>NW_021939396.1:38457327-38638623 GCF_001715985.3 Manacus vitellinus
TGTGTATAAGGTGATATGGTATTTATTTGTACAGTCATTGTAATATATTCCCTTTCCCCCACTTTGAGTCTGGTGTGTTTTGTCTGGAAAAACCCATCTCACATAAGGTTGAGATGTGGGAGGGGGGAATGGAGCTAGGGGATTGGATTTTTGGGGCTATCTCAAACCATGACACAAGTTACTCATCTAAGGATATGTCATTTGCATGCTTAAATACATTTCAAATGTTGATTTCTTGATATTCTCCACAACCTGGGAAATTCTTATTTTATGATTACTCTTACCAGGCTACAGCACTAGAAAGGTTACTAGTGGCCTTCTTATGTCAAAAGATCTTGTCTTTCCTTTCCTGTCCTGACTTGGACTACTCTTAAAAATGCCATCTTTAAGAATGAAGGAGCTTATTAATACTCCCCAATATCCAAGGTTACAAAAGCCTTTCACGGATAAGGATCTTCAAAAGAAGTAGCATACTCACATTTAATACTGGATGAAGAATTAGAGTGGACAGAGAGACACTTCAGATCCAAATTTTAAACCTAGTGAACATGTATTTTCATTGTCAGTAAAACTAAAGCAGAGTGAGAGAGCTATCTAAGGAAAAAAAAGCCACATCATAGCTCAGATAACATCAGTTTTGTTATTCTCCCAATTTAGAAATACATTAAACAGCCATGAACAAACTGACATTAGAGATATTCTGTATTTACTGCTGTAGACATTGTTGACTCAGGAAATAGGGATACTGGATTTTAGACTTTGTGCTTGATGAAATCGGGAGCTTCATTTTATTTAGGTGAAATTATCTTCCCTTAATGTAAAACAGAGATAAGAAGAAAAAGCTCAAATATAGAAAGAGAGCACTCCTAAAATGAAGCAGGTGAAGATACTGTTGTGGATTCTGACAACTACAAACACAAGGAATTAGGAGACTTGCCTCGATGCAGAAGCTTCTGCATCCAAAACAGTAAATAATATTTCAATTTGAAGAAGCTACTGGACAATCATTTCAGTTAGCCACTGCCTCAGCTGACAGACAATAACACACTGCAAAGTTCATGCTATTGTCAAAAACATTAGGGGCTGCTGTGTAGATCTAAGATGAAAAGTGGTTAGGCTAGGGAGGGCAGCATCTTTTTAAAGAAGGAAATTAAGTCTGTTAGAAATTGCTTAGAAAATACAGCTCACACTGTATTGATAACTTCACTCACAGTCAGTAAATTCAGTCTCTGTGATGCTGCATGTTGCAGTGTAATTCCCAGTGCCAAGATGGATGCCTTGCTCTTGGCTTAGGTGAGGCACAAAACAAGGCAAGGTAGATGCTTAAGGAGCAATCCCTAACAGCCTGAATCCCGGTTGAACCAGTTGGAAAAGCTGAAGAAAGAGCTGAGCTAGAAAACCTTCTGAGCTTAGGAAGAGAAGAGACTGGTGTTTGCATCCAGATGAGGCTGAGATGGGTCCCTGCAGTTATGACAGCAAGCACTGGGAGTCTGTTATGCCAAAGGTAACACGGTTGCTTTCACGGGTTTTTCTTTTTGGTTTGGTGAATGGACCATGTGGAGCAAGATGCCTACACTGTGCCTTACAACTTAGCAAATCATTTTAATCTTCAAAGTGCTGTGCAAGGTAAGTAATCCTTGCTGAGCTTCTGTGAAATATGTTCAGTTGCTTGGTCACTACTGAGATGAGTGCACTGTGCAGGTTTGGATAAGGAAATTTACTGTCTTAATTTTATCTCAGGTGCAAACAAGGTAGGGAGTAGGTTAGGAAACAAGTATGAGGTCTCGCAGTGACTCAGAGCCTGAGACTACACTGAAAATTGGTCATTTTGGAGCAATTATGTTTAAACTGCTTGCATTATTCTATTCCCTAGCTGATTCAGGTCACGCAAAATGGAAGTAAAGTAAAAAGAACACAGTAAAATGTTTGGATTCAGATTTTAAACATCTAAGCACAGTGAAGATAAATCATTACCCATTAAGACTAAAATAAAGGCAGACTCCTGTTCGGAGCAGACCTAGGACTAGTTCTCAAAGAGCACAAAAATATATACTCTTAGCAAAATAGCTGATTGACTTTATCTGTCAAAGCTTGCTTAATAGCTCACACTGTAAATGATGTATGATTTTTGCATTGAAAACCATTTTTTTCTGTGTGTATGAACAGAGGAAAAAATGTAATACATACAATTCCCTCAGTATCTTCTTTACCCTTTCTAGATATCAGAAGCACAAAAAACAAGTTCCTGTCCTGACCTTGTAAAGAGCTGTTCCTGAAAATTGAATTCCTTCTTTTTGTTTTTCCCAATGACAGTAAAGTTGGCCAAATAATTTCTAAGGTATAAAAATTTGGTTTCATTCATTCAGGCACATTCAGATATTCTCACAATACTTTTACATTTGACCATCTCTAAGCAAACCTCCAATTTAATTAACAACTTTCCAATTAAACAAGGCTTTTCAGGTAGAGAATGGGAGTTTCTTCTCCTGGAAAATAGGGGTGAGGTCATTCAGCCCACCTCTCCTATTCTCCACAGGACTCCCAGGTGCCTACTTTATTGTGTTTACTCCTGCTCTCCCTTGTGCTAGCAGAAGCCCTTGTGCAGCTTTGTAGTTGGTGGTTTGGCAAGATAATCTGGTTGAAAATTTAAAAAGTTTGTTTGTGCACAGTGTTAATTTCAGCAGGACCTGCATGGTCCCAAAAATCCTGCCACTAGAAAACAGAAAGGTAGAAAAAGTACAAAGAAAAAGACAGGAGGACTGAGCATTTCATCAGGAATGTGACTCTAAATTGGCATAGGTCCCTTGAGATACTGGCCATAAAAAATTAATTTTAGGTAACAATTACTTTCACTTTCCTACTTTGAGCAAATATTAAATAGAAAAATGCTTTGGAAAGAATTAATGTGTTGCAGGACCTGAATCTCTGTGTGAAGCGTCTTCTGTGGCTTCAGGTATATCATTTCAGTGATCAGAGGCCACTGTTATCTGAAAGATTTACACAATCTGCTTTGGCAGGGCTAAAGCTTCTGAAGAGCTATCTTGAAAAATGCCATTTGGACAAGAAAAAATAAGATCCTTCCTTTCATAAGATGTGTTTAAAGACATTTATCAGCTACACGGTCTTTGGCAGGGACTTTATAACAATTAAGAGCACCCAGATTCAGTTGAATGCCTGGATGAATGCATAACTTCAAACAATCAAATGCACCCCCATCTTTAAGTGAGGCGAACTTTATTTACAATAAACTTTGATAAAAGCATTCAAATGCCTAAGGGCAAGTACCAGCTTAAGGATTTTGCTAGAGTCTAAAAGAGAAATATAGGTTTGAAAGATCAATACAGTCATGTACAAAGAACTGACCAATAACACATGGAGTGCTGGGGTGAATTTTTTTCTTTAATTTGTTTATATTTTCCAAACTTGTGTTTTTAATGGCTGAAGATCTCATCCCACATACTTTTTCCTCAGTTGCAACAGTGGCTGAAAAAGTCCTTATCTTCTATCTCTCCTATCTTCTCCATATGCCTTAAATTTCACCTCATCTTCAGAAATGTCTATATTCTGAAGGAAGCCTTTGAGAGAAACGAGTGTAAAAAACTTGAACACTTAAGTTACCCCGTTTTAAGGGTAGTGCCATAAGCAGCTGCAACAGCACAAGTGTGAGTGATCAGCTTCAGGAGGGGACAGGAATGAATAGGTTGCTTTGAAACTTATCTTATGGTTACAGGCTGAATTTGAATGACAAGTTTATGAACCCAGCAGTTGTCAGCATCATTTAAGTTACATAAAAATTTATGTGTGCCTATCTACTGCTTAGGTGTGCAAATGTTTAGTTTACATGCAAATTAGATTACATGCTGACTATTTACATGCTGACTGTGGATTTCTTTAAAAATGATGCCTTAAGCATGGTTCTTTGCTGAAAAGTTGCTGGAAGAACAATATTGGAACAAAAGTATGGGACAGAGTTTGTTTCTTTCAAATCCAGTCTACTTATGTACAAATTAAAGGTGTGCTGCTTGTGTTGCCAACAACGTAAATTCAGGATAATCTCAAAAGCGACATTACTGTCTTACTTCTGCAACTATGAGAATTGTGCACCTGAAATTTAGGGCTAAATTCTGGTTCATAGAAAGGTGTCTTGGTGCTTTTTTGTCTACGTAAGGAGCAAAATCTTCCCCAGGACTGACACACTGCTGCCTGTCAGAGAACTGTGACTGTAGTACTCCAACATGCATTGAGTTTCAGGGCCCACTTGATACAAGGGAAGAATAGGAAGCAGTAACCTGTGTTCCACTGCTCTGCTAGCCACTTTTAGAGGTATTTGAAGACTGAAGCAGAAGTCACCAATTACTTAGATGATGCACAAGCTGAAACAGCAGCACCATTTGCAGGTGTGTTAGAGGCTGGAAGACCATTTGGGTAAAGGCTGGTATTGTGTTCTGATTTGCACATCTTAAACTGGTTGGTCATGAATGACAGCAGCTTGAAACTGCAGTGAAGGAAACCAGGACTGATGGTTTACAGTCAGACACAGACTGTGTCATCCTGAATCCTCTAAAATAATTTTTTTGGAGAAGAAAATAGACTATCTTTGACATACAATGAAGGAACTTCACAATGTAACTTTAAAGCATCAAATCTTATAAAAATTAACATAAGAATTAGAAAATGTTATGTTTCTAAGCATAGAGAGAAAACCTAATACAGTTAAAAAATCAGAATATGTATGCTTGGTTACTTTACATTCCAAAATAACCATCTGAGGCTAAATTGACAAAAAATAGGGGAAGGAAAGAAGCAATTCAAGTTGCACAAAGAATTAGGTTGGCTGTGATTATTGTGGGGGTTACTATTTTCTTCGTTCTGAGGAAGGATTGAGATCAGCTGGAAGTTGTGTCATTATCTGCAATTCTTTTAACAGCAGCATGGTGAAGAGCTGCCAAAGCATTTAAAATTAATTCAATCAGGCTAAGGAGAGCATGTCAAACTGACTTCTTTGCCTGCAAATTACAAAATTATCTATAGTTAAAATTAGTTTCTAACCATCTTTGAGAGGGAGGAGACGAGCTCCTAAAACTACTGTATGCTGTGATGAGGCTGTGATGTGGGCTGGTCCATCAGCAGGACTTGCAAAGTCAGTTGCTCTTGGTAGAGCTGTTGAGGTGTGTATATGGTGCACACGTGATAACCACTCCAAAATGAAAGATGTGATAATAGTGTAACTGTAAATTATGAACAGCAGGTTATTATCAGGAAAAACCCCAAACATCTAGGTACTGAATTATGTTCTAATTTCTCTTCAAAAATCAGCATAGCATGCAGTACTTAACTCTTGTGTACAGTAAAATTAATTTTTGACTTATTACTACTATCTAGAAATGCCAATAAAATTTTCTTTTAGCAAATTTGGTTTCAGCCACATCTATCTTCCGATTACTGTCCTTCAGCACAGGACCATTACAGTCAATTACATTGTTATCTGACTCAAACATGTGGACAGCTCAGTCAGTGACTTTAATTACTTTCTCATCAAAGCCATGTTGGACAGTCTGTGAAATTTCTTCTTTGCCTTCTAGGACATTGTAAAGGACAAATGATTTTTGCATTCTGTTCATCAAACATGACAGGAAATCTTTTAGTTTAGTTATCTCAAGTCAAGTTCTACCAAAAAAATGTACATATACCCAGACTGTCAATGGGCTCATATCCCTTGAGATCTGACAAGCACTGTACACCTTTAGCTTCATGGATCATTTTCAAAAACAATAGGCAAATATGCAAATCTTCACTAACAGTCTGAAATCAATATATTAACAGAATCATTTTCTTAAATTAGACCCTGCACAATGCGGGATCCTAGCTGTAACTGCCAAGACACCACTCTGCAGTCATTTCCTAGCTTGCTCTAGAAATGTGAAGCATCACGACAACAAAAACCCCTCAAACTGTTTGTAGGTTATTTTGAATGTGCAATGAACTTAATAATAGTTAAGTACTTATTGTTACTGAAGCCCATGGCCACGTGGATAAAGAGATAAACAGGATGCAATTACCGGATGTTCATATCATCAACACAAGGATGTTGCATTATTATTGTAGAAAGCAGGGCAGATACCTATAGCAGATGTATCTCATAAAACTCCTAAAAATAATTGCCCCATGGAGGCAAACTTTTTAATTCAGAGCACTTATTTCCACAGAAGAAGGTGTACTGCAAATGTCACTGATTTCTGTTTGATAGCTACAGCTGCCAGTTCATGCACCTAAAGGTGGCATTTGAGCCAATGTTTGAATAAAAATAATCATGGCCTCAGACAGAATAAAATTCTATGAAATAATAGTCTAAATACTGTTGCCTTTAGAACAAACAAAACTGCAGCTGTTCATTTCATGAAGAACAGATATAGACACATGCAATCAAGATGAGAACTGCTCAGACGTGACAGCTCTCTGAGTGCAGAAGGGACAATTACTTCTACAGGGTTTCTAGAATCAATGAGGGACCTGTGTCACCTAGTCAAACTGAGGCTCAGAGCAGCATCAACACTAAATACAAGTCAGGCTATTCAGGTCTGGACAATCTCTTCCATGATTAATTCTCTTCTTGACGAATTTTTGTTCCCTCTTGTATACAGTTAGACCATCTCCTGTTTCAATTTATGATCATGGGTTCTCATACACCTGTGTGCAACACAGAGAAGAACCTACTAAGAGGAGGGAGCAGTATTTCTTACATGTTTTCCCAAAGTATCTCTACTACTGGCTGCTGCCAGAAACAAATTATTGGACTAGTAGAACCTTCATTTACATCAAGTGCAATGCCTCATGTTCCTATGACAAAAACTCCACCGTTTTTCTGTATATGCCATGGAATAATAATTACTAGTTTTCAACACTTCTGCTCAGCAAAGACTTATGTATGGAAACATGCAGCAAAAAAAGGGTCTGACCGAGATTGCAAAAAATGTTTGTCATTAAATGCTTTGCATGTAATCTGGAAAACTGAATTAATTCTCTTGATAAAACAAAATATGGCAAACATCATTTAATGACAGAACTCAGTGAATTATGGAGCATGGATCAGGAATAGAAAACAGCATTGAAAAGGAGCATGCAAAACAACATGTAGGTGCCAAATGTGCATTTGTTAGCAAACGTATGTCTGTGACTGAACTGGAAATTGTTGTCTCCCTCTGCTCTGGCACTTTCACACCTCTGTTCTTACATAAATGTGCAAGAAGAAGAAATTGCAAGTGGAATGATGGAGGTGGGGATGCATGATTACAACCACTCCCACTCTGGGAGGCACCCAGGCAGTGCTGAAAGAAACAACAGGTTCAGACCTGAAGGAGTGCAGTCTGGAGGTAATGTTGAAGCTGTTGAAACTAGTGTTCTGACTGGTTTGTTAACATGTCTTAGAAGCACGTGTGCTGTAAAAGGTTTGGGTAATGCAATAGAGTGCTATCACATAACAAGAAGATGGGTTCAATGGGACTTACCCAAGCAGAATTGTTATCAGGGATTAAAGTGGGCTGGTATTGAGTTTATGATCTGAGCGCACTCTCTTGATTTCTTCACACAGAGTTCACATAGACTAGCAGAGTGAACTCATTTAAATATGTCACATCAATTTTTGAGTTTATGTTGCATATAGAGGCACATGGGGTACTGGGATTTCTTTACTAAAGCTTAAAGAGAAAGTACTGCACTGCCTTCTGTCCACTATTCCTTTGTAACCACTTGTTTATACTTGGAATTTTTAGCCTTGAAATTTTAGGCCTTCTATTTGTAATTAAAGCTGTAACACCTGCTGCTTCTTTAAAGGAAATAATTTACTTTAGGATAAGTTTGAGGGGAGAAACAGTACCTTTTGTTATAAAAACTTCACTTATATGCTCAGAGCATCATGGTTACATTTGAAATTTATTTAGTCAAGAGAAAAGTGGATTGCTTGCCATTCTTGGAACTGTGAGATGCTCATTGGCTCTGTCAATCCATACACTAGCAGTCTTCAACTGGTACTTTCAAAAGAAAGAGATTTGAAGTAAATATAATGAAAAAACATTGGTGAAACATTTACTCTATTTAAAAGAAAGCTGAAATGCCCTCCCAAGTCTTTGTTGCTTATAAACACAAGGTAAGTTATAAATACACATTAGAAGCATAAAGTAAGTATGGCAGATCTTTTGCTCTTTTTTATTTTATTTCTTAACCTTTTAAACTTTTTAAACTCAATTTATAAAACAAATAGTGTTGGGGTATAAGTGCCCATATCTTCGGGCACTTATGAAAAAGTGTAATCATTAAGGATTAAGTGTAATCATATAAGGATGTGCAAAATTTGCACAGATTTCACAGTTGTGCTGTGGACTTTATTTCTTGCTCTGGACAAGTGTTTAAAAACCCTTATACCCTTTTCCTCCAAACTTTGTCTGTTTGCATACCAATTTCATTTAAGAAGAGACAATAACCTAACGAGTACAACATGGATCATGAGAAAATACAAATCCTTCTCTCTTTATTGTAACCGCATGCACTAAACTGGCAATGGATAGATTAATTGCTGTAAATATGTAAATTTCTCCCTGAATAAACAAATATTTTTTTCTAGGAAGCTGCAGAAAACTTTTACAAGGTCTCAGACAAGCAAGCGTCATATGCATTTGTGTGTGGTATAAGAGATTTCAAGTTTTCAAACAGTGTATGCCACTAGTTTACGCAGTTAGTGGTGCCACTTAAACTGGTTTAAGCAGTTACCACCCTTCCTGCCCTGAATTGGTTCCCACCTCCACACCTCCCCCACTATTGTCATGGCCCATGTGAAATCATGTCCCTGCAGCAAACTGGATCACAGATGTCATTCAGCCAAAACTGTTTCTGTCCCTGTTATTGTTCAGTGGGATCAGTTCTGCACAAACAGAGAGTGAGGGTTGGATGCTTGGGCCCAGAGGGTGGTGGTTAATGGGTTATACTCTACCTGGAGGCTGGCAAGAAGCAGAGCACCACAGAGGTCTGTCCTGGGATCTTTACATCTTAATAACCTGGAGGATGCAATACTGTGCACTCATCAGATGAGCAGATGACACCAAACTGAAGGGACTAGCCAACATGTTCAAAGTCAGAGCTGCCTCCTGGACAGGCTGGAGGAACTGGCCAACACTAAACTTATGAAATTCAGTAAGGACAGAATAGTCGTGCCCCTGCAAAGGAATAATGGCTGGCAGCAATGCAGACTGGGGACAGATTGGTGGGAGAGTAGCTCCAATGAAGAGGCCCTGAGGACCATGGCAATCAGTAAGTGGCACATAAGCCCCACGTTCCCTGGTTGAATGGCATCCTGAGAAGTATTGTTAGATACAGCCCGTAGATTGAAGGAACTGATGACCCCTTTTATGCAGCACTCATTAGGCCGCATGTACCACTGCATCCAGTTTTGGGCCCCCAATAGAAGAAATGCATCAATCAACTGGAGAGAATTCAGTGGAAGGCTACTGAGATAGTCAGGGGTTGGAGCCCTCGCCCTGTGAAAATATGCTGCAGGACTGGGGCTTGTTCAGCCTGGAAAACCCAAGAAATCATCAATAAGATGGAGCCAGGCTCTTCACAGAAGTACAAGGTGGGAAGATGAAGGCAATGGGCTTAAGTTGAAACGTGGGAGGTTCAAACTGAACAGAACAAAAACCCCTTTTGTCCATGAGGACAGTGAGGCAGTGGCACAGGGTCCACAATGGTTTTACAGTTCCTATCTTTAGAAATGTTCAAGATGTGACTGGAAAGCCCTGAGCAGCCTGGTGTGATCACATTGCTGCTCCTATCTTGAGCAGCCCCAGCGACTGCGATTCACCACTAAGTTTTAACTGGCTAGTTCAAATATATATGAAAGTGTGCTATTTATCTGCAGGATCAAACAGTTGGGGCATATTATGTCAGCAAATGAAACACAATGTTTTAACCCCTTAAAAACACCTGAAAAAGGAATACTGTGGTATCACACTCTACACATTAACAATTACAGGATAAGCAAGACAAAGAACTTCAAGACCAGACGTGTTTATCCCTTTCTCTATCCCTTTCTCTATATATAGTCTATATTTTTGTGTATTTATATCTGTGAGTATGCAAGGAGTACTTGAGTGGTTTACCAAGCGCAAAAATTCCTCTGTACAGAATGTTTGTTACTGTGTTTTATGTGTTTCTTAGCTGTCTCAACAGTGTAAAGAGTTAAATGTTTTAAGAAGCTTGTAGAGGGTCAGAACTGGTTATAAGGGTGTGGAGAGATTCAGATTATGCAGCACTGATTATATGAAATCAGACAGTCAATGAAGCTGATCTCTACAGACACACTGATACTGAGTGATTGCAGTACTACACGTGCATAAGATTATCTTGAACATATTAGGAAATAATTTGCCTGTTGTGCTTGTGTGCATTGTACTTCAAGAGATGGATAAAATCCTGTATTTATGAGAAAAAAAATCAATACTTCACATCTAACAGACCCTCCCATGATGGTTGAGGCATGAATTACTGATTTTCCTTTCACATTATA
Source organism: Manacus vitellinus (assembly GCF_001715985.3). Lineage (NCBI taxonomy): Eukaryota > Metazoa > Chordata > Aves > Passeriformes > Pipridae > Manacus > Manacus vitellinus. The sequence goes on from NW_021939396.1 coordinate 38,467,883, forward strand.
TTGTAAAGCAGGTGTGTGTGATCCTCACCTTTTCAGATGAAGAAAGAGATGCACTGAGCTTGAATGGCTCACCCAGGATCACATGTTAAATCTGTGATGGAATCACAAAGAAAACCCACGTATTAAGGGCACCATGTCCTGTGCCTTTCTAAGCTTATCCTTCATCATCTTTCACTGTTAAATAAGAAGGTTACTGGGTCAGAGAAGCTGTTTTTTTAACGGCCTATGAATGACCAATTAAAACCTACCTTAGTATCAGTGTCATTCCTTAACAGTGTTATTCCTGTTTGTACACAAACACGAGTATCAGCTTTACCCTGGTAGGCAGCCTTTGCAATCAGAATGGAGCCACTGTGAAAGACGCTGATATCTATCTGATATCATCTCTTAATTTAGCCTTGTATGAGCAGAAAAAGAGAACTTGGGAAAGGGAAAGCAAGAGAGAAAACAGGGAAAGAAAGGGAACACCATAAGGAGTGCAAAAGGCCAATGGAAAGGAATATGGACACAGAAAAAATATGAAGGTGGAAAGAGGAAGGAATAGAGGAAGAGGAGAGACATAGAAAGCAGATGTAAAAGATGGCAAAGAAGGAAGACAAGTAGGAAAGCAGAAAATTAAACAAAAGAGAAAGCATAGCAAGAGGAGAGATGAGGAGATAGGGGGATGGGGAGAGATCACACAGGAGTACTACAACCTGGTATCTGATTATGTGTATTAACTAAAGAAATATTTAACAGAACTAACTAAACTACCTTTGTTTCAATGTATAATTCAATGGATTATCATAGAATAAAGAAGAAAATTGGTTTTAAAGTTATAATCATATTTTCTGAGTTGTAATAGAAAATGAAAATATGAAAAGGAAAGATTAATATTAAGAGTCACACCAGGCCATACAAAGTTCAGCCTGATCTGCATACTTGCTGGAGACAAACTTATGCTTAGTATAACAAAGTGTGGAAAGTTTATAGTATGGTTCACTGTGTCTCCTAAAGCAAATCCATAACAAAATACACTCAAAATACTGTACTGCATGATAACACAGAAAGTGCATCATAGAGAAGCTTTATGATACTTTTCTTTTTTGACAGGCTCTTGCAAAACACCTTTGAACTTCATTCTGCAATAGATACAGCAACTTTTACCATGTGCACCACCATAGAAAAAGCTATTACTATCTTCTATTCAATTAATTTAACTGTAATAACATTTTTTAAGATGCCATAACTCATTGGGAGTTTAAAATATTAATCACTCGATTTTTTTTCAATTTAACAAAGTAGTTGGAATATTAATAACAATAAAGAAAGAAATCTGAGATTTACTTTTCTACATTCTGTCCAAGCCTAAGAAAATGAATTTAGAGAATGTATTTTCAAGAGAAACATAACATCATGTTTAGATATTTCTGTATTCATCTGGAAGTAAAATATTTGTATTAAAAGAAGATTCAAATCTACTTGGCAGAATTCTTTAAAACAGATGTATTGAGAGAACCAGATACAGTTACATTATGGTATGAATAAATACTAGCTCAAAATATGGCAAATTGCAGAGATGTGTCAATCAAGAAAAAAAATGTGGAGGTTTAATTTAATGGAGAAAGATAAGTTATGTAATTATCTCTTTCTTTTTGCTGGAGATTTATTTTGTTAATTTTGGAGAGTAAAGCCAGTTTAGCCTGCCTACCTATGAAAGGCTCTCGCATTCTTTCAATAAAATAGCAGGGGTGAAAAATCACATCTTTATCTATGTTCAGACAGTGGGTGGGCACTATGTGCCTTTGCCTTAGGTTTAGTGTTTCTTACATACATACTCCATCTCTTAAATTTTTCCATTTCAAGGTATTGACTACTTTCACTCTTCTGGGTGAAGTACTCTCTTTCTTCTTGCAAGGGCGAGGACACTGACATTGATTCTCATCAAGCTTTAATTTAAAGAGGACAACAAAATGGAAACATTTTGTGAACCTTTGTCTGCTCTCAGCTTCGCAATTCATCATAATCCCAAACCACTTAATACAATACATGTTTTCAACTGAGAATACCCCTTTTGGGCAAATGTCAGGTTTGGGTTTTTTTGAGGTTTGCCCTAAAGAACACGGTAGACAGGAAACAGATTAAATAAAAATGACACTAGAGAAAAATCCCAAGTACATTAGACTCCTAGAAACATTGCGGTCGCTACTTTTTAAAGGTAACGCAACATCAGCCTGCAAAGGGGGTCACATGCTATCAAAAGACAGGAATTTCATCCAGCTGATCCTTGTGCCTTCTTTGTGGTGGGAAGCTGTGGAATGGGGTAAATTATCATTTCTGGAGAACAAAGCCCAAAAAGTCAAAAATCAAAGTCACAGAAGCCCTGGTAAATCCAGAATTGCTCCAAGGCTGACATCCAACTTGTTGGAATACATTCCTCATCAGCTTAAGGTACACTAAGAAGAAATGAGTGAAGCTATCATATGGGATCAGGTACAAAATGCTTCTGTGCCCCACGCTGACCTCACCTGGCTTCTGCAAAGGCCAGGAGCAACCAAATCCATTTCTGGGCACTCAGTCTTCACCTGAGAGGGATTCTCTGTGTTTAGAAGGGCATGTCCAAAAGGTGAATTATTCCTATTCTCCATATCTTGTTTCCTTGATTTCCCAGTCTGGTGGGAATAAATCTGATTTGGACTGAGGCCATTCAGTAAAAATAAATGTGAAATGTAGTATTAGGTATCATGGTTCCCATTCCCCAGAACAAAGCAGAATGATTTTTTGTTTTAACCATGCTTCTAAAACATTCCAGCCAGGTTTAGAACTGCTCCTTCCAGTCTGCTCAGCAGCAGAGGCCTGCCCAAGAGGCAGGGGTGCTCTAGCAGGTACTCGTGCTGAGCTCACTCCTACACTACTTGGCACACAAGTCATTGCTGCTGAAAACAAACCAACATCACTACCACAAGGGCTACTGAAGTGAGGTCCAGTTCATTATCAGTGATGGTGTTACAACAGTTGTTAGGAAAAGCATTAACATGCAGCTGATGGCTCTCTTTTGAGGGGTCTGTGGCAAGACAAGATGATTAGAAACCACTCGCACTTATTTCCCAAGATTGGTGCTAGGATGGTTTTTACTTTGGTTAACCCTATTCTACCTTCAGCCTCTACACAAGTAAAATTGATTTTTAATCTGCTCATAGTTTCAAAGGAATTATGTGTTGATATCAGGGAAAAGATACTATCAGTGAATGTTCAAGAAGAATAATGGTAGGATGACTAGAAAAGATAAAGTGGTTTCAGAAATCAGTGCATACACATTTCAAGTCTTGAAATAAACTTGACAAAAGCATGATACATGTTTTGAAAACCAAATTAGAATTTTCAAAAGCAGTGCCTGGCCTGAACTTTCTTTAAAAACTTAAAAATATACCCATAGAGAACACTTTGGCTTAAGACAAATACAAATCAAAAGAACAAATCACTGTTCCTTGGTCTTGATCTGATTTTTCAAAAGTCACCACACTATGCATATTATTTTCAATTCATGAACTTTTTAAGCATTATTGCACAGCTAGGGTACACCGAGTTATAAAGAATTGCGGTTTAGAAAATTACATGCATCCACAACCTGCACCATTTTCCCTTTACAAAGGTGGGCAAGGAGTGGCTGTCATTTTGATTACAGCTGCGCATGCCAGCAGAGAACTGAGGGTGCATGTCTGGTGAATCACAGGATTGGATAAAAATAGATTTACTTAGTCACTGTTATAATTATTCACGTGTGTGTATAAATAGGTATATATTTAGATTGAAAATTTACAGTAGGTATAGACTGGCTGTTTTGCATGCACTCCAACACAGCACAACTGATGTTCACAGAGCAAAAGGGTCATAGCAGTTAATAGCCCAAATGTAAAACCCACTTACTGCTGTGTGCCTGATGAGACCACTGAAAATCAAATGTTTCTGGTTTTAGATAAGAGGCTGAAGCCTGTTGACCTGGCTGGTAGGTAAAGGTGGAAGATTATACACAGACATGCTATTTACCTGTGGGAATGACCCAACTCCAGCCATGCTGCTGCCCCCACCATGTGCCCCATCAATCCCACCACTAAGGAGGTATGGAGGTATGGAGTATGGAGGATTTTTCCCAGATTTCTGCCTTTCTCCTGGGCTCAGACTCCCTCTCCTGGTCCCTGGCACCACTGCACCCTTGTCCCTCCCTTTTTAATCCTGTCCCAGTGATTAAATATGTCTTCAGTGCCACTGTCCCCCACAGAAACTTGAGGTCATCTTCCTGGATGTATTGGGTCTGGCTGAGCTGCAGTTCATTTCCCCACAGTAGCCCTCACAGTGCTGTGCTTTGCACTAGCAGCTAGAAGGTGTTGATAACACATGGTGTTTTGGCTACTGCTGAGCACAGCACCAACCCTGTGACATTCCTTCCTTGGTTGAGGGCAAGATCTTGGGAGGGGACACAAGTAGGCCAGCTGACCCAAACTGACCAAAGGGATATTCCATACCATATGACGTCAGCTCAGATGTAAAAGCTAAGGCACAGAGCAGGAGGGTGGGCATTCATTGTCTAATGGCTGCCTGCGGAGGAACCATCACAGGTACTGAAGCCTTGCTTCTCAGGAGTGGCCGAACACCACTGCTCATGGCAAGTAGAGAATAAAACCTGCTATCTTTTGCTTCTGCGCGCACAAGCTTCACTTCGCTTCTTGCTTTAAATAAACTGTCTTATCTCAACCCACGAGTTGTTTTCTTTTTTTTTTTCCCCACCTTACTCTCTCCCCTGTCCTTCTGGGAAGGGGAGTGATAGAGTGGCTGAGTGGGTACCTGCATCCAGCCAAGGTAAAACCATAACACCGGAGCAGCTACTTGTGTCAATAAGGATCTACCTTTTGCCGTTTTTCCATATTTTTCCTCTAGCACAGAGATATCCAACACGAGTGTCACCAGAACAAGGTGACAGTTCACAGCATGGGGGTCTGAAGGGATGTCACATCCTGGGCATCCCTGTTGTGAGGTGCTTCTCTTGGCATCATGGTGACGAGACAAGCTGCCACCTTACCTATAGGTACTTGCTGGCAAATGCCCCCAGCTGACAGCACCACCAGCTCCTCTGGTTTTATCATGAGATTTATTTTAATTTCCAAATCTTAGTGTCAAACAGTATTTCTACTTCAGTCTTGCAAAATTTCCCATTTTCAGAAATGTTCTGGCTCAGGTAAGATGTGGGCACTGCTGGTCGCGCATGCTGCTGCCCTAGTAAAACAAGCGTGTGTTCTCATTCTTTCCAGGGAGGCAGAAAGGCCTTAGAGACTGTGGGTTACACAAACGACTGTAGAGCAGATGGGACTGAATGATGCCAAGGAGCAAGAAAATGGACAGCAAGGGCGGTGGTGGATATCAGACCAGAAGAAGTGGAAGAATAAACCTTGATGAAGTGTGGGAATACGTCTAGACTGGCGAATAAAATGGGCCAAGAGCTGTTGTCTGGCCCTGAGGACAGTGTCATTTGCCTCCCTATAGTTAAAATCTTCTTTCTCGTTTACCTCTATCTCCCCAAAATCCCAAACTCAGATCAGACAACCAGGTGTCTGTCCTCTGGAAGCAGACGCTGGGGCTGTGCTAGTTCCCTGGGTAGCCTAGCCGTTGCCTGGGAGAGTACTGGCTGCTTGAGGGGGCACTATATACCAACGTGCACCACACACTGGCCTTGTTTCATGTCCTGCAATACATATAGATAGACATATGGGCAATGTGACAACTGGCAAAAAAGAATAGGGAAACACCAACCACAAACAGATATGGAGGGTCACAGAAGTCAGGACCAGTGGAGAAGCAGGGAAAAGCATTATTTGGACAGATTTCTGTACAGGTTGTGGAATGCACTGTACAGTGAGCAGTGTGTATGACTGTGGCATACAGTAAAGAAGAATTTGATCAGTAAAGAAGAATTTATATGCTGCAAAGCATTTAAAGTTGATGAAAAATTTCTTTATACCTTCTGTACTCCTGCCTATCTCCACTGGTCTCCTTCTTTTCACTGGGGTTATGGATGAGACCAGAAATGAAGGCTAATGAACTTTTCCATCCTAGAGTATAACTCCAGAGTCAGGGTCACTGAGAGGTGTAGGTGACTGTGGAAGAGGCAGCAACGATGCTTTACATTCTCAGATCACTGAAAGGGGAAGTACTGGGTCTGGTTGGGAAGGAGGTGGTCTCTTTTTATCAGCCTGTATGGCACTGTCTTTTGGACTTGTGGTTAAAAGAGCGTTGATAACACACTGATATTTTGGCTATTGCTGAACAGTGTTTGCATAGTACCAAGACTTCCTCTTTTTCCTATTCTGCTCCCCATCTCTCCTGCCCAGTGAGCAGGCTGAGGGTCAACATGAAGCTTGAAGGGGACACAATCAGGACAGCTGACCTGAACTGGCCAAAGGGATAGTCCGTACCCTATGGCACCATGTTCATCAACAAAAAGTGTGGGACAGGAAAAAGGAAGATGGAGATTCTGGCTTCCAAAGTGGCCATTGCTCAGGGACTGGGGGCATCAATCTGCTTTTGGAAGCTGGTGAGTGATTGCCTTTGCAACACCAGTGTAATTTTTTTTCCCCTTTCCTTCATTTATTAAGCTGTCTTTATCTCAACTGTCAGGAGTTTTCTTTGTTTTATTCCTCCTATTCTCTTCCCTGTACTCCTGGAGGAGGGAGGAGGAGTGAGTAAATGATTGTGTGGGTGCTTGGCTGCTGGCCAGGGTCAACCCACTACACTAGGATTTTATCCCAGCCTTGTAGAACTTCTACCAAAGTGTAAGGAATGCATATTTTTCAGTCATGCATAGAAACATATAAAATATGTATTTAAAATATTATTGTGTAAATAAAAAGGAAAGATAAATAGACAGATGATGTAATGGCCAACTTGATTAGAAATTTTAACATTGAAATACACTTTTAGCCAATTTTCCTCAATTATATCCCCAAATTTAAAACTGCAGAAAACCACAGAAAAGCTCTATTTTCTAACCAACCTTTTGCCCTTATGATTGTAACACTAATCAACATAGCCAACTTATTTTGATGACTGCATAGAAAAATCTTGCAGTGACCCATTTGAAATAATATTTTTAAACAGAGACAAAAAAACTTGAATACGTAAAGATGGAGATAAATTTTCACTTCAGTTCCTACTTGCTATAAAGACACAGGCATAAAAGAGAGAAAATGAATGTCCATCCTTATCTGAAAATTTTACTTCTCAGAATCAGCATATTTATTGGACTGGACATAGAATATTTATCTTTTAATAATCTTTGTGAAATTAAGTTTGTACATACTATACTTTTGCTCCATTATGTCTTTAATCTACAACAATTCTACTATTATTATTTTTTGCTTCTGAAACATTCTTGCAATTACTTCTGGACTCAGGCTGGGGTGCTGCCCAATCCAGGACACTGGTTGTCCATGATGTGGTAGAGAAAGCAGGGATCATCTGCAAACCATCTCCCAGACAGTGGATTAGGAAAGCTAAAAAAACTTTAGAAAAGGAAATTAATTTTCTCTATTACTGCAATGTAAGCTAGTTATGAACTATGATTTTTTCCTAAACTAGCTGTAATGGCATAGGAACACATCATCCATTTTTCAATTCAGGAAAAATTGCATGGAAAAAATTTAAAGAAATGCCACATCACACAGATTTACATACATTGTATTATAGTCATTATAACAGTAAATAGTTTTCTAAAGCTTCCTTTTTCAATGCCATTATTAGCCATCAAAATGATTTATGATGGTCATCTGCATGGAAGCTTTTCTTAATGCAACACTTTCTTTTGGATGTGCCTTTCTACAGAGCAGTTTTCCTCCCTAGCATGCAAAGTCCTGGTGGTGGCACTGGACACATGGACACTTGCTCATCCATCATGGGCCCAGCAGTCCTGCTGCTTTCTGCCCACAGTGTTAGTTAATCCAGCCTCCATCTCCCAGGGGCTATTGAGTTGGAGTGTGAACATGCTGTTGTTGAACTGAGAGGGAAGTATTACTGAAGCATGGTTTGCAAAGGTACAGGAGCAAGGGCTGTCTTGGCAGAGATCTCTTCTTCTTCCTCTTTTAAGCCAACATTCTTCCCTTTCCCCACTCTCTGGCTCTGTTTTGTTAGGAGTTTATGCAGACTTATGGCAATCTTATAAGGTTTTCTGCATAAAAGATTTTGATAAATAGAAGGCTTGTGGCAGAATCTTATTAACGTATATAAATAACTGAGGGGAGAGGGTAAAAAAAATGGAACCAGATTCTTTTCATTGATAGCCAGTAACAGGAAGAGTTAATGGGAACAAACTGAAATGCAGGACATTTCCTTTGGTCACAAACACACACTTTTTTTTAACTATGAGGGCCAGGGGACATTGGAACAGGTTGCCCAGAGAGACCGTGGTCTCCAAACCTGTCTGGACATGGTCCAGGGCTGTTAGTGATGGCCCTGCTTTGAGTGAGAGGGTTTGACTAAATGATCCCCAGAACTCTCTTCCACCCTTATCTAATCTGTGATTTTCTGATTTGCCATTTGTTTCTTCTCTGAACCATTTTGGGAAGGAATTTTGGACTTGGTCTTTATTTAGTTTTGCAACCAGCTATCCAAGACACTAAACCTACAAACATGGATTTACAAATCCCATAAGAGATTCACGCATGTTTCTATGTATCTGGAGTTGATGTTCCTCTGCTTGGTTCTGGACCCTTTTCTGCTCCCCTTGATGCTGCACTGTAACATAATATTGTAATACATAATAGCAAACTAGAAATGGCACAATCTCTCTCTTGGCCTGACTTGTGTTCAGTCATTTCTTTCCAAGCCTCAGGAAGTGTTTTAACTCTATCTGCATGACTGGTATCAGTAGGGATCATCTACCACCTTGTAGATGGTAGATCCAGTGGTTCAGTGTAGCTGGGCTGTTCCTGGATCCAATGAATGAAATTAAGATCTTTGGACAACAGTGCTCCAGCCTCCTATCTGTGTTCAGATGTATTTTCAGTTGTGTTTGTAATATCATATCTGGTCCCAACAGAGTTGGATCAGCTGCAGCTGAAGAGCTGCTACTTGATGTTTTACTAAACAGATTTTTATCTATACACAGTCTGTCTTCTTCTGATCAGCAGAACTAGCTTCATATTTGTGACCCAGCTGTGGTGTAGCAACAAACAGCTTCTAGTTCACAGGTGCCTGGATAGAGATGATGTCTTAAGCTTTGCTTACAAAAGTAAAAGTGTTTGTGTTACCAAGGTATGACAAAGGGAAATCTAAGGCTGCTGAGGTTGAATAAATAAATGTAAATCTGGGAGAGGTGCCCTTGTGCCAGTACTCATACCACATAGGGAGGTACTCCAGGGCACTTGATCTTGCACCGACCTCTTCAGCTCTTGCAGTGTTGAGTCTCTAAGTGGCTCTTTACTTTTATTCCTTTATCCAGATCCTATTAAGCTGTGGTCAAGCTGCCTACCTTGGTAGCCACTACTAGCCACCAGAAAAGACAGCAAAGGGTAATATAGCTTGCAGCCCTTTTCAGGAAAGCCATTGTAATTATTACTTACACTAACTGCAAACCCCAAATACTCTGCTTCCTACCCCAATGAACTTACCATCTTGTTGACAACAAAACCTGTCACGTCCTCCTCATAATTGTCATCACGATTATCTTATCTACTGTCTCTCTGCCTCTGCTTACCTTAAAATACAGCTCCTCATTGTCCATCAGCCCACATCTTCTTTTTGCTCTTTTGTGGTCTCTCTGGTCTCTTTTACTCACAACAAGAACTTCAATAAAATATGTGGATTCATAACAAAACTATCCTCTTTTTAGTTCCCCTCTTTTTTCATGCTTTCTCACATCTCCATGCACTAGGTAAGGCAGATGACAAACTATGAAACTGTTTATTATATTCAGTGGTAGCAAACAGACTGTTTATCTGCCCTTTCCATTTTTTTTATGTTTCTACTTTGGCCTCCACATGTTTAAACTCACTTTGAGTTACTGCTTTCAGTACATAGCAAAATTTGGCAATCTTGCCAAGTAGTTGTAAATGCTATCTCAATGCAAAATACTAATTAAAGAGAAGGAAAGAAAATTTTACAATAATTTCTATGTATTACTCTATGTGCCTTGACAGAATCCTGCTTGCTTAAAACTTCTTCAGCTTTCTGGTATTTTTCTATAAAGACTGTTATGATACACCCTCTGATTCCAATTTCTCAACTTTATGTTCTCAAAATCATACTTTGAATTTCTGCTTCGAAAGATAAGATATCATGAAAGAGACACTGTTGAAATTTTAGCTGTAATAGACCATTTGGGAGAAGAAAACAGGATGCTTTCATGTATTAACTTATTTTACACAAATTCTCTGTTCTGCTCTGAATTCATACAGTTTCAATCAAACCAGAAAACTAGAATTTTTATTTAACAGCATAAAGCACTCCAAATTTCCGGAAAAAGTCTGAGCAGTAGTGATTTTTTTTTAGCTGAACACTGCTTGAGTGTGGAAAGCAAACAGTGTTTTAGTTTGTTATGCAACCAGGAGGAAGAGCAGCAACTTGAATGTTAAAGTGAACAATTTGCATTGTAGTGTAACCATTTTGTTGCTGAATAGTGTAGTGTTCCAGCATACCACTGCTCTCTCCATTACTGGGAGCTTGATTTCTCATTGGTTTGCACCTCTTGAAGTGGTTTGTCTTTGTAAAGTGGGTATTTAAAAGATACTATCTTTGTTTAATCATATTTCATACCTACTTTGTGCAGGATGCAGAGAATAAACTTTATGTCACTCCAGGTATCCATTACTGTAGACATCATGATCTCTTGACTGACTAAATCTGTCATATTTGGAAGCATAAAACTACACTCATTTCAGGAACCAGTGCCTTGCTAAATTAAATTGCTGTTTTTAAAGCAGTTGACTTGCTTGACTCTTGCACCCCCATCTTCTCTTCCCCATATTAACATCATAAAAGGAACATAAAGAAGTTTAAATATGCCAGATGGCACCTCTGGAGCTGAGGGAATACCCTGCCGGTGTACTCCTAGACCACTTACTTTCAGCTTGTTATACGGAAGCTGGAGGTTCCTATATTCCAAAATGTAAACATGACAGACACCAGTTAGTTCTTGAGAGGACAAGATTAATAGAAGGGAAAAAAAAAGAAAAAGACAACTTTAATCAGAGGTTTGTGAAGTGTGCTAATTATCTACAGAGAACAAGATGCTATAACGAAAGACTGTGGTTTAAACTCCCTTTTCTGAGACTCTGGAGTCTGCATTTGTTCTGAGTGAACAGTGTGTTGGGTAGGGACTCTGGGGTAAACCTAGAGTGGATGTGTTTTGTGATCAGTGGACTGTGTAATGAAATACTGATGCAATATATTTCCCTTTTTCTGCAGGGGAGTCCCTCTGGGATTGGATATTGGTACATTTGATACTACAAAGAATTTAAAACTAGTAATAAATGTGTACATATCTGTTCTAAACAACAGATATGAATTTTGATGCACCGACTATTATGTGTGGAGTTTGTGTTTGTTTTTTTTTTTTCCAAGCAGAATAACAAATGTGCCTTGCTGTGCTTTCTTTTAGCAGCTTGGAACTGCTTTAAATGCACAACATATATTAGCAGCCCCAGCAAGAAAACTGAAGAAGCCAGCAGGATGAGTGAAGCAGCCCAACAACTGTGAGCCTGTATCACTAGTCCTTTGCACATTTGCTAGAGCCTCCAGCTCATTCTTGTTTCCAGTTGCTTTCAGCTTCCCCTTCACCACTCTGTACTGTGGGTTTCTGGTAGTATATTTACTATCACAGATGCAAGGGCTGAAGTCTGACCTGAATTCCCATTTGTTCTTTTCAGCTTCATAAACTCTAGATTATATGCCCAGTGTCACCTATTCAACCCGCAGCCATCCTGAAGAATGTCATCAAAGTGCTTCCATGTCTCTCCTGCAAGAACAAGAATAATGTTCTCTCAGGAAGGTGCTTGAAACAGCGAATTCTATGCTTTGAACTGCTGGAGTCATTCTCTCCTTCTCTCCCTTCATGCTCCTCAGAACGAATAGCTACAGCTGCACTCTGCAGCTGTACAACCCCAGCAGACAACTTCTTAGCACGGCAGATGCCCGTGAGGCCACCATCCCGCAGGAGATGCAGTCAAAGCACTCTTCCCTCCGAAAGGAACCCCCGAAAAAATCATTTGCGCGATGCTCACAGCTGCGTCACCTGGAGCCAGAGCTGTCCAAGGGCAGCATCGCCTGGGCCAGCCCTGGTCTGGGCTGAGGTTCCGCGGGCTCCCGGGGCCGGGCTCGCACTAGATGGCACTGCGGGGCTGCTGCGGGGGACCGCGGCACGGCAGCCCCGCATCCCCTCGCTCCCCGCCTGCTCTCCCTGAAAGTTTGTCTCAATGAAGCCTAAGCAAGCTATGAAGGCTTTCCCATACATTTTGACAGCGAAAGATAAACCGTGATCTGCCAGCAGAATAGTCCCGTTCCCTCTCTCTACCGTGAATGAAGCACAGAGAAGGATTTTTCTGGGCTGTTTTCCTCCAGCAGGCACGAGGAGATTGATGGTTTCTCTGACACAAAAATCTATGTGACCTGGAGGAGTGGGAAATCATGCCTTAATTTTGAATTGTACCACTGAGCTATGCCAATGTATTTTAGGAGATCCTTGTGCTCACAAACACTTTGCAACTCCCTAACTTCCCCAAAATAGATCTACCTGTCACAGATACCTTGTTCTCGCCTTTGCAGAAATTTCCCTCTCAGACTGAACATGCACACACAGCACAGCAGCTGAATATCGACATCATTCCTAATTTACTGGGGAAAAGCTGAAATTTCTTGATTCTGCACACGGCTGAACTAGCTGGACACAAACTGCTCATTACAGACTTTGTCAGAGAAGCTGCATGAAAGACGGGTTGGTAACAGATGAAATTCTATTTTAATTGAGGAGGAATCACCTTTGGCTAAAGTGGGGCACAGAGATGCTACGTAAACAGCAGTGTTAGAAGCAATACCAGCCTTTTTGCACATCACTTCCAAAAAGTGAAGAAAAAAACATGTTGTGTTAGAAAAGCTTTGAGCCTGCATATCTGACGGGAGCATTAAACCCTTGAATGAATTATAAATTAATACACTGTTCAAGCACTAGAAAAATATATGGGATTAATTGCAAATGTGACCTGGGATCCTTTGCCTAGTAGCAGTACTCAGCTTATTGAAACTCCTGAAAATCTTTGTTGTAATAACGATGAAGAGTAAACAGTTCAATAGTAAAGGTGGATCATGTGCTGACTGATTATGATTTAATTTCTATTGACCTATTTTGCAAATACTATGATTCTGTGATTTCAAATCCATACCATACAGAAAATTTAACTGCCTTTATGTTAATTTTTGAGGATGTTCCACCTAATTATAAATCTTCTCTTGAAGGAATATAAAGCATTGCTCCCAAAAAACCTTCTAACATTTAGGATGATGACTTAGTATTTACACACACACAAGTGCAGATATATTTGTCTTTGTGAGCCTCTGTTGGTAGCATGTCTATGATGCAAACCTGACCTTTTAAGTAGTTTAGTCAGAGTGGAGACATTCTGAGATAATGTAGGAGGGACAAAAGATCTTTGGAAATCATATGGTTATTTCTAACAAGTGAGTTTATGGGGAGTTTCTGGAAGGAATGATCACAGTTGTGATAAGAAAACAGTGCTGTGTTTTCCCACCACAAGGCAGATTTCAGCAGATCCTAGAAAGATTTTGCTGTTTCCTGAACTCTTCTTATTTATCAGAGCTCACAACTGTTAGGACAAGTTTTTAAATAAGTTCTCATTATGTAGTCACCTCAACAATGGCTGAAGGAAGCAATCCTGGTCAACCTTTACAAATGTGTTCTTCTCTACAGCTTTTGTATAATTGTCATCCTAATCAATACCCAAGTAATTGCAATCCTCCAAGAGCACATTTGTGACCTTCTGACTGCCCTCTTTCTTGATCTACTTTTTCTAACTCCTGTAGCGAAGCACAGCAACATCCAGAGTCAAATGATTGGCTTTGTTGTGGTAAATCTTAACCAGTCTGCCAAAATACATCCCCTCCTTACAAGCTCAATAGCATCCTTTCATATTCTGCTTCTGAAATCTAGTTATCATTTTACACATTAAAAATAATCAATATACTGGTGTTTCTACATGTAAGATGAAATTGCAATTTTGTGAATTGAACATGCTTTTAAGGCTCAAAAGCTATTTTTTTAATGATTTTGAGAAAAATCAAATCCTGTTTCTACTCTTCCAGTCTCAACTCTTATCTGATTTTGCTTCTCGGAGTGAAATCCTGGCTACAATATTAGTCATGATAAACTTCAGGTGAACTGAATGACTCAAGGATTTATCCCAATGTATTTAGATACAATTAGATTATTTTAAAAAACTGATACTAATAGTTAGAGTAGTTATTTTTATTTATAATGTAATACAATAGAAAGTTTTGAATTACGTAGTTCATTAACAGATTATCATGAAATTAGTATAAAACCAAGAGTTTCTGCAAGCATATTATTTTCAAATGATCAAAGAATTTGTAGTTTACAGGAGAAAAATAAATAAAGTATTAAGAACCTGAGAGTTAATACTTCAGTCTTGTAATGGAAGCCAGATCTCAGATTCCACCAGGATCCTCAGTGAAATTAGCAGGTCTGTATAGTGTAGGAATCTATACAAATGCCCTTTCCAGACTCAGTATACACTCATGATGAAACAGTAAAAAGATGCTATTAGACACTAGTGGCTTGCATGGACTAAAGGGATATAGCAGTAATAAACATTTTGGCACATATTTTAAAGTTCTGTTTCTTTGGGGTTTTTTAACCAGAAATTTAGTAATTTTTAAAAAACTTACATGGCTATTTTTAAGGTATTTCAGGTGGAAGCATTTGGAATGGTTTTCAAGCATTAGGAAAGAACTTAAAATAAAGCATGTTACTGCTAAAAAAGTGATGGTACATCACATCTAGTAGGACCGTGCCAGGCTCTGTATATTAAACATTGTCACGGCTTTCCATATTGCTATAGGACATCTCTAGAGGTATCATAACATAGGACTGGTTTGTATTCAACAGTCTACTCTTTCAGATAAGAAACATTTAATTTAGATTTTTTTAAATATTTGAAATAATTAGTTTTGTACAAATTTTATCTTAGAATTTTGTAGTTTGCACTTGATCAGTTATTTTTTCTTAAGTTATTCATATGTCTTAAATGTTGAAAAATTTCCATTGAGTTTGCGAAGTTAAGCAAATTGATAGTCATCAGAACTTCTTTTTCCAAGGCCAGCCTTAAGCGTGCTTTTTTACCTCTTTTGTCTTTAATTTATTCTTGCTTGTTGAAAAATCTGATCTTTTGATTAATAAGCTTGAAGTTGCTGAAGCAAGGGAAGTCAGGCCTTTCCTTTCAGAATTAATGAAGGCGTTTTCCATTATTTGTGTCACTTGCATAATCTCTCATGGTAAAAACAATATCTATCCAAAACGTAAAAGATTCAGCAAGCAAAACTAACCAGACATGATCCAAGCTCCCCGGCACCATGTACCTTCAATTTAGTGATTATTTCTTTCCAACATACTGCAGAAACAACATCAGAGCTCAGGCCTCCTCGTCTATATTAACCTTCTTTGTATTTGATTTGAAATCACTCTAAAGGTAAGACATCATGCTAGCTGCTAGGTACTATCTGTTAATTGCTCCTGAAGATAATGAGCACCCTAAGGGGCAAAAAAAGGTTACAAGGCCTATAGAGACATATCAGAAATGCATAATTTATGCTTCTTCCAGCAGTTAACATTGCAGTGTTTCTGTGTGTACAGTCTATCTTAAGCTGTTCAGCCTTCAGCTTTTCAGGCATTTTATTTTTGGATGGTTCACCATTGAACAAACTAGTGAAACCTCCCAAAATTTCCTTAGGTCTTTTTCCTCCCTTCTGTCTTATGCCTCAATTATTTGATGGTGAAGGATTCTTCATTTCTCTGCTCTTCGTTCCTCTCCTCTCTTCCCCATGTGCTGTCCAAAAAAAGTGCCAAGTGGAGAAAAGTGTTTAAAATAATTAACTTGGCATCTTGCACAGCTTGATTGCAAAGCAGGAATTATTAGTACAAATGAGCAATGTCTGTAGGACCTTTGACATAATTTTTGTTTTGTTTATGCTGACAAAGTATAATGTTTGTATTTTGCTATTAGATCATTATTAAGATCTTTGGGATGGTGAAGTTATGTCTACAGTATACATGAGGCATTTATAATTATTATAAAAAGAACTGTGAAATGCAGTGCAAAATCTGCATATGTCATGTCTGCCTGTGAGAACCTGCTAAACCAGGCTCTAGGAATGGGCCAGACATTTCATATTCCATCTGTAGAAAACCAGTTTCTTTATGTGTGCCTCTTTGACAAAGTGCAATACAGCACTTGCAATCAACTGGTTTTGGCTGGCCTCCATCCTTACCTCCTTTGCCCCAACAGTTCTCTAAAGCAGCTGAGAGAGGCTGGTAGTGCCTGTGTTGGTCTACTCAAATGATCTCGCAGATGAAATCTCATGCATCTTCTGATTCATTGAATTCGGATTGTGTCTGCCAGTGTGAATTAGGCAAACCAGTTATATGAGGATAAACCCAAGGTTTCATATTAGAGGCTGATCTTGCAGCAGGTGGAACAAACTGTTCCTTCCTCAGACAGCAGCTCTCTGTCATTTTTGAGGGCAGACTAGATATTGTAACTCACTGTATGACCTGTAGCAGTATTAAGGCACAAATATCTGCAGTGTTTCTCACAGGTTTGACACAAAACTGCCATGGTTTAACTATGAGTTTTTGAAGTGCAACATCTTGTTTTCATACTCAACAAACTTCTAGTTTATTCTTGGGTGATAATGTGAGAAAACCTCTGTGGTGCAGAAATTAAAAATTTCTCAGATTCTGCAGCAATTGAAACCCCCGACTTGTGCATTGAGCCACGTGAAATCTCTCTGCAAATTTTTCAAGCAGCTATCTTGCAGTGAAAGATGTAGAAAAAGTGAATGCGTATCCATCCCTTGATTTTAGCTATGTTAAAGTCAGATACTGAAACTAAATTAATTACCTAAAATTCATTTCTGGTCTATGGAAAGAAGTAAGCATATCTTTAGGGTAGGTCATCTCACCTGTTTAGATGCCCTTCAAGAAAGAAAGAATGTCCTTCAGGTGCCTCTCTCTCTTATCTGTCTATAGAACCAGCTTAAACAGAAAATTTAACTTTTAAACAGACCTATAGTTCAGTGAGATTAATGCTACCCTTAGCATTCAGTTTCCTCAGTATCATCTTCACAATTCAATAAGGTATTTAAATACATGCCCAGCTTTCCACGATTGAAAAACTCTAACCACACACACTGGTTTAAGAATCTTGTTATACCAGGACTGGATGGTTTCTTGAACTGAAAGCTTAACACTCTGCGTGGCTGCCTCTGTTAGACTCCAGGCTGCTTGTTTATGACACTAATTCTCTTTAGCTTTCTTGAGCAGTAGTGTCAGTATTTTAGAGGGCAAATGAAAAAAAGTGAAAACAACTGCTCTATGTGTTTTCAAAAGAAATACATGGCATCATTTACTGCCCCTCTCTGTGCTGCATGTCTGACTAGGAGTTTGAATTGTTTCTGTTTTCCTTTGTCTAACCTTTTAAATTTATTTTTTTGTCTGCTGTTATTTACTGAGACTCTTTTATCTAACTCTGTTAAGTGTTTGGGGACACATGGTATGAAATGCTCCACACATAATGAAGACTCATTGTTCAGGCAGGTCCCATGGCAGTTGATGGTAGAGATTACAGTATTGGGTCATAAATTGTATCAGTATTGTGTAAGGAGGATATTGTTGACCTTTGATGTTCCCAATTTAAAAACAAACAAACAAACAAACAAACAAACAAACCAACCAGTTTTTTGAGCAGCTTCCAATGATTTTTTCATATGAGAATCTAGACATCTACTAAATGTGTCTATTTGGTGTAATGTTGATTCAGACAAACCTTTCCTCTGCAGCTGGCTGTGGAATATCTAGTTTAAGACACTTTTTCTCTCTTGTTGACCTAACTACACATGTTCTTGCACAAAACTCTGATGACAAGAAGTATCTATAGGAATGTGTGGATCAAAAGCCCATTGAGACTAATGGGAAATTAAGCCCCCAGCCAAGCAGAAAGGAGAACATTGCTAAAACAAGCTCATTCAAGATAGCTTGAATTCTGGCAGAAAACAAAAAAAGCCAAAATAAACATCAGCTCATTTAATATGTAAGTCAGAAGAAGAACGTGAGCCAGATGATCAATGATGGTTGAGAGCATTGGTGTATTCCACCAGAATGCACCTAAAATAATCACTCACAGTAACCCTGTGACAGTGGATGATGTCTGAGAAGCATCACTGAAAATTACCGAGCTAAAATGAACCTAAGCCTGATCCAAAATCAGAGCAAACCATTGTCTATCAAGAGGCAGAGGTGAACCCGAACTGCTAGTGTGAAATCTTTGTAGAATTCCCCTGTGTCCTCCCTCCTCTGTGTCAGATGTCCATGACAAAGGACCAGTACCATAGGGCTGGCTCAAACAGCTCCAGTATGGTGGGGGAGCAGTCTGAAGCTGGGTGATGTGATGCTAGGTGTCCTGAATGTCACAGATCTCCTTGGTGGGCCCATTGAAGCTCATAGGAGTATTGCCACTGACAGAGAGGGTAGGCAAGGCTGCCTGCAATACTTGCAGGTCTTAAAACAGGAGTTACACCGGGGGGGCAGCTGGAGGTGTGGATGGGATCCCTGTGGGCAGTGCTAAGGAAGGGTGAAGGCTATGCTGCTTCAGGCTGCTGTGAGGGCTGGGTGCCACTCAGGGTGCTGGTGTTGCAATCTTGTCCGGAAGAAGAGATATGGGCTATGTGCTTTTCTTCAGCAAAATGTTGCAGAAGGACTCAGATCCACAATGCCTCACAATGGCTTTGAGTGAAGCTTGCACAGGAATGACAATTAAAATGTAAATTCAAGTTTGGCAGGTCAGTTACATGCTTGCACTCTGCTGGCCAGTACCTTTATCTGTTGCATCTTTCTTCTCATCTCAGAACAGTACAGTTCTGCTATTTTAGATCTAGCTTTTTAGTATCCTGGGGTTATGGCACTTCATGGCAGGAAGAAGGTATAATTTTAGCATATTTTAATTTTTATGCCATGCTTTCTCAATCTGCCTCATTTCCTTTTGTTCTTTTTCTCCTAAGGAGAAAGGCAACAGAAATCAGACACTGAGGAAAATGAATACTGCTCCCTGACAACAAAATCTAGAGCCAACTGTTGCAGTCAGTTTTAATTTGCATTCTCTAGTGAAACCCTGAAGCTTACTGGGACATGAAAGCACACAGGCTAGAGCAATTTATGATCATGCACATAGCTACTACTTCTTTTTATTTCTCTTTTTAGTTCTTTTTCCTTGCAATTGTTTAAAGGCAATGCTAGCAGAGATGTAGACTTCTACCAATTGTATGTAGCTTTTAGGACGTTTGGATGCAGGGTGAATTCTCAGTCCTGAGAGGAGAGGAGGGCAGGTTTCTCATGCCCCTGCTGGAGAAAAATACAAATTTAGTGCCAGTTTGTGTAGAAATTGCAAATCTCATTCCCAAGTCCCTCCACACATAAATACACAAACCACTCTGTGCAGTTTGCCTATTCTTGCCTCACTTTGGACACAGTTTATGACATGTTGCTAATTTTTGCTGACTTTTGTTTTACATTTTGTAGCTTAGTATTGTTTCGTTATTTTCTTTCTTTTCCATAGCAGGAGAGTGAGTTTAGTGATCCAAATACATTCCTTCTCATCAGGCACCTGACATTCCTTTAACTGTTGGGAGAGGTCATGGTAAAAATACAATGTGAGTTGTACCAATGCAGCCTTTGTAATGGTCTTAGAGGGCTGAACACAAATTATTGCATTCAAAGACACTCAGGAGCTAAAGCATCCATTTTTGACAACAGAAATACTGGTTGAAAGCATTGCCTCCCTTTTCTTCAAATTATGACATTATCTTTAAAACCAGCATCTTCTGCAAATGACACTGAGGGAAGAGTGTATTTATGAGGAGGAATGGAGGGGAGGACAAAAAGGAGGATGAAATGGGACTTGTCACTGTGGATTAATAAGCCAGAGAATGAATGTTTAGGCAGCAGTGCTGAACTGGAATCAGCATCAAGTAGTTACTGTGAAAAACTAATAAACATTTTAGCACTCACCAGTGAGGTGCTAATGAATTTGTATGCGTGTTTTTATGTCCATATGGGGGAAGCAATCAAAATCTAAATATTAGTTAGTTAATTAATACCATCCTTAAGGAAAGGTTTTGTTCCTCTTGGCCATCTTATCAGGCAGCAAAAATGTTGACTCATTTATAAGTAAGTTCACAGTCTGATAGGCATAAGATTCTTCAATCAAAGAGTAAAAATGAAAGAAAATCTAATTGTGCTCCAGACAACTCTATTTATTTAAAGAAATGTATGTATTCAAAATTAGGTAATGATTTTATAGTGCTTATTAAGGGAGTCAAGAAAGCCGTATAAGTTGTAAAATATCTTGTGACTAGATTATTATTACTTACAAGATTACAAGATATTATTTTTAGATAGGATATCATAAAAGATGCACAAATATTTTCATGGCTTTCAACTTCGTATGATTTCATGTTTTAATGCATTAAACTCTCACTTGGATCAACAGGTATTTAGAAAATTCCTCTGTAGCTCCAACACATTTACAAACATGTAACTGCAAACTTTTCTTTTTAAGTTACACATGCTGATCCATTTGGAAAGCAGATTGCCTATTTATGTGCTTAACTATAGATCTCTTTTCCTAAGTTTAGATACCCAATTTTTAAAGTGTTTGTCAAAGTAACAGGTTATTGGTGTATTACAGGAAGAAACGAAAATCACATCCCAAAGACATGGTCTAAAAGCCTGGTGTTCTCTTAATTACATTCCTGCTTTCCTCAGACTTCAGATCTTTATTTTTTCTCCTTCCAGACTTGGTGAAGTTTTCTATATGGTTCTTGGGACCAAGAATTTGGTATCTGAGAACTATAGCTTTCCCAGCAGGACTTAAATTTTATTTAATAGCAGGTATGGCTCATATGTAGAAAAACATGTGAAAATCTTTAACTGGAATTATTTCTTAGTTGAAGGCTTTGTTCTACAAATTACTCATGTTCAGATATTTGTCTAACAATCTTCTACAATACCTTTCAATCTTACTTTTAACTTTTATATATGCAGTGATCTGTCTTTTCTGTTTTAAGGCTGCATAAAGAATTCTCTAGTTGGAATCAAATCTCGAAATCAATTCACAGGATGTACAGATACAAGACTGTCAAAACAGAAGATATTTTTAAAGTGTCTGATCTTTCTAATTTGTTCTGCAGAGCCAGTTTAAATACTTCTGAATGTATAATATGCAAGACTTGGTCTTGATGACTGTTCTCTATTGATGAAACCTTTAGTAGGATTAAAAAAAAGCCCGTAATGCAGAAGAATTCCCCAAGTGTAGTAACAGAGGAACATAAGACAATACAGTTGCAATGGACTTGCTACTTCATTTTTGCTGCTGATAACAACCAGAGCAAGACACTTCACTGAAAGGTATAAGAAATTCTACAATAAACAGGTCAGGAATAGCCTGCCATGAAAAAAAGGCTTTTCCTACATCAGGAAACACAACTTTGAAAGATACAATGGCTGGATTGTAAGCATTTGCTGTTAGAATGTTGAATAATGATAATAGCATTCGTAATAATAATGTTCTTCAATCCTTACTCACCCTTACTGATTGTGCTTGGCCTCAGTGATACTTGACAACAAAGGGATACTTTATAGAGACTAATGTTAAAGATAGCGCTTCCTTAACACACAATTTGGACTCTGCCACTGTTCAGCTTAGTGGTCCTTTAGCTTTCATGTTAGATGAAATATGGCTGATGTGCTTTCCTGGAGATCGTTTGCAGCTTTGTCCCTTTTATCCAGCTGATCTTTTCAGAAGAGCTTTTTTCCATGCTTTGTTCATTCTCATTGCCTCACTTGTATCTCAGCTTCAGAAACAAAACCAGGACCCCGTCTTTCGGGAAGCAGATTTTGCTGCCCTCTTACATTTAAGCTTCCTCATACTGGGTAGCCTTTCATAAAGAGATGAACTGGTACCCCTTTTTAGATTGCTCTAGGTCTTGGCCCATGTCCTTGTTCAAGCCTCAGCTGAAAGTGAATTTTTACAGCTGCTTTAAGTAATTGAGAATTGAAATTTAGAAGTGAAATGCTGACACCACCTTCCCCATTACAGCATTTAGCTGCTTCTGTCATGCTGCAATCAGCCCTGTATTGTAAATGTCTGTGTTGGAGCCTCTCTGATCTAAACAGTTGTTAGCTGAAAATATCAATTCAATTGTAATGCATTATGCTCTTCTCAGAAAACCCATCTGGCTCCAAAGGCTGCTGCCACATAATGTGCTGCTCCTATGAAGCCAAAGGCCTGTTTCTGCCCTTGTTTGCACTGCTCTGCATCTCAAGGGACAGCATTGAGGTAGCTGAAAGTGAACCACCCCAGAGCAGATGTGGAGAATGAGTCAGCCAGGTGTCTGGCTATATCATGCACTCTTCCCAGCTTGTTTTCCCAATTTTGCTCCTATTCTCATTATCAAGGAAGTGAGGGGGAAAAAAAGAACAACCATCAAAACCAGATAACACCTTTGGATTTTTTCTCAATCAAATGATTGTAATGCCATTTTTTCCTGCTGAATCACCATTCAAGATGCTTTCAGGCATTTCTGAGACATCTCCTTAAAACAAAACTACTCCATAAGAGTGGAAAGTAAAATAATGCTTTTTAAAGGAAACGCCAAGAAAAAGAGATCTTAAATATTCATTACCTAGAAGAATCATTTTTTATTGCAAACGATTTTAGTGTTAACTGTACTTGCAGGTGAAAATACCTCATTGAAAACCTCCAGATGAGAGTTCTGGCCATGGCATGAGAGAGATCTGCTGGGACTACAGTGGGTCTGAAGAAAAGACATGGGAAGCCGTTTTCAGTTTACTGTTGCCTTAGACTCATGTTACATGTCTTCTGCCTTCTGCTGAGCAAAACCAGCAAAGAGCCCAGTTACTGAGGAAAGCAGTTATGTTTTGTGCTATATATAAGGATGACAAGCTGCTATATATAAGGATGAGCAATTGGAGAGTAAATGCTACCATGCCATTTAGGGTCAGGATCAAGAAGATCACCAGAGCTCAATTTTTTTATGGCTTCCGGGCATTTTACTTATTAAGCTTCATTACCAAGAGTGACTAACCTAGGACTTCAAAATTAGCTCTGAATGCCTTTCTGTGGCACGGGAGACCTGGAAAAGATCCAATTTAACTAGATGGTGCACAAACACCTCTTTCTTATCTATCTATCTATCTATCTCTATCTATCTATCTATCTATCTATCTATCTATCTAATCTTTCCAGTGATAATGAACCACTCAATACATTTCTCCACAGAGTAGGACAGAGAATATGAGAGCACTGAGGGAACTCATTAAAACCTGAAAACAGCCTGAAGTTGCATAAGCTTTCAGAGGGCTTTGACGTTGGGGCGGCAGCAGATGGCTGAAGGAGGGCTACACCCCACCGTTCGCTTGCCCCTGTGATGGGGACGACAGCACAGCTCACGAAGCAGCCCCTGAGCTACTGCAGATTTTAGCACAGCATAAAGCAGGAAGCTGAGATGGGGGTTAGTTTATTTAATTTTGCAGACTGAAAACTGCAGCAAAGCAGGAGGTTTCTTGTGAGTCATTTGGCTGTCCCCATTGCCGGGGACACAGCAGCAGCCTTGCTCAGATACAGCAGCTGGCAGAAAGGGTTTGCTGATGATGTTCTCTGCTATACATGAAAGTCCCATGGCCCAGGGTCCAACACTTGCAGGATGGTCCTGATCAATCTCTGGGCTGCTCTCTGAGACTGCCACAGGGTCCTGGGTCCTCCCGGTTTTGCTGGGTGGTTGCTCTGGGAAGGTGCCACTGGCCAGAGCTCCTGCAAAACTCTGCGACAGTCCCGGATGGCTGCTGGAGGGTGACAGGGAGCACTAACTGTGGCTATGCCAGGAAGGCCAAACCGAGGGAAGATTAAGTTCACATTTTTGACTCAATTATGTGAGAATGGAAGAATTCCTCTGCACCTTAAAATGTCCACAGTGTGGGAAAGAACATGCAGAGGCAGTGTCTACTAGCTGTAAGGGTCTGGGATCAACAGTGATTCAGTAGCCTGATATCACAAGATTCTTCCTGCCCAGGCTATTTAACTCTTGAGAACACACTGGCCACCCATGGACAAACAATACTCTAAAAGCCCTAAACAAAGCTAAAATTAGAAATTCTCTCTTCAGCTGCAGCACAAAAGCTATTAATGCTTTGTTTTTAAACTGTATTCATTATGTACAGAGAACAGAATATGGTTTACCACTTTATTTATCATGCTAAAAGAAATAACACCCACAGGAAAAAGAAAAAAATACTTTAAATTAATTTTCTTTATAATTTAGTTAGGGAAACAAAAAACTAATAGAACACATTTAATAGGTTTGTATCCCCATTAGGTTAAGTAGAATGCTATGCTTAATACAAAAGAGAGCTCTTTAATACCTTTTTGTAAAACAATGCACCTACAAATCCTAGTCCAGTCAATAGATTTTATTCATTAGAACAGTTCCACTGAGTCCAGTGAGAAGGTGCCCACATGGGTGACCCTGTTATGCCAGATTGGACCTTTTGTTTGAGTCTCACTGCAGCACTGGTTATTCACCGATACATGCAAAATCCCAAGCACAAAGCAAGAATGCAATGGGTTATGTTTATATTTGCAGTTTGATACCTAGTGTACACCCAACAGAAAAATACTAATACGTATATTATGTTACAGATACTAACTCCCACAGAAATGTCATAATTTGTAGTATAGCCTGTATACAACTAAACTTGAATT
Source organism: Manacus vitellinus (assembly GCF_001715985.3). Classification (NCBI taxonomy): domain Eukaryota; kingdom Metazoa; phylum Chordata; class Aves; order Passeriformes; family Pipridae; genus Manacus; species Manacus vitellinus. Next base: position 38,492,986 of record NW_021939396.1, read on the forward strand.
TCAGAGAAGACATATTTTAAAAACATGCATTTCCACTTTGACCTGCAACTTGCAGCTAAAATCACTTTAAACAGAAAGGATTACTTTTCTTTTGGTAAAAAAATTAATTTTGGCAAAAAAAGTGATTTTGCAGATAGACAAAAAGGTGCAAGATGAATAAGAGAAGGTATGTATCATGTACAAAAAACAAAGATGGCCGATAAAATTTCAAATCTATGTATCTGGCGTGAAGCTGGGCATGTACATTGGCTCCATGACTGGCGTTTTAAAGGTCACTGCATGATGGAGAATTCACATTAATTCGTATCTTTGAAGTATTGTGCAGTCTTTGAGTAAGACACAATCACGACTGAAATTTCTCACTGCTATATTAGGCGCACGAAAGATTCTTCTGTGCCAACCATGCATCACTTTTTTCCCAACCCTGAACAAACATACCAGTCATAGTATGTAACCAAAATGAAACTAGAAATTTGTTACTTGACAAATGCACTTTTAGCACAACAAAAATGGAGCAGAAGGATATGTGACTAACTTTTTGACATTCCCCAACATTATCTGCGTGTAGGCAATATATCACGCTTGCAGAAACTAAATACACTACGTTGTGTCTCAGGCTGCTTTTACCACTATGTATATATTAGCAGCTTTGCAAAGCCACTATTATATTTAAAAAACTGTAGATAATGTGAAAGTAACTTTTGGCTGGGCTTTTTTACCATTCCCCCCAACAGCGAAGAATTTCTTTTCACAATACCTCCAGGCTCATGATGACCTTAAATCCTGGATCCATCAGAGGGGAGCAGCTGATGTGCTGGAGAGCAGGGTTGCCCTGCAGAGGGATCTCAGAAGACTGAGAAGAGCCACAAAAAGACTTAAAAAGGAAAAGGAAAACTCTTGCATGTCCATATCATTTTGGGCCCCCGGTACTGAAAACACTTTGACAAACCGGAGTGAGGCCAGTGGAGGGCCACTGAGATCATGGAATGGTCCTGTCCCTACATGCTCTCGTAAATAATGTCTCTTCATCTGTCTTGTAGTCGCCCTTTGGGTACCAGAAGGCCACAATTAGGTCACCCTATCTCCAGGCTGAATAATCCCAATTCTCTCAGCCTTTTCTCATAGAAGAGGTGTTCCATCCCTCTAATCAATGTGATGGCCACCTCTGGACTCGCTCCAACAGTCAACGTCCTTCTTGTGCTGGGGACCTGTGGTCTTTTTATGGCCAGTTAATAGATACTAAACAAGGATAAAGATAGTACAAACTTAGTAAAAAAAAGAGAGTCACCAGAACATACTATTTAGGAAAAAATGTTTGATGCAGTTCCCCTTGTTACTAATGTTGCTAGAGGAATTACGAGTTTTTACTGCAATTAAACAGAAAGGATAAAAATGTATCTTCTCTGATTGACTTTCAGGGATTGTTATGGATGTGCAAAGAAACAACACCATAACTCTCTCAACTCCTTATCTTCCTGACAACACCTGCCACACTGCATACATTGCCTCTTTTACATTTACAGGCTGTATTGATGTCTCATGCCTATAGATAGATGAATGGATAGGGACCGGACATCAGGAAACACAGGAAATAAATGCAGGACATAAAGCATTACAGGGTTACAAAAAGAACTATAGGGTTAAAGAAACATCAAGGACTCATAATGACTCCCTGGACATGGGTACTAAAAGGGAGCTGGTGTTTAGAAAAGACGGAAATAATGGTAAAACCAGTGTGCATAAATGGGATGATGTTCCAGAAACTGGTCCCTGAAAAAACAGATTCTGTTTGCATGCAAAATTGCTTTGGGGAAAGATAGTGGGTAGTTGTTAGAGTCTGCTGTAGAATTCCTGAGTTAAATTTGGGTATGGATAGAGATGTTCAAACCATTATTACAGGGAGAAATTCTGCACAGAATTGTCTCGTTATGGCAGCCTCTGATTTCTCAGATATGGGCTGGAGAACAAGCGTTACTGAAGGCAGCCTGGATATTCTGGAGTGTGACAACTGACAGTTTTTCTGACAGAAAGCAGAGAGGCTTCTTTCTAAACTTAGTAACAGAAAGTATTGAGGTTGTTACAGGACATCTAATCGTGAAAAGTAGCATTGGATCACATGAATGTTGGGTTTAATTCAAATAAAATGGAGGGATAAACAAAAATAGATCTGTTAGTAAGCCTGTCTATCAGAATTTCTAAGAAATCGGTGAAGGCAGCAGAAGTTAATTGTTCTGGGACTTCTCCATGGGGAGTCTTGGATTTTTTTAAGGTAAAGCACAGAAGGAGTTCTGGAGCTTTTAAACACTGAAAAACAAAAAACTTCTGGAAAAAACCTCAAAACCTAGCTGTATGCAAACCCACCTCAAAAATTCTGCCTTGACAGAAATAGAAAAAGGATGATCAGCAATAAAGGTTGTGCCTTATAGGACAACTTTTCATAAGGGCTCTTTAAACAAGGACTCAAAGACAGAGCCAGCTGATAGGAAAGGGAAACAGAAAGGAAATCCACATTATTGTAGATGGAAGCAAAATTCAAAGCTCCTTGTTTTCATCCGGTGCAACTAAAACCTCTCTGTTTCAGGATTCAAAATAAGCTGGTGTATGAAATCCTGCTGCTGGTGAGAAGCATCTTAAGTCTCTCCACTCAAAACTGGTGCCATGTGACTGGAAAGGAGGCAACCTGGTGCATTTCACGAGTACCTGGCTGAAACAGGCCTACAATGTAGGCTTCAATACAATACAAAGCTTTAGAGCAGGTTTTAAAGCAATAACTAACTGAAAATGAAGGTAAACATAGAACTGTAGAATGATTTGGGTTCGAAGAGACCTTAAAGATTATCTAGTTCTAACCCCTTCTGCCATGGGCAGGGACAACTTCCACTACATCAGGTTGCTCAAAGCCCTGTCCAACATGGCCTTGAAACATAAAAGAATATGAAAAATAAAGGATACCTACAAAAAAAAAAGTAGATCATAAGAGAGCCACAGAGTCTAGGTTAGCTCTGTATCTTTCTTTTATAACTCCTTTCTCAACAAGTAAAATGTGGCAGATCTAATCTATCAAAACTCTGGCAGACTACCATGCTAATGGGAAAGTATGGTGAAGCTCGAGAAGTTAGGGAATAGTAGAAGAGAAATAAAGCGGGTAAAGGAATTAGTCAAAGAAAGATACTGCAGATTATGTTGAAATGCTATTAGAGAACTCTTGGGCTGGAGTTGGATTATTATTACCTTTTCCAATACTGATTAAACTTGGAAGCAATCTCGTCTGAATACTTCTCTTAATGACCTTGGGTTTAAAACATAACGTACTAATAAGTTTTTGGGAGACATTATCAATGTAGAAAAGGAGAGTGAGATGTGGAAAAATCAGGACCATCTTGCATGTTGGAAAAATAGAAACAAGATGAAATTTCATTACATGCATTTAATCGCTAATATATTTTTAATGCAACTGAAGCCTCATCAGAGGGACATGACACCAGAAGAGCCTGTGTGTTTCAAAGAACCATGAAATAGCTAAGATTAACTAGTGAAATGCCTGAGTCAACATGGAATTACAATCCTAACTCATACCTAGTGAGATATTGCCATGAGAAATATGGGAGCTCTAGATAAATGTCATCTAGAGGGTTTTGTGCAGTCTTGGTCATCCATATTCATCAAAGATGAATTCATACTGAAACCAACGAAGGAAAAGTCTATGAAGACAATTTAGAACCTCTCATGAGATAATGCACAGCATGAGGAATGATTCTTACTTTCCTATCAAAGTATCTCTTATTTCCAATCCTGTTTGTCAGCTACAACAGTCCCACTGGGCAGGGGAGAGCAGTGCAATGCCTTGTCTGTAAGGATGTGTATTTGGACTGACTGGTGGCTGGTGCCTAATAAAAGGCTGAAGTCTGCCTGCTTTTCCCTTTAGTGGACGATCTTCTTTTATTTATTTTTGTTTGGTTTGGTTTGTTTGGGTTTTTTTTTTCCTTTGGTATTGGCTGCTTTTTTCACAACATGTAAAGAAACATAGTTATCTTTGAAATGTTGCCTGTTCTCTTATACTCAATTGAAATAGTGCAATGGATCAGAAGTTAAAAGTTGGGACAGAAGGGCAGAAATGGGCTATATAATCATATGAACCTCATTTCCTTAGGGGACGAGTGTAAAAAGAGGGATGGCACAAAAATAAATAGGGACAGACTGCTGATCGTATTCAAAAGTCAAGACAGCATCAGCAGGTCTCTATCAATCAGAGAATAAACTTCCAACTGGTATATTAGATACAAAGGGTATAACTAGTTTTTAAGATTGTAATCAGGTTATAAAATCGATTATGATACACGATCGCTTTCAGAAGGTCTTCTCCTGTACTATCAGAAATAAGGGTATGCTGATATGATGGCTCTATCCTAATGAGTGCAAGATAACATTTTAAGATTTGCAAAGGGACCTACAGATCAGTTTAACAGTCACTTGCAGAAAACACATTTTCTGTGTCGAATATCATACTTGTTCATTCTTGTCACTGAAAATCTGCTTTGCCAAGTTGCAGGCAGAATCTGTGACTACAGATTGCTCTGTTTCACTTTCTCTCTGGAAAGGCTGGATGCAGGACTGCAGCAGTGCAGAACTTTGACGACACAGAGAAAAGTAATGGCATCTTGCCCAGAACTCAAGTGCTGCACCTTATTTCCATACAAATATATATTGAATTGTATAAGATTTTACATCAGAATTCATTTATTTATTTATTTATTTATTTATTTATTCAAAATTTATTTATTTATTTATTTATTTATTTATTCAAAATTTATTTATTTATTTATTTATTTATTTATTTTAAGACCCCTGCAAATGAAGGCAGTATTTTACAGAGAGATCCAAAATTACTGTGAAGGTAACAATAACAGAAAAGCCATGTAAAAGCATAACGTTGTCCTCACAAGAAGATTGTAAAGACTTCAATGATTTTCACTTTGCTGCACTGATATGAAAGGAATTTGAATTCCTGATGCATGAGGAAGAGCTTTGCCAGAGGATTTTTTTAATGAACTAGCTAACAACATAATTTTCTTCTGCCAGATAAAGTTAGGACCTATAACACATCATAAACTGCTATCAAGTCTATGAACTTCCTCTTCAGCTCAGACAGGAACAGCAATTTGTTTGGAGTAGAAGGACTGGAGAATGATCCTTGGTGGCAATGTGAATCTTTGTACACTGGCTGCAGTGTCAGCATATGAACAGTGTAGGCATTTCCAACAGAGCTGGTAGAAAATGGGAAAATGGTTGGCCAGGGAGTTTTCCTGGAAATGCATTTTCAGCAGAATTCAGCAGCTCTGTGGTGTGTGGTGACTTCAACGAAACTTGATGAATTTATAAACTGTTCTGAACTTCTCCTTTTGCTTCTGCACTACTGTCAGTCCCCACTAAGAACTGCAGCCTTATATGATATAAACTTTGATTAGACTTTGATTAAAATTTGATAGAGACTTTGATTAATAGCACCGTATGGAGAAGCCAGAACAAACTCCCCAAAGGCTGATGAAGAAAAAATTGTCAATTCAATAAACAATGAGAAGTTAATCTATAATTTAAACAATGTGTTAATTAATACAGTAAAAATAATGTAATCTGTGGTAAATCCAGGGAGAAATCTTGTCTATCTGCTCATCTAGGTGTAGCTAGAACACCATGCCCTTGAATAAGACAATAGTAACTTAGGTTAACAGATGGACGTCTCTTTCCAATCAGATGGTCAGCAGGATTTTTTGCTTGCTGGCTTTTAATCATTTTAAGACGAGAAGTCTTTCTAAAATCAAATGGCATAGTGGGAAAATCCAAGTAAGTAAAAGGAGAGTGCCAAGGGATGACTGCTGGCCTGTGGACAGGATTTCAAAATGAGATGCCACAAAAGGGACAGCCCTGACCTTCCTTACCCACCCTGATGATGTGTCCCCCTTGCCTCCCCAGGTCTGTCACTACCCATGTGTGACAACCCCTGTCCTGGGGAGTACAGCTGGATCCCACTGAGCCTCAATCAGGTTAGCAATGGGGAAAATAAAAGTGTGTGAGGGACTCAGTGTTCAGCCGTGGGAATGCCAGTGATGTGACAGGAGCATGCAGGCTGGGTAGGAACTTTTCATTATTAAATTAGAGGTTTTCAAGGGCACCCTGCATAAAGTTGGCTTCAAGTAACTGGAATAACCCCACTAAGTAAGCTTGTTCATCCAGGTCTGTCTATCACTTTGTCATCCCTAAAACCTGTCAAGCCAGCAGAGCAAATGCAATGAGATGTGATCATTATGCTGGATGTCCAGAGACACAACCAAGGAAGAGCCTTGTAGCCTTTAGACTGCTCTTATTTTGTCAGCAAATTTGACTGATACTTAGTCTATGATAGTTTATTGTGAAAGAGTTCGTTTTTGTAGCAAAGACTGTGAAACTACTGCTTATTTGCTAAATAGCTTGAGGGATGGCGGCATTTATAAGAGAATTACTTGCAGCCTTCTGAATTTATTGAGATAATCCCTGTGACTTGGAGGTAGAGCCAGTGCAGAATCTGACTGCCCAGCCCTGGGAGCAGAATGAAAAACATGGGGCAAAGGGCCCAGGTCCCCAGGGAGTTTCGGGCTGTGGGTGTAAGTAGGCTGGCACTGAGGTCAGTAAGCCTGCCCCAGCCACCAGGCTATTGCTGTTACACCATTTCTGACAGGTGAACTAGGTCATCTGCAGGTGGTTCAGACACTTCTGCCCACACATATGCCCTTATGCAAAGAGATGCAAGTTGAGCATCAGTTGTTTCAGTGGATTTTCTGCCTTTGCTCGCCCCACATACAGAGCCATCCGATTCATCATACACCTAGAACAGGAACAGTGAAGCTAGTGACTGCCATCATGAAGCTGCTTAGGGCAGGATTGTCCTACAGGGTAACTAAGGGAGAGGAAAAAGAGGAAAAAAAAGGCAAAAGAAGAAAAAGACAAAGCAGCTTGAAAGTGCTGCTGGTTCAGCAGAGAAGTTCCTGTGGTAGTGCTGTGTTCAGAGCAAAGGCAGGAGAAACAGACTCCCATGAGGAAAAGACTGAGGAATTACTTATTTCAAGGCACATCTGTCTTCTAGAGAGCAGATATTTCTTCAAACTCAAAGGAACCACCCGAGTGGAAAAGGTGGAGGTAATAGGAGATTAGCACAGCTCCAGTTTAGTCCAGCATCAGATTGAAGTTGTTCGTCTTGAGGAATTAGTGCTGAGAAATCATCAGCTTCCCCCATAAGCAATTTCATTCCTTCCACTGAGGTGGGAGCTGGCTGCTGGTTGTAGGCAGAATAAGAAAGATCATTGCCTCTATTTGTGCCAGTTTTGGTGAAATCTTGAAAAAGAATCAGATTTTTAGATGATAATTTAGCTACTCTTCTACTAATATTCAGATATCTCTGGGTGACGACACAGAAGAGTGATGCCAATCATGACTGTTGATGGCCTCTTGCATAAGCTGCAGCATCCCAGTGCAGTGGTACACAATCTTTGCTAGAAGTTTACACTGCAGTTTTCTAATTCGTGCTTGGGGAAACCAGGCAAGTGCTAAAGGATCCCTGTGGTGCATCCTCTGGCCTTTTGAAGTGGCCCTCGCTGCAGTGTATGGAAGATTGAGAGAGAAGGTTTTGCACACATTGCACATGCTTGTGTGTTTTTTTCACCTTGATTAGCAGGGTTTAGTTACTGAAATAAGAAATTATCCATACTAAGCCAGCCCCTATTACAAAACTTGGAATCTTTAGTCACACTGACAGCATTCTCCTGTTGGGAATGATGCTATTTTGGTGCATTTGGAATGAAAAATACACAATTTCATAAATAAAATACTTAAAAGTTTTCCCTGCAGTCATTAATGGTTTGATATTAGAAATATCCTGCTAGGGAATTCATTTCCCATGCCAAATTTGTGGTTTGTGAAAGTCATATACTTTTAAGAACATGGACCGGTGATGTCACTTAACAATTCTCATAAAAACTTTGTACTGCGGGACAGAGAATTAAAAGAACAGTAATAAAAAACAAGTAGCATTCTCTAAACAAATAAAATCAATCAAACGCTCTGTTTACTGATCCATGCTAGAAATCTCTCTAACTGGCTCAGTGAGTGGACAGCTAGCTGAAGCATATACCTTATGACTGGACCTTTTAAAACACCCAGTTGTAGCATGATATCACTGAGAGAAATTATGCTCTCCTTAAGCAGCCTCACAGGAAATCCAGCATCCTGTGGTACAAAGCATTATCCTTAATATTTCTTTAAAAAAGGAGAGAGAACAGAGAAAGGATTTTCACAGCTGGCGAGGATGAAAATATAAACATATTAGGTTTCATCAGGAGAATATAACGGTACTACTGCTTAAGGAAATACTACAACCATGTTTAATTTTCTTAGTTTCTTTAAATGGAGCCTTTTCTCCTTAGAAGATGGAAGAAAATGGGAGAAGAGAGGATAAGCAAATATTTTCAACCTTCTCAGTTGAAATACATAATTATAGTTTTATTCCTTTTTGGTTTCTGATACACAGATTTCACAGAGCTGATTGTAGGCTTCAGGAACCATTTTTGCCTTTTAAATTGAAGCATTTCAGGTCTTCTCTAATTAACAACCACTTGCAGAGTGTATCACAGGCTCAGTGTGTACTCACCAACCACATTTCTCAGAGACAGATCTGTTATTGCACTAAAATGAGGGCGAGAGTCACTCTGTATTAATAGTTTATGAAGATAGCTAAATTACATCTGACCATACAGTATTCTGGCTATGTTCTTCTCCTAAGTCTCTCTCTGGACTCACTTTTTCTGGGGAGACAAAGCTTCTTGAAATGATAATACCTTCTCCTGAATGATAATAGTTCAAACTGGTTGGTGTGGGGCATTACCATTTTGAGAAATAGCTGGAGGAAGTGCTTAGGCAAACTTCCTTATACAGAGCACCAGCTAATTAAAAGAGAAATTTTGGTTTTCTTTTCCCCTTAAGGTAACAGAGTTTTAGATCTAAAGAAACAAAAACACAGTAAGAAGGACAGCTCTTTATTAGTTGACTGTTCAAAGAGGAGGTAAAGGAAAAGCCTGTGGTTTATCCACAGGAAACTGCCCAGGATCAAGGTCTTCTCACAGTTACCCACTTTGTGCCCAGTCCTTTTTCACCCAATCAGACTCCCTGAATGTTACTCATAATAAGCTAACCGACCCAAAATTTCTCAGAGCAAGGTGCTGTCACATTTTTATCTTGTACAGTGCAGGCACACAAACTGTTTCTTAAAAACAAATGACAAAAAAGCTGCATTTCCTTGCTCCCTCTGTCCCTCTGTTTCTCCACTCCTTCTCCCTGCACTCCTCACTGCCTCACAGCATTTTTGTTACCTTCTGGATCCCAAGTTCTCATTCACTTCATTCACTTGCTAAAAATCTCTGTCCAGGTGCAGCCATAAGGCAAAACAATGGGGCAATACAAAAGGACAACTGTCAGGTAGCCAAAAGTAGCATCAAAAAAGCAGTAGAGGATGAGATATTCTAATATCTGTATCACCTGACAAAACTGCATGGCAGGACATATGCATGCATTTACCATTTTAAAGAAGTAATCACACTTGCTGAAACCATCAATCTTAGAAGGAAACACAGAGTGTGAAGCAATGAGTACTGCTCAGGAGATGACGTGAGACTCAAGAGAACTGGTGGACACAAACATTGGCATTTTCTTCACAGAATAGGTGTTATCTTCTGTACCATCTTCTGTTTTGCATAATGCCACATGAACCTCACTATTGCAGTTTGGAGGGTTTTGAACATTCACAGAAAGAAGCACAGGGAGAAGAGCAATAGCTTGATTGACGCAATTTTCACATTGGCCCACTGGATAATCAGAAGAGCTCTTCTATTACAAGGACATGCAGAAAGCAAAACATTATAAATCCTACCCACAACCCAGGGCCATTAAGAAATGCTAAAAAACCCTCTAACAACACAGGCTTTCTTGACAGAATCATTGTTAATAGCTCAATACCAGCTAGCAGGCAAGATCCGCTCTTATGCCAGGACTACAAGGCACACAGCAGTTTGAAAGAAGGATAAACATGTATGTGTAGAAATTACATCTTCAAAAAAATATAAAAAACAAATAGATTAAGTGAAGCCCTACCTTGGAGAGCCTGGAGTGTACGAGTCTGTACAACAATACAGAGTTGCAGGACCAGCTGTGGTGCACTTTCCAGAAACGTGGCTAGCAAATGCAGCATACTCACATCTGCATACTCATACACCATTTTCCAATAAAACCGCCATCTGTCATTCTCTCCACTCTGTCGACTCCGGATACCCAAGTACATTGTGTGAAAATACCTAGAAATAAAAAAGAGTGGTTATAGAAGTGCAGAGTGATATTTTACGGGTTATACCTCTGCTTGAAAATAATATATTTTTCAATGTACTTCAAAATAATGAACATTTATTTAAAAGGATTGTTGTATTTCAATTTATAATAGTTGATGTGATAAGAGTAAACTAAACTGAAGACAAGACAAGCCCTCATAAAGCCATTAAAAAAGCTTAGCACTGTCTTATTTGTTAAATAGTATTTCTTTCAAGGACTCAGTTTTCTGATTTGAAATATAAGGGTGATATCTTGATTACATGGCCTTCCTCAGAAGTTTTTGAAGTAAGGAGGGGAACAAAGCTGACTCTTTAATGATTTCTACTCAGAACCTGCAAAGAACTAGTCTCCTTTCTGCATGGCTCTACGAGGACATCGAGGACCACATGCACTGCAAAGCTGGGGTGGAGCCCTGCTACTGCCTGGAGCCCTGCTATGGCTGAGCTCATTGTCCTGCTTTTCCACCCATCAAATACACTGAGTATCGTATTCTAGACACTGCCACATATATAGTGGTTTTTTCTCATAGTTTGATTATTTTAGGAGGAGAGAAGATGTAGCTGTGAGTTCTTATTTTAGGAGGAGTGGAGATCTGGCTGTGGGTTCCCTTGGTGATTCAAAATGACTCACTACAGTAGCTCCTATGCAGCAGCATAGGGAACAAGTAAGAAGCAGCAGGAGCCAGGAACCCAACAGGCTGTTGCTGCTCAGAGTAGTAACCAGCAGATAAAGGAAGCAATAGTCAGAAAGCACGTCAGCCCTGGTGACCTGTGCAAGCATTGCGAAATACAAATGGCAGCCAGCCCATTACACAGATTTTGGCTGGTGCAGGAATGACGAGTGGTTTTAGGAAACAAGGGATGTCTTTTGGTGGCCAGGCCACCCAGCTGTTGTGGTGCCTGTCATGATCCTTGCAGTTTGCAGTGGTCTGCCATGATACACCTGAATCGCAGCACAGCAATTGCTCCAGGTGGCCTTTGATTTGCTCTTTTACTCTGATCTGCTCTCTGTTATTCTGTGTCAGAAAGTCTAGGCTCCCACCTTGTCCCTACAATTTTAATTCCACACTAATTAAGACTGGCTGAAAAAAACCCAGTCTTGCTTAATGAAAAATTCTGAAGATTAAGATCAGGGTGCCTTGCATCCTACTGGAGTGCCCTGATGGGCTACTAACTCATGTGGATCTCTGTTTCTCTTTTTCTAAAGGCATCTTTCATATCCTGGTCCTGACAGCATTTTCTTATGATGTTTTTAATATGTTTTCATATTATTTTTTAAGTGAGATTATATTTTATAATAAGAATAATTTTAATAAATTATAACCAGTTTCAATATGAATTCTTTTAATTGGTTAAGATAAAGTCTTTCAGTATTTCTTCTTTTCACAAGTTCCTGTCTTAAAAGTCTTTTCATAACTGGTGGAACACTGTGAATTTTGAAACCTCTTTTATATAGGTTGCATGCAAACTTTTGTCTCTACTCTATTCCACTGTAACTCTGGAGGTATCTGCTGATGAGATTTTTGGCCTCTGACTGACAAATAGCCCAAGACTGAGTTGCCCCCTTGAAGAATGACACTGTGCTTGTACCCAACGAACCCTTGTACTCAACACATTCTTGTACGCAATGTGCATGCTACTGCAGAGTGACAGCTTTATTCAGAAGTATGCACTGAGCAAAACCAGGACTAGCACGGAGAAACAGCTGAGAGGCCAGATCTGAGCCTGCAGCATTTCTCTTGACAATGCACATCATAGCAATATAAAAGGAAAACACATTAAACTCACATTTAAATTAAAATCACACCGGGTGGCTTTGAATTTTGTCAAAATCCCATGTGGAGTGAAGCAGCAATGAACTGCTCAGAGACTGAGACCACAGAGGTGCAGTGAACAAGACACCAGCTGTAATTCTCGCACAAAACACTGAGCAGGTCTGGATGGGTCAGAGTGTGATGGGATAACTGGGGCTCTCTGATGTCTTTGGGTTTAGGTAAAGTGAAATGGCCTGCTGTCCAGATCTGAAAGAAGCCACTGGGCTGGAAAGGCACCTTTTGCTGCACAGTTCTGTTAATGGGGTCCATTGGACCCACAGGTTCTCAGTCACAATCCATTTAATTGTTCCTGGACCTCTCGTTAAAGTCCTGCGGTGCAACAGGGGTAGGTAAGACTTGTATTTCCTTCTGCAGTTTATTTTTTGGATGGGGTTTTTTTGTCCTACCTAACATGTCACTTTCAAGGGGCACACCTTGAAATATTGCATAGTGGGGGCAGACAGCCTTTTTAGCATCCTTCTTTTAAGTTATCACTAACCCTTGCTATAAATTCCTAAAGTAGATGTGTTTGCTGAAGGTTGTGCCAGGAGGCTCTAGCTCTGCCAGTGGAGCCATCTGCAACCTCAGTTCTACAGCATTTGTAAAAAAAAATACTTTTCCTATTACAAAAATGACATACTGTGCCAGGCGAGGTCCCCCAGGGTTCTTTACCTGCTCTGCAGAGTGGTTGTGCATGGCAAATATGTTGTGATTAATGAACCCATATGGAAATATTTCCTCTCCCATAGCACTTTATTGTGAAACACTGGCAGTGAATTATTGGGAACTGGGGAATCATTGCTCTTTGTCTACTTAGCTCTCTGCAATTTAGACACAAGAGGTAGAGGAGGAAGATACTTTCTGTTTTTACACGCTAGGGAGCAAATTTCAGCCTAGGGTGGTATTTTTTTTGTCCTTTCAATTTTGGCCAAATTAATTGCAGGCTGAAATGAGCATTTGCTGTCAGTTACTGTCACTGATTTATAGGCACAATCAGGTGATTAGACAGCTAAACATTCTGATTTGCATCCACATTTAATTGCACCAGCAATTGATGTTAGGTGTGCAAATTAGCAGTTATTAAAATAAAAAGATGGTCTCATAAAATGCTTCATATATCAAAGACACTTTTTTCTGATTGTGAAATAGAAAGAAGAAAAAAAATGAGAGAAAGTGCTTTCTTGTAGTGCCTTCCAAATATAGCTTAACACTGCAGTAATGACACATTCTATTTTATATATATATGCTTTATGTAATTCCACTTTTGACACCCTCACTGGAATCCTATTGTCAGCAAGTGACATATAGATACACTCAGAAGTAGTTCCTATTTTACACAGTTTTTATATTTTGGTCTTCTGGTATTGTTTTGATGGGAACTCACACTTTTATGTGAGTTCAAGTTGCAAGTCTTATACACAATTATTCCAGAAAGATATAGGAAGAAGTGAAAAAGAGTTCTGCACTGGAATATGTCTTAGGTTTATTGTGGGGTAAACTGATGTCGATGAACCTAAAGCAGCAGATCTGAGCGTTACTATTTTGGTTGTGATTGCATCCAGTCAACTGCAGTCTTCTGCAAGTGCTTTACAAGTATACAAACACTGCCTATTCATGTCCCCAAAGAGCATTTAATTGACATGAAAAGAGATGACAAGGAGTGGAGAACTGAGTTAGAGCACCAGACAAAAAAGGAAAAGAAGAGGGAACAGAATGTGTGGTACTGCCATCTAGTAAAGTAACTGCTTCATCTGATAAATCAAGATAGTCCATCAAAATTTCTCATTTCATTAGAAGAGTAAAAACAAATAAACACACACACATACCCCTCCCCCCCCAATTCCTCAGCTCTTCTGTTTGTGGAGAAAAGCTTAGACGTAACTGAGTTTCTTAAAGATTTTACAGTTGGAAGACTATGAAACCTTTTCTATGAAGACAGGCTCAGAGAGTTAAGGTATTCATCCTGGAGAAGAGAAGGCTCCAGACAGACCTTATTGTGGCTTTCCAGTACCTAAAAGTGGCCTACAAGAAGACTGGAGAGGGACTTTTTACAAGGGCATTTAGTGACAGGACAAGTGGGAATAGCTTCAAACTGAAAGAAGGTAGGTTTAAACTAGATATAAGGAAGAAATTCTTCACTGGGAGGGTGGTGAGATATTGGAACAGGTTGCCCAGAGAAGTCGTGAATGTCCCATCCCTGGAAGTGTTCAAGGCCAGGTTGGATGGAGCTTTGAACAACCTGGTCTAACGGAAGGTGTCCCCGCCCATGGCAGGGAACTGGAACTGGAAAATCTTTAATGTCCGTTCCAACCCAAACCACTCTGTCAGTCTGTGATTCTATGAAATGTACTATGAAAAAGAAATATCAAAACCTATTATTTTAATTTTTAATTATTATTTTAATTTTTTTTTTTTTAAGACAGACAACTGCTTGGGTTATCAATGCAGATTTAAGCAAGTTTACTATTCAGAATTAAGACAATGGAGTGGGAAGCAATACTTCATATATCACTGATAATCAGATGGCAACATACATATTATTACTTGAAACTTAATGTCTTTTTTAACCTCTGGAGAAAGTGGAGAATGCTTTGTCATTTAATTGTTTTAATTTATTTTAGTGCATCACATAGCACAGTACACAGACCATTGATGGAGCATAACTCTGAAGGATGTGAATCTGAGAAAAGATATTCTTTTTCCATTATATTAATGAGAGAAGGTACTAAAGTAAAAAATGAACAGAAAAGCAGGCTAGTCCTTTTGCTGTCCACAACATGTTCAAGATGCAAGACAAATAGAAGTAAAAAATTACCTATATTTGTAGTTGTGGAAAAAATGTATTTCTTTTCTAGGGAAAGAGACATTCATTCTGATCAGACAGTGGCTCTCCAGTATTTCCAAAATCAAGAGTGCTCATTTTGCTCCAGGATCACATACCAATCTTAGTAGACTAAGACACCTATATTGGAAATACTTCTAGTAACATGTCACTTACATGATTAGAGCATGCCCAATTGTGCATTTAACTGAGATTGTGGTGGTGTAATTATATGATCATACTCAATATTTATAGGAGTGCTTTCCATGTTTAAAGTGCTTTACAACTACTAGCTGATTAACTGGAATGAATGTAAATAATCTCACAGGATACATTCCTCAGAAACTGGCAGCTGACCAAGCAAGGTATAACTTTCACTCAGCACACTCAAATCCAAGTGATATTTCACAAGCCCATGACTGGGAGGAGTTGCCCTTCTCTTGTGTGGAGAAAATTCTCCTTTCTCCCTTATTCTTGGGAATGTGATATTTTCTCCTGAATTTGTGGATTAAAATAAAACAACAAACCTTCTCCACAGATCTTGCTCTAGTAAAAGGTAGGCAAGGAGGCTCCTAGAATATATTCCAAACAGGACATAATTCCTCAGAGTCAGATATTCTTGAAGAGAGTTGAGATGTCACTGGCACCTGGGCTAAAGGTTTCCAACCTGCCTACTGTTCTTTTGTAAAAGGCTTTTGGTGAATATCCTGGTATCACTGAAACTGAAGAGGCTTTTGGCAGTGATTTAACAGAGTTTGAGTTTTAACCCAGTTTACTTCATAGTAGCTTGGTGTTGTTTATGCCCATTGCTTCTCTCTAAGAAATTATTTCAGAAGCTGCTCCACTATGCTTCACAGACACTATTCTTTTTTTCATACAGATAACTGAGGTTTATAATAAGTGGAACAGAGAAACCATATGTGAGTCCAATCTGACTATGGCTCTGAGCACTTCTTGCTACAGATTTTCACCCTAATGAAATCAACCATCTGATGGTAATATATACAGCTCTAGAAAAAAGTCTTCGGTTTAGAAGTGTCAAAGGCTACATTGCTACCATGTGCTTTATCTAAAAAGTCCTTAGGATGATACACATGAATGAGAGACCATTTGTGTTCTTTGGAAAAATGATATTATTCTGATTTCATGCCTCATGTAGTCCATTTTATTACAAGTGTCTAAGTCTGTAGGGGACATTTGCTTATGTTATCTAATCTAGTGAAACACTTGTGAGAAGATCAAAAGTCATTAATAGCTAGTTGTAAAAGTCCTAGATGTTTATTCTGACGCCTAATTTGCCCCTATATCAAACACTATATTAAACAATTTAGCCATACCATAAACAATTTTTCTTTCTGTGTTTGAGGTGTGGAAAATGAAAATCAGTACTGCAGAGCTAAAACACAGTAGAATAAACAGCAATTCCGATAAGTGGTATTTTCATCTGTTGCTTAGTTACCAGAGAAAACTTAACTGTATTTGTATCTCAACAATATTTGCCATGTTAAATAACAAGAGATTGTTCTATTTTGCTTCTTATGTGCCTTTTTATTAGAAGTGCCTGAATACTCTAAAAAAAAAGGTTCTTTAGCAAGAATACTTAATGTCTTAGTGTGCTAATGCTTATTCTTTTTGTTCTGATGAAACAAACAAATCCCTTCAGTTTTAATTCCTTATTCTAGGAAGGAACAATCAGCCAACTTTTAATTTTCCAATCAAATTATTTTTGATGAGACCATTAATTTTTAATGTGCAAAAGGAAACTGAAACACATTCTGTAGCACAGCACTGACCAAAGCTTTTCCAACCAAGCAAGGTTCTGGCAATAGAACAGCAGTCAAACGTCTGGACTTAATTTACTTTAAATTATGAATGCAGCATCCTCATATGTGACATTGAGATGAGATCCATGTGAGGACAGATCCCACTGGGGAATATTTCAGCATAAGAGACATTAAAAGTCTTATTTCCAGAATATATATGCCCTACAAACATAAAAAACAAAAGCCAACTCCTTGTATTTAATTTTCCTTTGCAGTAGTTAAGGTATCAGAGAAATATCTCCTTTACTTCCTTTAATACAAAGCAAAGCACTTTATGAGCATAAACAAAATGATTACATATGTTTCATTGCTATCTACAAAGCATTCCCTGGCATCTTCCATGACTGGGTGATCCTTCTCAAATGGCCACGAGTCATATTGTAGCAGCATTCTATGGTCATCTAAATTTTTATGGCCATCTGAATTTAGTTACTCTCTGAATTCCCCAAATGTAACCAGTCATACCCAGTACTTTCCTTCCTTTCCTGACTTGTGCAAACTGCAGACTTGCAGTTTGTGAACCACTGGTGTAGGGAGATGGCAGGACTAGGTAGGACTATGTCCAGGTTTAACAAGAAGGCAGTAGTGTGGTTTAAAGAAATGCCTGATGCACCCTGCTCCCCTACTAAATTCTCTCACCCACGGGGTACAGATGCTCAGCCCCACTGCTCAGGCTACAGTGGGATTCAGCCTTACATGAGGCAAAGGCCAACTCCAGGAAGTAAATCTCCTTGTATTGGAAGAGAGGTGCAGCCTGGATGCTTGCACTGAATGGCATGGATGCAAGGCTAGCACTCCTCTATTTTCAGTGTTTTACTGTCCCTTCCTTTTCTCTGCACCCTGCTGATTCACATGAGACAGGCAGCAAACCCTCTGCCTATGCACACAGTGAGATTGTATCCCCACATCACACCTGCCACATGCTGCCAGATCACACAGGAGTACCCCTGAATGTTCGCCATTTAGTTTAATCATTTCCATGTTTCTGTTTTCAAAACTGGGGTAATCCCAGTATGCACTAGCCTCCCAGGGCTCCCTGTCAGCCTGCAGGATCTGTTGCATCCCAATCAGCCTCTGAAGTCCTGTGCTGCCAGGCTGTCCCTGCCATGTCTGTGGTGCTCCTCTTTGGGTGAGCCTTCCCCTCCATATCTCTGGGGATGAAGGGCAGATGGAGCTTGGTTGCCACGGACCTGTCAGACAGGAGACTGATGGTGTCATTGCTGGTGACAGGGATGGCTTAACCTTGTCTTGGGGTGTAACACAGCCACTGGTTGCAGGTCCTTTAGAAGCTGCCCTGATACGTCTCAGGAGTAAATATTAGCGCATTTTTTGCACTATCAGCTATGGGCTAGAATTGAAAAGGAGAAAGCAGAAGTGAAATTAAAAAAAGAATAATATTTGCAGTGTGCTGCTGCAATCTATAGCTTTGTATTTCAGAGTTTCTTCACCAAGCATTGACACTGGTACTGCAAAACAGCTTCCTTTCCTGTTTCAGTCAGGGGACAAGGCCATTTTGACATGTTCAGCAGCACAACTAAAAAAGTTTTACTACACTCATTTCCTGTATGGCACTCCACACCTGTGTGCTCTTTAACCACAGGCACTGCTTTATCAAAAGCTGATGAAATCACTTTGGGCCTCAGAGGTTCTCAGAGGTTCCCCTGGCTTCCACCTGTGGGAAACATGAGTTTCTTATGTATCATCAAGGCTGCAGCCCTGGAAATGATGCCCATGTAAGATTAGACCCCTGAGGACAAGCAGCTTCCTGAGAGAGCAGAGATCTGCCCTGCTCTGTGTCCTTTGAGAAGCTTAGGGGTTTCCTGCTGTGTTGAAAGGGTCCATAGTGGCTTCCTGAAGCAACAATACTCAACTGAAACTGCTAGGAAAACATGGCTCTATTGGACACTCTAAAGAGCTCAGTTAAAATCCTGATTCACAGTCTGCTCTGTGACTGTCTCTTTTTGGTTTCCTCCTTGCAGCCTTACACAGTTTTGGAGGTAACCAAAGAAGAAGAGTTGAGATTCCCAACCAGAGGTGGTTTACGCTGACTTTCTTTGTCCTCTTCCCTTCCTCCCCATGTCATATTTTTCATTTCCTTCTAAGTCCATCTGCCTACTAGTCACCCCAAAGTGCTCTTAAAAGTGAATTCTGGTTTGTCTCTGTGTCTCAGTCTGGGATATCAAGAAGAATCAGGGAGCAGAAAAGCACAGAATTCCCCAAGGAGCTTCAGGCATTCCCTGGAAAGACAATTAGTCATGATCAAGGATCTGTACCATGCAGCTGTCACAGGAATATAATCATTATCATAGGCATCCTCACTTTACCAGCCCCTGGGGCTGCAGCAGGACCTGAATTGTTTCCCCGTTTCTTCCCAGTTATGACAGAATGACGATGATAGCCCTTGGAAATGGTCTCAAGACCCCTATCATGGGACTGTAAAGGAAGATGCACCTGTCTCCTCATCACTTTTTGACTGTCCTTGAAGAAAGGACTGCTTGTAGAGTTAAGAGTGGGCACAACTGGAAAACAGTGCTTCTGGCTTCTCAGCTTGGGGTACCAGGTGCATTTTCCAGCTCTCTGGACAAGCAGCCAGGCAGCATCCCATTACCATATAAGACTGGGATAAGGCATCAAGAAACCTTTACCTATCTTACCACTGCTTCCACAGGAGCAAAGCTTACAACAGCACACTGAAAACCAGTGTCCCATGGCTGGAGACTTTGCACTCTGGAGACAGGCTCTTCCCCTGAGTACCAGTGTTTATTATTCACATTGCTCACAGGGAGATGCTCAGGCCCCTCTGGGACAGCCGAGTTTCTCCCAGCATCCATCTCTCAGCCCATTTCCATAGGGACATGGGCTATTTATCAATCTGAACAGTTCAGTGGGGAGGGTTCAACATGGAGGTGGAGTAGCAGAGCAGCTGGTGAGGTAAATACCCTTGAGCATTCCTGTGCCAGTTCATGACTAGTTTTGAGGGAACCTTTCAGTGCCAAACTCTCAACCTCATGGTCAAACTCACCATCTGGAAGAGGGAATACATTCACACCAGTATTCACAACAACCCATGTTGTTTGTTGCTTTCTCTGATGCCTTTGATAAATTAAGTAGATAAATCTGCCCACAGATTACGCAGCTTTCACGGAACAACAGCAGGCAGCTCACAGAATATGCTGAGTTGGAAGGGATCCACAAGGATCTTTGAGTTACACCATGAGTTACACCATGTGCCTGAGAGAATCATCCAAATGCTTCTTGAACTCTGTCAGGCTTGGTGCTGTGACCACTTCCTTGGGGAGCCTGTTCCAGTGCCCAACCACCCTCTGGGTGGAAAACCTTTCTCTAGTATCCAACCCAAAACTCCCCTAACACAACTTCAGGCCATTCCCTCAGGTCCTGCCACTGTTCACCACAGAGAAGAGATCAGTGCCTGCCCCTCCTCTTCCCCTCACAAGGAAGTTGTAGACTGCAATGAGGTCTCCCCTCAGTCTCCTCTTCTCCAGGCTGAACAGACCAAGTGACCCCAGCTGCTCCTCAGGCAGCTTCCCCTCAAGGCCCTTCACCGTGTTCATTGCCCTCCTTTGGACACTCTCTAATAGCTTAATACCTTTCTTATATTGCACAGATCAAAACTGCATACAGAATTCAAGGTGAGGTCTTTGATCCAGGAAAGGAAAGAATTGCATTTTTAAAGCAGAGGAGATGCCTGTAGTCTTTTCAAAAGTATATTAGTATCTTTTGCAAAAGTCAAGAGAAGCAACAGCAATGCAAACACTGGAGAATCAGAATGGCTAGGGTAGGAGCTATATTTTATCTCCACAGACAAAATATAATGTGTTTCCTTCCATAAAAACATCTTTCTTTCATGACCACTGGTGTGTGCCAGGATGAATCTGGGTTGTGTCACTCTGGGGGCCTAGCATGTAATCTCACACTGTGAAACAGCAGGAGCTAGCTGCCTCCACCAACCAGTAAAAATGAACTATTGCCACCCTCCCCTTCCTTTCTCCAAAAAACCTTCCAAATTGCTTGTAAGAGCTTTTTAAAAACCTGCCTGCTCTTTCTGGCTCAGAGAAAACACACAACTGAGAATTCTGTTTGGAAATACCTGCACTGTAAATAACTTTTTATTCATCTGATTTATACAGCAGTCTATGCTTCAGATTTTTCTTTTGAAGTATTCAGGAAAAGCCATTAGCTAATTCTCCAGTATAAAACTCCTAATGAATTGAATGGTCATTGTTTGGATGGAGCAATCTATAAGCACTCAGGAAGCAATGTAGGATTAGTCACTTATTAAGATATAGACAGACATTGCTCGCGTGATCTTTATGTGATATTCAAATGGCTGGCACACTGTTATTTAACAGGAATTCAGGTTAACTTCCTCTTATTGCTCATAAGTGGCCTGGACTAATGGAGAATGTTCTTTAAACGTTACCTGCTTGAAGAATTTTATATAAGATTCAATTCAAAAGCAAAATTCAAAAGCAAATTTGCCAGCTAATAGCATTAGTAGGGTTGAACAGCATCTCACAAAGAAATGGTCCTGAATACCAAGCTGAATACTGCACCATGCACTATATCTGTGTGCTTTACAAATGTAGTACTCAGAAATCTTAGGAATAAAATTTCTGGCCTGGGTTTTGCTTAGGAGAAAGGCTCTAAGGCAAATGACAGCATTTTCATTTGAGTCTTTCATCAATTCAGATAGGCCAGATCCAAAGGGCATCAGTGAGAAAAGTACCCTGAGGAACCTAGAGGGAATTCTGCCAGCTTACAGGCCTCCCAGTTTGCCCCTTATCAATATATTATAGAAAAAGATGAAGGAATATGAGGTGACATGCTGGCAGCAACATACAAGCCAAAGGAGAAAATAACATGAGCTGGCAAGACAGTAATTTCATTTAGGACTTGAAAGCAAACTATGATCACTAGAGATCTACAGTTTCAGTCTAACTGGAGTTCTCAATTCCTATATGAGTTCCATCTTATAGAAAACCTCAAAATCCAAAAAGCACTGAACGATAGTAAAATACCTTCAATAAAAATGCTTCAAGGAATGACTTGTGTGAAAGGACAAGTATTTATAAAAAATGATGAGACTAAGTCCGAATTCAACAAACATTTTGTTTGCAAACTTATTCAGAAAAGAATCGGAGATAATAGAGGCATGAAACAAGAATTAAGATTTTTTTGCTTTGGGCAGAACTCCCTGGACAAACAGAAGAAAAACCTGACCATTGAATTTTGAGAAAGACAACCTAAGGGACAGACAAATGCAATGGCCATTGAAAGAGGCAGCACAAAATATCAGGGGTGTCAGAGCCTTATACACATATTATGTGTTACCTATTAGCAAAGAGAAGATCAATTTATGTGCGGTAGGAACAACTCTAATGAAATGTCTATTTAAGAAAAGAATTACTTTGGAAAAAATTTATAGGACCTGTATGAGTTAGTCTACATGGGCAGTTACCTCTATTTAATTAAAAATACGTGTTTAGAATTGTTGATTTAGAGCACTTAAATTCTTGACATACAGACAACTTGCTTTAGTTTTTAAGAGACGGTTTAAGGTAAACTGAAACAAGCCCATAGCACTGAATGAGTCTCCACCTGAAGGTTTGAAAGAGCTCAGCTAAGGTTTGGTCCATGAACACTTTTTTAATACAATTTTTAGCTGGGTATAAGATCAGTTTTGCAACACAAAACACAACCGTATTTGCATACATATGCATATGTATAAGCTTGTCATTCCCCTGCAGTTTAGGCATTTTATTCCAGCAGAGAAGGACATAGCATGTAATAGAAGGCTTGTAAAACTTAGGAAAGCATATTGTTAAAATGCTACAAATATAACACAAAATCTGTGGGCCAAAAGTCCCAAACTGTTATATATATAGGTATGTATAAACAAAGAATGACACCTGCAGTATCATGTCTGAATTCACTGCCACCCTAAAAATCAGTAAAATTAAGAGCTCAATGCAGCAAAGGAATGTGTTCAAGGTGGTTAAACTGGACAGGGGCTTGCCAGGAACAAAATGGCCATCTTCTTCTCACCATGGTGATCAAGGAAATGCCAGAGCCGGAAGGCTCTTTTAGGACTTGTGGAGGGAACACTTGCTCCCCACAAAGCATCTGGCACTATCCCTTTGCTGCTGGGCAGAAAACATCCCCCAATGCTAGTTCCCCTAAACACAATGAAGGTTAAAAAAAAAGCTCTGAAGGTTATCCATACCCTACTTTGGCCATGGTATATCTATTGAAATTAGCAAAGAGCATGATCTGCTTCACTCTTCCATTGCAATCTTAATCACAGAATGGCTGAGGTTGGAATGGGCCACTAGAGGTCATCTGATCAAAGAGAGTCATCACCTAGACTGGGTTGCTCAGGAGCATGTCCAGACAGCTTTGGGTATTTCCAAGGATGCAGACTCCACAACTTCCCTGAGCAACTTGTGCCAGTGCTCCATCACCTGTCAGCCAAAGAGTGTTTCCTGATGTTCAGATAGAACGTCCTGAGTTTCAGTGTGTGCCCATTGTCTCTGGGCAACACTGAAAGGAGCCTGGTTCCATCCTCTTTGCACCCTCCTTCCAGAAATGTAATATTGTCCCTCAGCCAACTCTTCTTTGTGCTAAACAGTCCCAGTTATCAGCCTTTCCTCAGAAGAGGGATGCTGCTGTCCCTTAAGCATGTTAGTGTTCCTGTGTTGGACTCTCTTCAGGATCTCTACATCTCTGCTGTGCTGGGGAGAGCAGAACAGGACACAGCAGGCCTCACCAGTGCTGAGGAAAGGAGTAGAATCACCTCCCTCAGCCTGGCCTGTAGACTGTACTTTGTCTAATGCAACCCAGGACACCATTAGCCTGCTTTGCAGCAAGGACACATTGCTGGTTGAGGTTCAACTGTCCACCAGGACCCACAGATCCTTTTCTGACAAGATGCTTTCCAGCAGGTCAGCCCCCAGTATATACTGGTGCATGGGGTTGTTCCACCCCAGGTGCAGGACTTTGCACTCCTTGTTGAACTTAGTGATGTTTCTGTTAGCCCATTTTCCAGCCTGTAGAGGTCCCTCTGGATGGCAACACAACCCTCTGGCATAGCCATTCCTCCCGGGTTTGTAATATTAGCAAACTTGCTGAGGATACACTCTGCCCCATCATCCAGATCATGTAACACCTCTCAAGATGTTAAACGGGACCAGAGCCAGCACTGACTCCTGGGGTTCACTGTTATGTACTGGTCTCCAGCTACATTTCATGCTACTGTCACAGCCTTTTGAGTTCAGCTGTTCAGCCAGTTTTCAATCCACCTCACTAACTGCTTCTTCAGGCCATACTTCACTAGTTTCTCTACAAGCATCTTATGGGAGAGTGTCAAAAGCCCTGCTCAAGTATAGGTAGAAAATATCCACTGCTCTCCACTCACCTACCAGACCAGTCATTTTACCATGGGAGGGTAATATAAAACTAAGAAGAGATCAGTATGGCAGGACTTATGGTCAGGTTTGTAAGTACAGCATTGGTGAAAAAAATGAAAGCTTACAAGTAAATAAAATAAAAAAAAATATGTTTAGCAAACAGATAGATCTTTTAACTATCCATGCCTGCCACTGAAAATCCCTTAGACATATGACAGCTGCCAGAGCTGGAATTCCTTATTCAGACTGACACCCTATCTCCAAAATGCCACATGCTACAAATCTGATTCTTGGCCTAGACTTTACAAATTGTGACTTTTTCAAGGAATATATGATACATGTCTTCCTAGCTGTTTGCACAGTGAATAAAAGAGCTCTCAAAATTCTAAGTGCAAGTGAAGTTATACATAATGTTAATAATAATACTGTTAATAATAATACTGTTAATAATAATAAGTCTGTTTGGCATTACTTGCTTAAATTGAAAGCCATTCATATTAATACAGACAGCAAATTGCATGAACTTCCTTTGACCTTTGTAAACTATTAAGAAATTCAGTATTTTTGGCTAATTACTGTTGTAATTCATGGGGCCTGCTTGCCTTCTATGTTAGCTATGTAAAATACCAGTCTCGCTGACATTTCCTTCCTCTGTGGATCCCAGTCATCCAAGTGCAGAACTGGGTTTCCCACATTTGTGATCCCTCTGAGTTTAAGGAGTATTTGAGGTGAAGGTGGATAGGGTTGTAAGTGTGCGTGATAAAGGAGGTAATAAAAACTACGAACTGCTCTTCTCAGCTTTTCAAGAGCACAATTAAGAACTTGCTTTATCTGCTGGTACAGATGAGACCAGAAGCTAAAAGAGCTTGGGGAAGCAGGAATAAGTAATTTTTGCAGTTACTTTTTTCTTCCTTTCCTATGGAGAATATTTTAAAGACAAGCTTTCTCTTTTTAGACCTCTCAGTTTCCTTTCTAACAGCAGTCTGTCTGATTGTTACTGGCTCCCAGGCCACACATATGCCCTTGGTTTTCAGAGGAAACTCAAAAAGAGGGAATATAACTCAGAAGACTGCTTCTATACACAGAAATGTGCATGTATAGGGAGGGTAAAGAAAAGATACAGGGATACACTGAACAGCTCCTTCTGGGTGGTCCAAAGAAAACAATAGACCTGTGATGGGTTAAGAGGGTGGAAGACTATGCAGATGGTTTCCCCATACCCACAGCCATGGCTGGTCCCTATAGGTCCTTTGGCACTTGCACCATATTCCTGGAATTTTCAGCCTTCCATGCTCTGCAGCAAAATAAATTTCTTAGGTCTAGGAAGGATTACTAAAGCTAACTCTACTAAAGACCTGTGTATTAGTGATCAAAGATGCATATCATTTCCTACAGCTAAAGGCAGCCATTTAGTTTTGGCAGATGTTATTTTATTTGTTCAGGCTGAAAGGTCACTATAATTCTGCCAACTTTATTTTCCGTATTTAAAATGTCACCCCAAACAGGTAGCTAAGGTAACACATTTGCTTTCTACATGTCTTTTACCATTTTTCATGTCAGAGAAGGTCTTTTATGTCTTAGGAATCCTAATTAAGTTTGAGAACTCGTCTTTGAAAAAAACACTTGAAGGAAGTGAAGCACCTTTTTAAGATGATTGTCTCAGTTCCAAGGGTGCTCGATTACATTGTTTTTCTATGGGCTTTGACATATTTGCTTCTGGCAGCATTTCTTTGCTCTCTCAAAGCATCTCTTCATGCAAGAAGGCAATTATAATGATCTAAAAAGTTTCCTGCTACTGTCCTCAATTTCTGTGCTCATATTTACTTGTGTCTCCAGTTTGCACCTACAGAGATACATGACGAATGTGACCTGTGCTTTGAAGGCCATTTCAAAAAAGCAATTAAAGCCATGGCTACAGGGAAGCCCACATTGATCTATCTCTTGACACCCACTCTCCATGAAACCTGGCTGTGCAAACCAACTCCCTCCTTCATGCCAGCTCCTGAACATGGCTGAGTCTGCGCTAAGCTATTTCAACATGTTGTGCAGGTCAAGAACTACCTCTGTTTTTCTCATTTAATTTTGGTTAATTTTCTGTCATCTTGGCATGCTGAAATTGCTCCATGAGGATTACAGAGCACTAGAACTACAGCAAGAGGCAAGAGAACAGTAAGCCACAGGTAGAAAAAGGCAGGAGGAAGGTGGAACTACATCATCCATAACTTGGAAGGAGTCCCGCTGCCATGGCAGGGCAAATTCATTTATTGGAAAGACCTCGGTGGCTCCAAGGATGCAGTTTGGCTTTGCCACATTTCCCCAGGGAATACTTTGATTCTTTATCTAATTAGAACCCCCCTACCTTTTACTGACATTTGAAACAAAGGTATCTAAATGCATTTGAACTGGCATGTCAGTCAAATATGGCTAACTGTACTCCAGAGAATCCCATCTGCTTATTGACCAACTTATACTAGGCACATAACGGTAATAAAGATCTCTCGGTGCATTGATTAATTCAATGGACTACAATTTTTTTTTTAAACTGAAGCATTAAAGCTTTTATTTTGTGGCATAAATGACTTGAGAGGAAGATAAAAACATTCTGATATTAAGACATATTTATGAATGGTTTTCGAACATTCTGTTTTTCCATCTTGTCCTTGTCAAGATGGACATGAAAGAAAATGACCAAAAAGAACCTCTACAAAAGAACACTTATTTTCCTTGTAAATACAATAATGATCAATTCTGTCTCTAGGGACCTGTGATTCTTTCTTCCGTATTGTTGTGCATGTTCTAAACCAAACTGCAGACTGGCATGATATACTTGAGAAGCACTGAGACCCTAGGTCAAGATAAAGACCATCATTCACTCTTTTAATTTACTTTTGAAAAAGACTGCAGAAAGCCTGTTCCTTTTGTACTGACTATTTAAGTATTTTCACAAATGCCTTTTTATCTTTTTTTTTTCTCCTTCCTGACCACATGGTTTGAACATACAGGTCAATGTGACCTTACAACTTCCTAGGGGAAAATTAGTTGCAGAGAGATGATGGCAAGCAAAGAAAAAGACACTGACAAAAAACCAGTGGGTTTTCTGTAAAACACATTTACTGTTTCTTGGCAGTCTCTGCCCTCAACTTCCACCTTTGCTTTAGTGGCATCTGCTCTGATTTTCTTATCTTGCACTGAGTGGTCCAACTAGAATTTCATTATTTGGGAAGTGTATTCCATTCACTAATGTGTATCTGATTAAACTTGGCTCCAGATTATCTTAAGTTAGAAGCACATTATAGCTACATCTTCACAGAACACTAAAACATCCCACTTCCCAGAAAGCATTGGCAGAGGCCCAGCTCTTACTGAAATCACCAGGACTGAGACCTTTACCTTCCTTTAAATATTGAGGCAGATCAATAAAATTGGATAGACTCAGGATTATACATACAGGCATACACATACATGCATGGACACGTCTCATGTATACACACATGCTACACCATACTATCATATCTACTGGACACTCTAAAGGATTCTGTGACCTAACCTTTTTTTCCCAGAAGCAGACCAAGATTCAACAAAACCATTTGAGGGAAATGAAGGCAAAGAAATGAGGCAATGTCAACCAAAGCTCTTCCAGGTAAATCCACCAAAATGGCAAATCCAGAACTGTTAGACAAAAGCAAAGAACAAGCCCCAAGCTGCTTCTCATGCCAGCCCACCAGGTGGAGTGCAATTCCCCCTGAGGTTCCTAGGCTCCTGTGCTACTTCCCTGGACTGAACCGAGTCAGTGGTACCTTCCTTGTGCTACAATCCACTGTCTGGCTCTGAATGTGTCTGCTACACCTTAATGCCCGCAGGGGTGAATCTGGCATTTAGCATAAAGCTGCTATAGCTGGGCTTAGGCCACCTTGTCTAAGAGTAGATTAAAAAGAAGTGAACCTGGTCTCTGCTATTTAAAAAGAAAAGCAAATGAACAAACAAACAAACAAAAATGCCCTGAATAAGTCAGTCCAAATTCCTTCGTTTAGCTAGCTTTCAACATTGGTTTTTTTCACACTCTGGGACTTCAGGGTATCAAGCAGGTCTGGAAGCTGATGAAACGAATTTCAGCAGTCTGGGAATCAGGCCTGTGTTTGCAACAGGTGGACCTTAACTAGACACAGGGAGTGCCAGAAGTCATAAAGAAGACTGATGATCCTCTTGAGACCTCCAAATTAATTTTAATGAACTGAGGAATTTGACTAAGCTCCTGTTCAGCTTTTCCCATTTGAAACTGCTGTTTTAAGGCAAACCTGTGCAGTTTCATCCATCCCTATAGGCCTGATTTGATTTGAACCATATCCTCATGCCAAAGGGAAATACTTCAAGCAGGAGGGAGGAAATGCTCTAAACAATTAGCCTCAGGAGTGAGGAAAATGCAGTCTTTATTCTCATTCTGTGTATCTCTCATAAGCTTGCAGAATCACTTAAGTGGAGATAGGCTAACAACATGTGGAACAAAAGATAAGGCAGAGGTCCACAAAAAGCAAATGTGCTCATAGAGTTGAATGCAACTCAATTTAAGCACCTACAGCCAGAGACTTATGAAAATTTGACTACTCCTCCGAGGAACAAACAACTGGTGGTATCTCCAGTTTCATCCATGAGGAACACCAGAACTATGGTAATTACTATGGTAATGCCCAGAGCTCCTATCACACCGGCCCAGCTAAATGCCTCAGTATCTTCTTCTCCCTGGTCCATATGGGATGTACCAAAATTTACATGCCTACTACTCTGATATGGATCCAGTCCTGGCTATAACCTCAGTCAGTCCTGCACACAAAATGGTCCTTGGTCCATTTTTCTGGCCCAAACACATTTAGTGATCAAAAGCAGAGTGTACTCTTATTGCAAACATTTCCTGTGGCCTTCTGGCTCTCTCACTCCCGAGATCTGAGACTCAGGCTTGGATCCCCCAGGAAGCCCATACACTCCCTGCACAGTGCTCTGCCCACAACTACACTGTAGGCTGGTCTATAGCTTTTAGACAATTACCAAGAACCAGCAGCTAATTTTCAGCATCCAGTAGGTAACCAAAAGCAGATGAGATTTTAGATACCTCCTCAGTATTTCCCCTTAAGTATTCTCCTGTACCAAAGGTAACACAAGATGGGCCATTCATTCTAATGTAATATAGTAGCTTTATCTCCTTGCACATCTCTTGTCATCTGTATATGAGAATGGTACTGTTCAGTAACATTGTAGGTATATTTGGAGGCTAATTAAATTAGGATCTGCAAAATACTAGCTCCCTGGGAAGGCAGGTGCTATATAAGTGAAAGATATTATATTTAAAATGTCATGCTAAGGGAAACTTTTTTTTTCCAGAAGACTATCTCACAGAAATCCTCGATGAGTTTTAAAGCTGAAATTTCATTAACAGGTTGTCAACACCAGCCCATCCTCCCAAAACCTTCTCTTTTCCCTCCCACTCTTTTCCCAAAACAGCAGCCATCTCAAAGTGTCTAGAATGGCAAAGTAAAACCTGGCATTTTTAAAAGAGGAAAAGAATCAAAGTAAGCAACAGGAAGTTTATTTCTTTCTAGGGCTAAAAATGCTTTCCCTGTCTCACACACACAGTTACCTTATATACAAACATGAATATGAACACACTTGCAGAATGCATATGCATATGCTTGATAGATAAATTTAAGCACACAAATACAATTACAGATTAAATGAAACAAACTACTGTTTTAGTAGCAGAGAAGTGACTGGGGACTTCTACCCACCTTGTTCCTCCATTTTAGAGTATTTTTAAGCCTCATTTTCTACCCAGTAAATTAATGAGTTACCGGAGGACTGGTTCCAGTTCTTCTAGAATGTCTAGATGCAAGCAAGGCCCCTACCAATTCAATTTTGACAAGGAAAATAATAATTTCACAGTAGATACTGGTTATAAATCAAAATTGCATGATTCCTCTCACATTTCAGGAAATAATAGCACTATGTCCATTCCAAAAGAGTCATAGCAATCTCAGATACTTCCTAATGAAGACTGCTACCCTCCATCTATATCACATCAGGTACTATTTTCCCCCTTGCCTCTTCTTGTACACTACAGCTTCCCATGGTTATTAAATGCATCCTGGTCTGCCATTCTTTTAAATTAGCATCCACCATAAGATGCAATATCCTCCTGAATTCCCCCAAGAACCATTGCAGCTGTAATCTGCACTTAATATTGAATTTGTACCAGAGAAATTCATTAGCTATGAATAGTGTAAAACTTCCCTTATGCATGTTTTCATTTCATTCTTCCAAAACCACCATAGTCTTTGGCTGCAGCAAGCAAATTTGGCCTCTTCCCAGTAAAATCAATTGTTAATGCACATACCGAAAAAAGTCCTATGTATTCAAAAAGGATAAATTACAGCTTGGATCCAGAGATTGTATCCTGCTGAATATCTTTTTAGGCTTAGCAATGACTTAAAAGTTAAAAAAATCCTGTTTGTTACATACATTCATAATATTCATTCCACTTATATTCTTAGCAAAATCTGGGAATATGATAAAGGACTGTCATAATAGTCATGGGTTACAATTCTAAAATCAGAGCTACATAGATGCTGGACAGATTTGAAACATTTAAATATTTCTTCATCCAACAGTAAGCTAAATATTTAAGTTGCAGAGGCAAACCTGTGGTGGTTTTATATGCATACAACATAGAAAATAACACTCTGTATACACATACACACACGAACATACAAAAATATTATGGTTTTTTTGCAATTTTATGTTAATACTTGATGCTAGGACGTGTTCATCCACAACATGTAGCAAAACTAGTTCTTTAAAAGGCTTGTAATATTGTAATCAATTATCACCCCTTGATCTCAAATATCTTTGAGATCCCAACAAATAGGAAAGAACCTGCAAAATTTGTCTAGCAAAACAAACTGAGAAGTGGAGAAGGGTAGGCTGACTTGAGCACTGTAGCATGCATGAACGAAATAATTTGTCACTGCTTATCTTAAATGTCATGAAACCTTGAAAAAAGGTTTTCTCTTTTACAGATTTTTCCCATAAGGAGTGTGGCTACAGTATGATTCATTGAATTGTTTACTTGGAAAAAACTTTTAGGATCATCAAGTTCGGCCACTACCCTAGTACTGCCAAGTCCATCACTAAACCAGGTCCCCAAGTGCCACATGTACACATCTTTTAAATATCTCCATGAAAGGTGACTCCACCAGTTCCCTGGGCAGCCTATTTCAATGTTTGATGACCCTTTCAGTGAAGAAAGTTTTCCTAATATTTAGTCTAAACCTTCCCCAGTGCAACTTGAGGCCATTTGCTCTTGCCCCATCCCTTGTTGCTCGGGACAAGAGACTGACCCCCACCTTGCTAGAACTTCCTTTCAGGTTTCTCTACAGCTCTAGAGAGCTATTAAGTCCCCCTGAGCTTCCTTTTCTCCAGGCTAAACAGGCCCAATTCCTCATAAGACTTGTGCTCCAGGCCTTTCGCCAGCTTCATTGTTCTTCTCTGGACGTGCTCCAGCACCTCAAAGTCTTCCTTGTAGAGGGAGGCCCAAACTGAACACAATATTTTGAGGAACAGTCTCACCAGTGCTGAGTACAGGGGGAATTATAGTAGCATAACTATATACAGAAATTCTCCGTCCCTTCTTTTTAAAGGACACAAAAAATCCTCTAGTTGTACACCTTTCAAGAATGACTGTGCGTTAACAGAACCATGGAAAGCAATTATCACTGCAATCTAGGATTCTTGACAGTTAAATTACAACATCTGACATATATGGGGATAGGATGCTTCAACGCTTGGTATTGTGCCTTTTGGAGTGAACAGAATCAGAAAATATAATGTTTCCCCTGTATAATAAAAAGGCTTATTTAAAATTCATTAATTAATTTGGACAGGCAAATTCCCACACTTTTTCCTGAATGCAGTGCTCTTGAATTATTACATTGTATTAAAACATTTCTTAAAATCACAGGCAATGAAGGTATAGAATCAAAACAAACAATGCTTTTCTAAAATGCAATAATTCATGAAAATTAAGGGAATTTGACTATATTACTACATATGTTACTATATGTTACTACAAGTAATACAGAGTAGATTTGTCAGAGGTTTGGAGCTGCGACATTTACCTTTCTTTTTGTCCTTAGCATGGGCTTCTCTTGGCCATATAAACCAGATCCAAACTGTGGCTACCCTAGAGTTAAGATCTATTTATGCACTGTATGGCTGCTGCCTTTCAGAGGTAAACTCAGCTTAAACTGAAATCAACAGGAGCTACAGAAGTTTAATACGTCCTTCAAATAATTTTTGCTCAAGTGTTTTTATTTGAAAAATATGGAAACAGGTTATCTAAATGCAAAATGATTGGCCAAAAATTTCCTACTTTACTATATAAAGATTTACTATATCTGTAGCAATTCCAGTCATACCAGTAGAACTACACCAATATAGACTCACGTATAGCATGGTAAAAGTGGAATTACATCTCACTTCCAAAACTTCTCTCCTATTTTAAACTTATTTTTATACTCCTGAATTATTTCTTGTCAGTGAAAGCTTGTCTTATCCTCTTCATACTTTCTGTACCACCAGGTCCTAAGATGACATTACTAAGCCCAAATTAAACCAAAGTGTTATTTTGGTGATCATTAGCATACACTGAGGATCTTTATACCTCAGTGGGATCTTTATACCTCAAGTTGTCTTCCTAGTTTGTATCTACTATTAATATCCTGAATTTTCATTCAAATACAATTATACTGATGTGACTTCCTCATAATGCATTTGACTAGTCTTCTAGTCCACATAAATATCTAGTGCTGTCAATGGGTCAAAAGACCAAATTCAATTATATATTTTTCAGTTTATAACTGAAATATATCAGCTATAAAGGCAGTGGATTAAGGGCAGTACTGGAATAGTGCTCCCCTGCACTCCCAAACCTCCTCCAGTCATTGCATAGTCAGACTGAAAATTCAGATAGCAGTAATGAAAATATTGTTTGAACTAGAGTACCTCTATTTTGTTCTGTTATAACCCTGGAGCTTATACACTCCACCTGCAAGCAAGAAAATATGGTAAAGGGGTGGATTTGGCAGCTGCCTTTTCTATTTAAAATGTCAAGTTCACATTTTCAACTATTGCCTTCAATTCTAAGGCAGTAGTTAAACTATTCTAGTTTGTGGGGTGGAAAAACCATATGAGAGCCAATTTTTCTATGTTTGATTTACAGGAAAAGCACGAGATATACTGCAGGTTTTTTCACATGTCCATGTCATGTAGTTTTTCTATGTGTTCAGATCTTAATGGCACCAGGTATTAGCTTTACAATACAGATCAATTGATTTATTCATCAAGTTCTTAGATTCTTTTCAGACTATACCCTTAGGTGCTTTTCCTTAGGAAAAAAAAGATGCATAGATAATTTTATTAGTTTGCTGGTGTTTGTTGGTTTGGTTCTGGGTGTTTTTGTTGTCAGAAATTTCATTTACCCTGCATATTCCGGACAAGAAAACTTCTGTGAGAATAATTATAACTAAACCAAATTTTATTAAATTATTCTTTGTTCTGGACTTAAGAGCATGTGTATTTCATTTCACTGACACCCAATTTGGTTTCTTGTTTCATGTCTTTGTAAGATACAAATATTTAAGCTGAGAGCCCAGCTGTTGCACACAGACCATACACTAAGGACTGTCCTGTTGATTACACTGCCTACTCTGCCTGCCTTGACCAGAAGCCACTGACAAGCTCTTCCTTCTTCGGAGTGAAACCCACACATGCAAACATGTCAGTTTTCTTCATCTGTGCTGAATCTTGAAAGTTGAAGTACTTTGCAAATAAACTTCAGAAGCTTTTGTGGTGGCCAGTGAGGACATTATTTGCTAAAAATGTGAAGGACTCATACACTTGAGTGAGCAGGTACAATTTTCTCTTCCAAAACACATTATTTTTGTACAAGTCTGTATAAATTTGCACTGCCACAAGTCTTCCAATAAAGTTCTGTATTTACCCAACCAACTGAACCTTATTACTGTTCCGTCTCAGAGTGCACCTTACCAGGGTTTTAGTCTTCATGTCTTGGTGCCTTTGCTCAAAGTAAAAACACTCAGACCCAGACAGTGGCTTCTGTAGAGCATTTGTGGTCATCTTGACACACACTGGAGTCCAAGAGGCTCAAGTGATTTTTTTCTTGCTCCTTCTGGGACAATGAAAGTGAGAGAAAAAGCCTGAAGATCATTCCTTCAATGAAGTTATTTAGAAGACCTTTAGATGCAAGTTTTTCAGGAGGAAAATATCAAATCCATATTGTGTGCATATTTAATTTTTTCACATTTCTGGAACAAAATGGCCCAGTTCTGCTGGGCTTTCTATGCCAGCTTGTCTCTACATACAGCTGCTCGCACATGCCAACCTCTTACAGCTTTTCAGATTTCCTTTCAAATTTAACTCTCCATCAGTAAAACAAGATTTTCAGGATCTTTAAAATCAAGAACAAGGTCTTTTAAGCTGACAGCTGCTTTCATTGTCTTGGCAATGTATACCAAGATGATTTCATTTGAGAAGTCATTATGATGTTTCATATGAATTTCAGATAGACTAATATATTTATGCAGGAAAAGAATCCCAACATATTGGTTCAATTTTTCTCCCATTTGGTGTTGACCTTAGTTACGTTAAAAAAGAAGGCAAACTTTCAATGTCTTATTTGTATGGGATTGATCTAATAGTTAGTTATTCTCAGATCTTACCAAATTTTATTTCAGTCTTAGGTCATTAATGTACATGTGGATCATCAGCCTTTGTACAATGCCCTGGAGAAAGGTAGAAATTAACCTACTTCCATACTGACCATAACCCAACTGTAGCTCCTCTTTGTTTCTCTCAGTTGGTTTATAGTCTATAATGGTGCTTATTTTGGGCCGGCCTACCTTGAACACTTGATTTCCTCAGATACCTGTGACAAAGTCATATCGAGCTCACAGGGGCATAGCTGGATTTGTCCTCCTTCTTGGTGCAGTAGCACTGAGATGGCAGACCTGGTTTCTAAGAAGCCTAGAAAGAGCCAGTCAGGTAATAGAAAAGATCAATGAAGATTCATGCAGGAAAGTGGAGGGTTTCTTTTGTGTCCTCCTCAGCATGCCCTCTACAAAAGTTCCTTGCTGCTTATCCCTCCAGTAAGTTACCCTCCCGCCCTAGACAACCTCCTACTATGACAAATTACAGACATGGAATTTGTGCTAGAGACCTTTGGCAAAGTGTTTTAAAGAGTCTAGATAAAGATCTGGCTACGTAACACTTTCTGCTATTTTAATGACAGATTTAAATTCTATGAGATGAGTAAGATTAGACTGTTTTCTTCATGGCAGCTGGACTGATTTGCATCTATTGTATCATACTTAGTTTAGCGTTTTATAGGTTCTACTTTTTTTTTTCAGCAATTGTACCAGATCCTAATTTAAGGTCAGTGCTTTATGCTCCTCAAGTCACCCCCTAATATTATTTTTAAGAGAAGTGTAGTATTTGTTACACACCAGGGCTGTAGATAAGTAAGACTCTAGCATGAAGCTACATTTTTATCAGCAGCACAACCACCTCCTTCTCAAACATCCCTGTAATTCCTGCATGAACAGTGGCTAGGCCGACTCTCTAATTGCAGTTTATTCTCCCACTTGATTTTTGATTGTCTCATCTCCCCTTATGCCTAGCTCTCAATTGCAAAAAAGGAGTGCTATAGTAGGAGAATATGCCTCATCTTTTATGACAGGCACTAATGCAAAGTCATAATCAAGCTGCTTTGAAATTACATTTCAAATATGTCTTCCTCTGACTTGAGGCTTCGACTGTAGCAATGAAGAAAGAACTGCACTCTCTTCTTCTCTCCACTGGGTGCTGGAAAACATCCTTTGAAGATGCATCCACAGCCAAGGCAAGATGCTGGTCTTGTGGAGCAGGAAATGCAGATTACCTGGTAGAGCTGAGAAATTTCTTGTTTTCCTGTTTTTTTTTTTACTTCTCTGTGTGTTTAGAGGTAAAACACCTCTGACCAGATTTGAGGGGAGGAAGAAGTAAAGGTCAGCCTCTGGACCATTATCCCCTGGGAAGCACTGAGGGTGGAAGAACTTGCTTCCCTCTGTACCACAGCACTTTGGCAAAGCATACAGTGTTGTGGGAATGCAGGACATCTGTGTTACACTCTCTTCATGTGACACTGCATAATTCTGGGAGATTTTTACCTTACAGATAGAAATGTTGGGAAAGAAAGCATTTTGTGGTGGCTGGTGTAGTAGATATTGGCTGGCTTTTCCTTTGGTCTCTTCTGGACTGTTACATCTATTACATGGTTGGCTGTGTTTGCAGGCACCAGGCTCAATGATCCATGAACTGTCATCCATTCCCGTGGGGAATAATTGGGGATAACAGTAACAAAATCTCTGCTATTTTAGAGAATTTGGGAGTCTTGTTCCTCATTTCCCCTGTGTTCTGCAGGAATTGCTGTGAATTCTTTAGCTTCCCCAGCTTTCAGAGGTGTTAAAAGGTTTGCTGGGCTTGCAGACCTGTCTGGGAACTCAGAGACATTGAAAAATAGCAACAGAATGGCTCAATGAAAGAACAAAGGGCTGCAAGCCAGAATCTGTCATTTGCCAGATGGTCATCTTAATAATACTTTGCATAAATGTAGCATTAGGAATTTGTACTTTGGCCTCCGAAGTGGGTACGTATCGTTAAAACTGTTCTACAAATGAGAAAGCTGAGGATTGAAAAGGTGCATTCAGCGGCCACCACATCGCTAAACATGTATATGAGTAATGCCAAGAATTTTTACACACAGGTTATGCAGAGAAGGTCTTAGTGGCTACATTGCATTATGGAGATCCTTAGAGTAAACTGTGATGTTCAAAGACAATATGTCTCAGCAGCCACACAATAAACTTGAGCTGCAGGAAATATTTTACTGCTTTCAGGTATTAGAGTTTGCTCCATCAAGACCTACAGCCAAGCATCATGGTAGAGTTCAGCACTGACACTGAACCAGGAGATGTGCTTTACCCAGCGTGCCTCAACAGGTTGGTAGATTTTTGTCAATACGTTCAGCTTATGCATTCTGTGGAGAGATAAACGCATGTTTCTGCCCGTGCTGCAAGCACTCATCAGCTTAGTTTGCCTATACTCCGAGGCAGAAAAAGAGAGGTCCATGACCATATAACCTTGGGCTTGGAATTAAGCATATAAGCTCATCTTCCCTTAAATTTTATCATGTTGGTCTAAGCAAGGTACCAACATGGATGCATGATTTTCTCCTTCTCTAGTTATGCATGACATCTGCTCTAAAACACAAAGAGTAAGCATATCTTCAATCTAGTTCTTCTACAGTAACCTCTCAGTAGACTTTAGAGTTTCATCCTTCTCATTTGATAGTGAATATAATTTTGAAAGCATGCAGAACTATGGCCTTAAAGTGCTACTCAGTGAGACATCCTGCCAAGAATACCGCAAAACATCTAAACCCAGTGTTCTTCGCTTTTGCTCCATTATGTTCATTTGCCTCTCAGCATTCAAGTACAATTTGATACAAAGGATACTTTAATAAGGATTTAGGGCACTATTTCTGAACCAAAGGGTCACAAATGCAGAAGGACAGTGAAAATAAATCAGGGTGACTTGAAGTACTGCAAATTTTATTATATTATAAAGCAGACAGAATGCTGGTTTTCAATTCTGCACACATACCCTAGCCATTCAAGGTCAAATAATCCGTTAACCTCCCCAAACAGACACATGAATGTAAGCTTATATATCCTTCTTGCTACTGTGGATGTATTCTTTGTTCCTACATTTACAATAAGTGGAAAGAAATCATAAAAAATTGATTAAGACTTTGCCAAGTTGAAAAGCTTTGGAACACTATTCCAATTTATTTTTTAAGAAGAAAAAAGCCTGGAAACATTTAATCTGCAAACAGCTGCTGAAAATGGTGAGTTAATAGGAAGGACTTTTCTTTTTTTTGAAAAGAAACCCAGGCTTAGATAACAACACATGAGCATAATAAAAAAGTATCATAAAAATATTGATGCTCTAAATACTGTAGATATAAAAGCCTCAGTAAGTACAGACTAACAGTGATATACTGCTATGTACTCCTATTTATGCTAGTGGGACGTATACTAAATACTTTACTGAGTACACTGAGAAAAAAAATTACAGCAAGAAACAAAGTAAGCAGAAATTTTTCTCCCATGACATGTCTGCCCAGTTGACCCCACTTCAGCTCTGAAGTGCCTGTACATTCAGAAGTGCTGTTTATAGGGAGACATTCAGGGAGCCAGCTGAAGATCAGAAGACAAATAATGTTTTGTGATATCACCCATACTTCCAATCAACTACTTACAAAGCAGCTAAGTACCAGTGAAGTACTGGGACACATTTTTATAATATGAACAAAGGAAAAGCAGAGACATGAGCTTACTGGGGAAGAGAAAGTACCTGCTACAATATCAGAAACAGATGTGAAAGGCAAAGGCAAACTTCCCATCATATCACCCATACACATCAATAACTTTCTTTTACTGCTGAACCATGGAGGAAATGGCCTGGGCATGCAGTGGCAGAGTCGCTTTGTTTAACACAAACTATTTAAGGATTACACACAGAAAAATACAGTATCATACAGAGTTTGGCATCTGTTTTAGCAGCTGTCACAATAGTCCTGCAAGGGAGCATTCAGTGCTGCAAAAGAGGCCAAAGGGGACCATATTCTGCACACTCATCACCAGGAAAAGAGGATGCCAAGTGGGTATTTGAGTCAAATTTATAAACCAACTTGCTTTAGAACAGTGCTTCTATTTTTAACATGCACAGATGAGCCAAGAAGCAGTGAAATAATGCATTACAAATTACAGAAAGATATGGGTTTGCTCTAAGTTTCTCCCTTATTCTCTTAATATTTGAGCTTGCAGTCTGTGTTTAGCTTTGGGGTAAGTGCAGCTTTATTTAGAAAAGGAATAAAATGGAAACTTCTTACCAAAAAAGTGTTTTAAAAAAAAGTATCATTTCCTGAGAGTGACTGCTTAGTCATTTATAAATTATTTTGGCAGACAGTAATGAGCATATGATCTAAATCCTGACTTAAATAAAACGATCCATGTCTTTTAGTTCAATGTTTTGCATTTTGTATTATTCAAATGTCATAAAAGAGTATTAAAATGATGTACATCTCTGCCCAAGACAAGGCAACACCTTACTCCACTTTTCCTGGTATCTGTTGGATATATGTAAAAATTCTAGACTGCAGAAACCCAAATGCTGAATTTATGAAGATTTCTTCATTCACATATTTAATAATTTTAAAATTTCAGATTTTTAGAAAAGCAGTGGAAATCTCTTTTTTGGCTTCTGATTAACATGTTCTTAACAACATTCATACAGCTACACAAAGAGTTCTTTGTATCACTGATTTGGATCAGCCTTATTTTAATGAGTTTCTCAATATTTTAAACCCTTTACACAAATTTCCACCATGGATTTTCAGTGTGGTTTCCAATAAGTTCAAAATGTCTCTTAATACCCTTAGAAAACTACCATAAAATAGTGAATAAGCATATGCAATTTTATCACATTATTTGATCCCACTTGCAAAGTTCTGATCATCCCTCACCTCATTTGTGACTTTATACAAAGTTCACTGTAATTTGTGTGTCCAAAGATGCAGTATCAGGGGAAGAACCTCATACTAAATCCATGCAGGAATTAGCTAG
This sequence comes from Manacus vitellinus, assembly GCF_001715985.3. Taxonomy (NCBI): domain Eukaryota; kingdom Metazoa; phylum Chordata; class Aves; order Passeriformes; family Pipridae; genus Manacus; species Manacus vitellinus. Next base: position 38,533,062 of record NW_021939396.1, read on the forward strand.
CTTCCCGGTACCCTCAGACTGTGTTACTGCTTGTTTCCCACCACAGTTTCTGGAATATCAAGTTCAGCAAATCTTTCTTTCCCATGATAGAGAATGTTTTAACAGTGCAACAGGGCAGCTTTCAGCACAAACCCCTGTGATCTCCTCACACTCAAAATTCATGCTCAAAACAGCTTTTTCTGAAGAGATGAAGAGCTGCTTTCCTGCATCCGACTCTTACGTACCATTGTGCCATTCATTCTTCAAGTTATTCCAGGTTAAAATCTAGGATTTGACCCCTGTCCTAGCTTCTGTTCAAGTACTCAGCCTAGACTCTTGTCTCTTGACCCTTGTTTTTGAAGCATACTACTCTTCCAAGGTCATATTAAGGCCTTCCAAACACATCAGCAAAAAAAGGAGCTTGTTTTGGTCTTTATACTCTCAACACAGACTTGCCTGCAGTAATTTTATTTCAAGTATCCTCATTCCCAGGTCAGGACAATCTTTTTTTGTTGTGAATTTACCCTACCTCCTTGCCATATGTATTTACCCTTGGACAACACCTAGTTCTCAACCTCACCAGTATTCATCTGCTACTTCACAGGCTGTCAAACAACTACTCAGGTGTTAAAAAACCCAAGCAAATCTCTCTAGAGCCTCAATTTAAGTGTTAGCAGGGAGCTGAAAATTAGCAGCAATGTTCCTGCCTGCAGCTACGCAAAAAAGTGAGAAATGACACTTTAATGACTGTTAAGAAAGGGTGGGTAGTGAGTTTGCTAGTTGCTCTCCGTTTCACCTTTCCTGCCAACTGCTGGATGCATAAGCACTGAGCCTACATTCCTGCAATTTCTTTCATGCAGCTAGGAATACAAGTTATGAATTCAACTTTGGACAGTAAATGCCCATATCAAGTACATTGGTGAGGCCCAGCAACCTTCTTGGGAAACTCTAGAATATTCCCTCAGTGCAGTTGCTGACTGCACTGCAGAAAGTTTTACATGCTACCGTTTTCAAGTGCGCTAGTCCACGAAACTCCTTCCTAGAAATTTCAGATCACTCATCTTCTTCACCAACTGCTGTTTGTAACTGTTACCTCCCTGATTCACCTGAAACTCCTCTATTGCTTTTTTTTCAAGTTGATGATCTCTGCTCACACATTCATTTTCAGGTCTCTGTTCTGAGTCTTTGAGAACTTACTGCTTCTTTGATGCTGACTTAGCAGTTATATCCCATACAACCATAAACGGTGCTTGCTCTGCCGAATACTTTTAAATCAGTTGTGTGTGCTTTTAATTTTCAAATCATATTTCCACTTGTCCTTGCTGCTCACAACTGCTTCCCTGTCAGGCCAACAGCTGGTTCACAATACACAGCACATGTCAGCATTTGCCTTGATAAAGCTGAATTTCTATGACCAACTGATAAAATTAGCTGCCAAGACAGGATAAAAAATACTTCAGATATCAAGTTTACTAATCTGGTAAGGGATCTAACACACCCTTCTGATATTTGTCACCACACCAGTCAAGCTCCACTTGTGTTATGCTCAGTGTGGAGTTGTGTGCAACCATGCTGCTCAGATACTGTGTGACCCAAATCCTAACTCTGTGCTGTCACCACTGAACAACATCACTCTGTTGCACATTCGCAATGAAGGTTTTCCAGCTTGAGTACTAAAACACCCCCAACTTCCTATTGTAGCTTTCTTTCTCTCCTCTCTCCCTCCACTTCATCTTAAATCCAAGGATCTTTGATGGTCAGTTTGACTATGCCATAACTTCTTAGTAGCACAGTAGCATCTTGCCAGCAGACAAAATGAATTCCAATTTGCTTCTGTGTTGAAAGCCTGTATTCAGATAACAGATTTTGACAGACTGCATTACCTCTAGTCCCTCCTAAATTGCCGGTGGCCATAGCCAATGTGTAGCCTGCACCCTCAGCTGGGCTTTCAGGACAATCTGTGTTGGCTACATGGCCAGATGCACATTATGATTAATGGCTCAGGGGGTGATCTGCTGGTCAGGGAGCCTCTAAACACACTGAACACTGCCAAGATTGTCGTGGTTTGGTTTGGCTAGTTGTGCACATACTGCAAATAAAATTACTGCAGTAGATGCCAGGAAAAGCACTTAACTTCTGACAGAAATCTGAGTGACAAGTATTACAATCTCACGTCAAAAAATTTAATCTAAGACATCATAGGGCCAGCTGAACTCTGAGTCCAGGAGTGCTTTCCATCTCATGGCTATGGCTGCATGACAGCCTAAGGCTGAAGATGTGGGTGGGATGGGGACAGTCACCCTGTGCCCTGGCAGGTCTGTATGAACGGGGGTTAGGTCTGCAGGGCACAGAACTGAACATATCCCTCCTGCATTTTAAGTATTGTGTGACAGAAAATGGAGTGCAAGAAGCAATGAAAACTGGAGAATTCATATCTTCTGCATAAACAGCTTTCTCTACGTGAACTTTGACATGTCTTAATTGCAGCACGAAGTTTTTAATAACAGAGAAGATAATGAGGATACTAGAGGGATACAGGTTTGGTGGAACATGGCAACTTTAGAGATAATATGAGCAACAACCTCAAAATATGAGGCATTTGAGAGGTATTGGAGTAAGTGCCTATAGCAGTTTATGAACAGATTCAGAGATGATGGTTCACAGTTCACCTATAAAACTGTAAACAGTTTTGAAAGATTAATTTCATAGAACATCTTGGAAATGTAGTGTTCAGCTGAAATATTCTCCTAAAAGTTAAATCTATTTGTACTATCTAACACAAGTACATCAGGAGAAAAAAAATCTTTTTGCCAGAATGAATAATCACTACACGGTGTTTAGTAGTGCAACTCTTCCTTTAATTGTCTATTCCCTACTGCCGACTTTTTCAGAGATTTAAGAATAAATACCAAAGAATAAATAAAGTGGATGTAAGAGATTTCTTAATATATAATGACTACGCTACACTTTAAAGATGAAATCTCAGGCAATTCAATTTTTACATAACCAAGAGTCTCATGGCAATTTGGGAATTGCTATAGATGAGGGCTGATTTCTCTCCTCTACCTATCCTCACCATAGCTTAATCATATTCTATTTCTGTCTTAAGTTAAAGCACTTCACTGACAACATAACAGGCATTGATAATATTTTGAAGACAAAGGAAAACTGTCTCTTCGAAGCACTGCAAAACTGAGTCATGCATAGTAATACACCTTTTTAAAATCAAGTAACTCATAATTTACACATGCATTTCAAAGAATAAATCATTACAGTGTCTAAAGAATGCCATATCCCTGGAAGTGTTCAGGGCCATGTTGGATGGGTCTTTGATTCACTTGGTCTAGTGAAAGGTGACCCTGCCCATGGCAGAGGGATTGGAACTAGATGATCTTTAAGATTCTTCCTAACTCGAAGCATTCTATGATTGATACTATGCTTCTATGATTCAAAAAAAACCCTGTCATTTTTAATCTCCATGGCTCCCAGGAAGACAGCGGTGTTTTGGGTACATGCACACTGTAGTCTGATGACATCCTGTCACACACCATTTACTGTCTGAACATACTGAGCACAAAGGGATGGCTACAGGACAAGGGAGTGTCAGAAAGCTTACCCATGCTGGCCATCCCTACAGGCTGGTTTCTCTTCATTTTTTCCTTCAGGAGCATTCAGACTGTGCCCTTCTTCTCTCCTCAGCCTCCAGACACAGGTGCTTGGAGTCACCAGAACCTCTCTTTTTCCTGATACACTGTGATCAAGGTGGAATTTGCAAAGTCTGCTAGTGCTGGTACACACCAACTGGTGGCAGGAGAACTTCTGCTTATTATGATAGACCTTGTACCATTTCTATCTGCATCTTAATTCATATAGTTAATGGACCCTACTTCCATCACTCTTTGTGCCTAGTGATATCATAATTTAAAAAAAAACAAACCTTGAATTTTATGGAACTTAGAATTCCATAACAGTTGCTGATTACCCATTGGCCTTGCAATAGACATATATTTTAAATCCTAAAGACACCATTATCCTCACCTAGTTTTATCTCCTGAATAACAGAAGCTAAAAAGAATACCAACCACCAATTAGCTGAAAGGCCTACATTTTTCCCTCCAGGAACTGTTTTCTCCTAGTATGTAAGTACAGTCACTGAAATCACATTGAACTCAGGTCTCATATGATTTCTACAAACAGCAGCTGTTGCTGTGCCTCATCATTAGCCTATGATTGACATGAGGAACACAGCTGGTCCAGTGCGAGGCAACACGACAGCAGTGCAAACGGTGCAACAAATGGTGACATGCCTGTTAACATCCATGAAACTACATGCTGAAACTTCACATTCTTAGCCACTTTAGCACAGCAATGGCATCAGGAGTAGCACACTCAGACCTGAGCAGATACGACCTGAGAAAATACAGACCATACAAAGGGAGCTTTAAGAGGGGTCAAGTTGTTGATATGAACAGAAGATGTACAAGTGCCTTCTCTTAGTTTCTAAGGAATACATAATTTGTTATCAGTGGTCTAGTTACACTCTTAATTTTATTTAAACCCAAATGAAACTCTCAGCCATGCTGTCATTAAAAAGCACTTATATTCCTATAGTCTTTAGGTAAGCAGCTAATTTTAAATGGCTGGAACATAAATCAGTTGCATTAATTTTAATAACATTTAATTTAGAAGTCTAGGAGAAAACTAAATGAGATCAGTTAAATAGATAATGGTATAAACATTCTCTTCATTCACTGATCGGTTAGAGGGATTCAATGTAATTCAAGCAGCTCCCCTATTAGAAAGGCTGCATGTCATGGACATGATCATGTGTAGGAGGCTTCCTCCCTGCAATGACCCAGCTATGGGCACTGCCATGGGCATCATGGGAAGAGATCTGATCATCACTGAGGCTGCTGCAAGTGGATTGTCTCACACATACCCAGCTGAGCCCAATTAGACAAGTGTAATAAGCTCATTGATGCAACTTCTTATTCTAATAATACTAATTTAAAAATTAGAATTCTTGACTGCGTTTTGTTCCTGCCTTTTAGAGTAGTAATTATGTAACTACTGACCACCTAAACCTGAATTTTTAAGACTAAAAATACTGCCTCTAAATACATTTTTTTAAATGTATCTTGGAAAAAAAATCATGAATATTTTATAATTTTACTTCTGAAAGCCTTCAGAAACTCAATATTTGTTTTGCCATTTTAAATTTTTCAAAATATATTTTACTGAAAGGTTTTCTTTTCATTTTCTGAACCTTTCTTCAGGATGTGTAACGGACTGACATCGTAAAAAAGATCTGCTGTGATCTAAAATAAAAAACTAAGGTATGCAGTTAGGGTAGTAATATTAATGGGGTTTCTGTTACACATTGAAAAAAATATTATCAGCTTGGACCAGTTTTAAAGTTTTTTCCTTGCAAAATATAAGATTCAAAGTTATATGTCAAGTCAAGGATATAAGTTTTTCCCGGAGTAAGACATCAAACCCATGTGTCCACCTCCCAGCTGAATGTCCTGCCCACCAATTTACTGAATCACAACCTGCATGTCCCTGAACATTTACTTTGTCCATGATAAGGACTCGTTTGGTTGTAATTTCAATTACTAAGGCATTTTCAAATAGGGCAATTTGCCAGAAAGGAGGAGGCACAAGTTTCAGACAGTTCTGCACCCTGTCCCACAATACTTCTCATGTTAAAAATAATTTCTCTAGTTCCTGCTTAGCAGGATCAGTCTAAGTAGCATGTCAGATATGGTCTCAGTTGCCTCAATAAAACCTTTCCATCCTAATTTGATTTTTTTCTCTCATGGGTGTTGCACATTGACTACTGCAATGATTCCCCCACAGTTATTTAATTAGGGCCTAATCTTACCTTCTTACACAGAACAAGACTTTCTTGTACTCATAAAATGCAGCCAGCTATTGGCTACAGTGGTGGTTTTGCTGCTTAAAGCACTTTTTCCTCTTTAGCACCTCTCTAGGGTGGAATGTACTGTTCACTTCCCCACAGTATTGCTGCTGCTGCCGTGGTCAGACACTCAGTAAAAGAAGTCAGGACAATGAAGTACATGGTCCAGGTCAGCTCACAGCCAACAGACCCAGCAGGAACTGGAGCACAGAGGAGGAGAAGGAGCAGACAGGTATTGATGTTGCAACGTACTCACTGCTGCAGAAAGAGGTCCCCCTTCATCATGAGTGGGGAAAGACAAATAGAGCCAAGAGCAATTCCTTCAGGCCAGTTACCAGTTCGTGTAACACTGGGGTATTGTGAGACTGTCAAGTGCTCACCTGGAAACAAGTCTCCATTACTCTGTTACTTCAGTTAATTCTTATCATCATCAACTTGTTCAAATCAAACATATGCTTCTAAGAAAATAAGAAAAAAGTATACTTCCAGGGTAGTCCAGATCTTCCCTCAGGTATGTTTTTATAACATTCAGTGGGACCAGAATCCATGCAGAAAGTACAGAACAGACTATGTTTCTGGTTAATGATGTTAGAATAAAACCGATTTTTTTTTTTTTTTAAATACTACCCTGTAAATTCTACTACTACTTGGAGGGAAAAGAAAGTATAATTAGGCAGATTCTCCTGAATGTCTATAAGGCTCCCTCTAACACATAGGGGAAATACATACTTTTCTTCACACCACTTTTGTGATTTCCAGTTTTCCTTGTGCTAATTGCTATATTTAAAGACTAGATTTATATTATATTAACAGATCCAACATTCCCTAGCATCTTTGGCAGTCTTTTAGATTTCCTGTTCACATTCTGTAAGCCCTAAAAGTATGTGGGTTACTTTACTGGAACAAAAGCATTTGTGCATTTGTGTTTTCCTGGGACTTTGCCTGCTTCTGGTTTGGAACATGAAGTATGCAAATAATTTGTAATAGCCAAAAGGGAACTAAGCAAAAATGCAGGATCATTCAGAAAGCTAATACAGACATCGAACATAGATAACCTCCTTTCTACCATGAATGTGCTGAAGGCATCTTCCTGTAAGTCATGTTCATGGGAACATCTTCAAACATAAAACTACATGCTAGGCCCCTGAGAACAGGCTCTGGAAATGAGGTAGAATTATCAATCGACATTTTTTACTAATGCAGCACAGAAATTGTAGCAAAGTGAAACAATCACGCTATCACTGCCATCCGATTTCTGCTACTGGTGGAGGTTTAAGTATTATATACCAGTAAAGAAATATTAACTGTATTACTGATTGGAATTACACGTGCTATAATCAGAATATGCACTCTAATATTATGCTGGTGTGGTTTCTGGGCAGTAGGAGATGGAAAAACCCACAGCCTGCCTGCCTCAACATTTGCTGAAGTGTTAGGCTGGGGTTATTGTCCCAGCTGCAGATAAACAAATAGGGGGAAAATGCAGAAGTAAGCTTAGTGTGGGTGAGGGGAAAAAAGTGACTGTCTCGATGAGAAAGTGAGGCTGTTAGGGTCCATAAGCACAATATACCTATCAAGTTTAGGAACATAGTCAGCAATCAGGCCAGAATCTGTTCTTGACAGAACTTCAAATGGGAAAGAAGATCCCCAAAAAATGAGAACTGCCTGGATAAGCAAGCTAAGGTAGCAACAGGATCTACCTTAACACTTGCAGAAGGCAAGATAAGGAGCCAAAAGGAGGAAGAGGCAGTCAGTGACATTCAGAAGAAGCAGGTCAGAGCAGGTTCCTAGGCAGTCCACAAGTTCCCAGAGTGTCTATTATTGCCACAAGAGTGCTTTGGGCACAAATTCCCTCCAAAGAGTTCCTAAGTCAATAAACTGAAGAGTGATTGCCCTCAGCTAGCAATAGCTAATTACAGAGACCATTGAAGGAATTCATTGACATATGCACCATTTTTTTTTTTACAAAGTTGCATTTAATAACTTTACAGTTTTCCCAGACCCACCCTAAAACTTTTGAAATTCCAATAAGGATTGGACACAAAAGACCTGAAGAACCCAAAACCCTTTTGCTCCCCCCCCCAAAAAAAGGTAGTTTTGTCTCAGTTCAATGTAGTGTTTTGTCATTTTTATACTATCCCTTATTTTATTGTATAATCTATTTGTGAGTCAGTACAATTCTGAATAGTCTCCAATGAGAAACCAAATAAATATCTGATTTAATGGTTTCTATAAAAAAAGGTGTTATAAGCATCCTCTTGTACTATTTGTTATCCATAACTGGGAATTGTTTTTATCACATCCTAGCATCCAGTGCAAATTTTTGTGCATGAAATTTTTAGTAAAATGGCCTAGACAGCAATAATCTAGTGTTGGACATATTTTCTAGCACTCTGAATTGGTGACAAAGAATATTTATAAACAATGCTTAAATTACAACACGCAAGGGAGACACAAAACCTAAGCCTTGTTCTCTTCCACCAAAATACTAAGCAAAGCCTTTTGGAGAATGAAAACATTGATTTCCCATGCTTTTTTCCTGACTTAGCTGCCTTTTTTTTTTCCCCCCAGAACTCTTCTGTCAACTTGCATTCCAAAGTTCTACGTGAATAAAGTTGTCCTCAGAGTGGAAACACCAGGCAGGCTGAGTCTAATGCTCCATTCTCATGCCTTTCAAAATGTTTGTGATCTTTTCCCTTTCAATCAGTTTGGAAGGAATAAAAGAGGAGAAAAGCTCCTCTTAATTCCTGATTCCATTAGTCATCAAGTGTTTCCTATCTACAGGGAATTTTCGGTACCCTGTACCTGTGCCCTGACCTGACTCAATTTTCATAGAAACATGGAATGGCTTGGGTTGGGAGGGACCTTAAAGACCATCTAGTTCAAACATCCTTGCCATGGGCAGAGACACCTTTCACGAGCGGGTTGCTCAGAGCTCCATCCAGCCTGGTCTTGAACACTTCCAGTAACTTTGTGTTACATCTTGATGGTACTTAGTGTGCTGGGATTATTCAGAACACTGCACTTTTGGAAGAAGCCAACAGGCATTTCAGTGTGTGGCTGTTCACAAACACCTGAATGTACTACACCACATAATCCTAAGCATGTGCTTTACTGACAGCAGACCTGCCTACAACTCAGATTTTAAAAACCACATCATCTGTGTGGGGACTTCCTGCCTTTCACTGCATGGCTATCCTGGACCTTTATTCTCACACTCCTACTCTGCTGCTTAGTCACAGATAACACTGCAGTTTTAGCCACATTAGTTAACCCATATTTTAATAGTTACAACCATCTATGGAAAGGAGCAGGCTTGTGGGTGAGTCCGAGATTTGCATTTGCTGTGTCATTGTGAGCAAGATTGTTCTCGTGGCTCTGGCTTCTTGTACAGAAAAACATAAAGTTGCTGGAGGAAAAAAAGGTCTTCATTAATTAAAATAAATTACAAACTGAATAGTTACCAAATCCAACCACGAATCCAAGAAATCTAACTCAAGTGTGTTTCTGAAAGATACATTAGGTATTTTGGAGTGTTTATTTCCATCAGTCCTAATATGAGGATGCACAAACTTAAAAATAATTTTGGAAAGTATGGCATTAAAAGTCTTCATCTCCTTTCAAGATTTCATGACCAGCTGGAGGCACCTGGAATGAAATTTCTTCACTGAAAGTGTGGTCAGACACACAGGAATGTGCTGCCCAGGGAGGTGGTGGAGTCATCATCCCTGGAAGTGTTCAAGAAATGACTGGACATGGCACTTAGTGCTATGGTTTACTTGACATGCTGGTGTTTGGTCAAAGGTTGAACTTGAGGTCTTCTCCAACCTTAATGATTCTATGATTTGATTCTATGATTCTATGCTGTTTTGCCTGGAAAGAATAATCTGTGACTGCACTTCCCATGGGTTCAAATCACTGAGTGTAGAAGTGTAACAGGATCTATGCTCCACAGCCAAAGTCAGCTTTAAAATGTGCAAGATCCATTGTAAGACTGAAATAAAGTATTCCACATCAGGAATGAGGAAAAAAAGAGAGATAACACTGATTGCCATTTGTCCATCTTAAAGACCATTAATTGTTTAACACTTCATGGAGGAAACATACCAATTCAGGACAAGAAATGCTCTAAATTTATTGTATGTGGTTTTCCAGGTACATTGGCACAATGTAAATTATCCTCATTCTCTATATTTTATGGGATATAATTTTCCTAATCTACAAATTTAGCAATTAATCAAGGATAAATCAGATAAATACATTTTATACTCTAAATTAAACAACTAATTCTATTCTACAGTAACTATTTTGTGATCATGCTATTTCTACAGTCAAGAATGATTAATTCTGTTTCTTACCCTACATTCATCTCCTTCTCAGGAACAGTTTTGGTTTTCTTTTAACCTGTGCTTTACAACTAAAATTTTCATTTGAACAGAAGTTAAGACCTTTAAAATCTCATTTTAAGAAGTTAGCTTTTCCATAAGGAGATTGTCTCTAACCAGCACACCACTGGCTCATCTCAGATGGAAGGCAGATAAACACATTTGGATAACAATGTGTGAGGATGCATTTGGAGAAAGAATGCAATGCTAACACTAAATGAAAGAACTACTGCAGCCCTTAAACAATTGGCAGATGGGAGATTCAGCTTTGACAAGTCCTTTTAAAAGTTATTAGATGGAAACATCTAAAGAACAGTATGCCAAATTAATTAGAGGGGTTGCCATATGTAATATGTATCAATTAATTATGGTAGAACTCTATCTTTCCATCTTGATCTAGTGCTGTAAGATAAATTTGAGTAATAGGTACAGGGTGTTAATTTTTTTTGTTTTAACATCCACTCACGCTGACAGAAACTGGGATTCATTTCATTGCTTTTTCAAAACTGTAATAAGTAAACTATCCTCCAAAAGAGCTTGTATAGGGCAGAAAAAAAGTGCAATGAGAAAAAAATTCAAACTACCTGGTATCAGACCAAATAGCCAGCAGAGCTGGAAATATACCTCAGGTCTTCAATAGCCCACTTCAGACTTGTATCATCTCATTTCTCCTGCCTCATTTATTTACAGCAGTTTTCCTTTGCTGTTGCTTAACTGAATTACAGAATCCACATGAATAGCTGGGCTCACAAATTGGATATATCATTTGAATAAGAAATGTTTAAAAATTTTATTTTAATTGTCAGTGGTCATACATCTTGCACTAGCTCGCTTCCTTCTCTGAACACAAACATATGCTCCTTTCATTTCTTAAGTTACTGATCATTCATCTAAGGCTGGGGAAGGCAATAATGGCACTCATGATAACAAAAATCAATAGAGCTGTAAATAAGCTTTGCTACAGCTCCTAACAATTTTAAGTCATTCATTAGCTAGAAACATAATACCAGCCACTGGCTTTCTACACTAGTTTTTACACGTTTCCTGCAGTTGTACCCACCACCTTCTACTTATGGGTCAGAAGAGAGGACTCTGTGGACTATGTAAAGGCAATGAACATGTTGCCAACCCTCTTACGCAAAATGTGATGATTTTGCTGAATAAACAGATGGAAAAAGATAATCAGTGTCATACAGTCACAGAGACTTCTCTGTTTCCTTTACAACCTGTCTTTTGGATCAAATCCCTTTTCCAAGCTCCCAGTCAGGCTTCCCAAAGGCCTCCAGGAATAACAGAATAAGTTTAATAAATTCCAATCACATTTTGGCCTGTGGATGGACAGATAAAACATTCAGGCCACAGAGTTTACACCTCTAAGATTAGAAGGCGAAACATCAGAGTGTAAAAGGACAAGGCTCCACAAGAGAAAAAGCATTTGGAAAATAAAACTGCTTCTTACAATGTGCTAAAATGGAGACCTTGAATTTGAACCCTTTCTGAAAAACAGTGAGCATAAGGGGAATTTGACAATATCACTGGAGTATTACTGGGTAGGAGAAGATTCAAGTACTCTAAAGGTAATAAGGTCAAATGCACTGTCCATGGACTGCTCCACTTTTCATTTTGCCTTAAGAAAACCAAAACACACTAGGAAGTAATGGAAGAGTGCATCAAGAGACAAGACAGGAGAGGAAAAGACATAGCATTTTGAGGTTCTCTTCCAAATTTCTGAGCAAAGTAGTTTTGTAAACCATAGTCCATACCATTTAATACATTCAGTTCAGCACTTTTGTTCAAGAAGTAGAACCTTGGAAAATTTCTGTTAGCAAGGAATACCTCTAATTGCCAAAATACTTATACTTCAGTTGAAATTGACATTTTTCTTGCCACAACATGAATTTCCAGCTCCTCAAATACTTTTGCAGAACAAGTTGGAATCTATGGGGTTCAATAAATACAGTGAAAAAAATGTGAGGCATTAGAAATCCTGATAAGCTTGATGCGTTTCTCAGAAGACCATGAAAGAAAGCTGGATTTGATTGCTTGCCAAAGAACAGAGGAAAAAGGTCTTTAAGCTAAATCTCACTGGATCAAAGATGACATCTGACCACTGAGAAACAAATGTTTTACAGTTTAGTAAGTAGCAAAAGCCTAAATAACTCCACCAGAGCACCATATATTAACACACATCTGACAACTTTGTCAAAAGGAGTTCTTGCTATTTAATCATAGAGGAATTTTGGGCTTAGCCTCCCAGGCAGATATATAAATATTTTCTAAGAAGGAAGAAAACCTGAAATGTCTATGCAGAGTGCACACATACTTTGCTTCCCCATACCACTCTACACACAGTGTAAAGAGACCTGAACTGTGTCAGGTATTTTCAATTTGAGACTGAACACAAAACCTCAGCTTTCTCATGTGAGATTCAGACTACCTGTATTAATTTAAGCTTGGTGTTCACAGTGGCTGAGTTCCCTAGAACTAGGTGAATCTAGTTAAAGGGTCCAGCACCCATAAATAAATAAGCAAGTAAATCAGACTTCCATGGCTGATCAGTCAGATTTACTACTAGACATGACAGTAGATACTTTCCCAGTGTAGCTATCCACAAGGAGCAGTTTATCTCCTAATCTGGGACTCATTTAGGGAGTCATTAAAGGGGGAAGATTTAACTTGAAGAATGTCCTTGTCCTAGATACCTACAAACACATTTATCTTGGAGCCCAGGTGCCCCTGTTAATTGGCACTGACTCTATATAGAGCCCATAAGAATATTCATAGAATTGAGAACACAATTGTAAATGATTCATGTTGCCAATCTTCAATTACCCATTTGCAGCACCATTACCATATTAAATATATGATGATATGTGCACTCTTCATTATGTTCAATGTCATCCTTTATTCTATTTATAGGTGAAAATCTGAATCTGAAACAGACTTATCAATTTTTGGAAAGCCTTGTCATAATTTTAATGACTGAAATCTTGATCAGAGTTTGGTGAGAAAAAACAGAAAACAAAAACCAGTTTGTCTGACTGCAAAATCATTCTATAGGTAAGACAATAGAAATACTGTTGTAAATTTATAAAAACAAATAAACATTTATTTGAACTGCTGGCATGAAGCTGTTTCTAGCATCCAAAACCTAGATTTGTGAGACCCTGTAGTATCAGTAATCCTCAGACAAGATTTCATCACAGGCAACACCCTAATACTACAAAATTTAATGTATGCACCATTTCACAATTCCTCCCACATATATCAGTGTGCATGGCTTATGCAATGTGTCTTACTTCAGAATCATCAAGTTGAAATTGCTCAGCCATATGTGGCTTGAAAATAGCTTCAGTGTGGCTCCAGTTTGGGAGATGTAGCCTGCTATTAATAAATGGTATGCCTGACAGGACAGTTGCCAGGTAACATTTTATTGCTAAGGCACAAGATTGCAGCCTACAGGCAACCTTTGGAGACTGGTTTGATAATCCTGTGACGGTTTTGTGTGAAGCAGTGTAGACTGCTTCTCAGCATCCCCGTATCTGCCTGCTGGCCCAACAGTTGGCTCACAGACTACACAAAACCTGAAGATCCTGGAAAACTTCTGGTGAAAACTAAGCTCAGTACAAACAGACTCACTTCAGCAGTGGAACCATCAGTTCGCGAAGAAGAGGGTGAGAATTAGAAAAAGTGGCATGGAAAGTCAGGTAATGGCCAAACAACAACAAAAAAATGAATCCCATGGAGAAACAAAAGTGATGGAGTATACCTCTACTTTTTGAGTTTGTGAATATTCAGTACCATCCAGCTAGATTGCATAAGTATTGTGGTAACTGCAACCCCAACATTATTTTGATAGGTACTCCTCAAATACAAGTCCAAAAAGAAGTTAAAAGTTCAGGCTCAGGAGAACCTGGAAGGTCACAGAGGATCAAGGCTAAGACAAAGCTATTTAATCCTATGAGAAAAATGTTAGATTTAGGCAAACCAACAGACATTTAAATTTTGTGGTTTTGACCTACTTCTTATTGCTTGCTATAGTCTAATAAGGAAAAACACTTCCTTTTGAAGAAGCTTTTCTTGATTACTATATTTTCATGGAAATCATAGGCCTGTGAAAAATCTATAACCAAAAGCCTCTTCAATAATACATTTGCTAAACAAGGGGATCCATTACCTGTTGAACGAGCTAAATAACAGTTACTCGTGTTTCCACTCTGTTAAAAGCTTTGGTTAGGTCAGTAATCTGGAAAGAGGTATTCATGGGAGAAAATCAAAGACACTGCATGGTCATTCCATAGCAGTCAGCTCTGTATCATCACTGCACAGTGTGAGATGTAGGCTGAGCGATGAAGCAGAAGGGCTGGGAGGTCTAGAAACATTTCCTTGTTTCATTTTGAAGACTCTGTGGCTATGGTTGTACTAGGAAATAACGTGGTCTGAAACCCTACCTATAAGTCAACTGTCCATTGGGAATGTGTTAGTAACCAGTCACATCAGTGCCTATCTTTGATCTTCTGTTGGGAGTGATAGCTGACCCATGCCAAAGCTGTCAGGAATGAGGCTAATGGTAAAGGGCAATCACATGCTGGTCCTTTGGTCTTGCTTCATTGTAAGTATGTACAGTGTCAGGGCACCCTGATATCCAGGTCCTGATGTCTGACAAGGACATCCCACTGACATCTTCAGCTGTCACCCACTTGCTGTCCAGCTTCCAACACTCCTAGGTCTGGGTCCCTGGACATCTGTGTTTCTACCACTGATTGGCTGAAAAGCCATTTAAACTTCAGATCCTGTAGCCCTCCCTTGTGTCGAGACATGAAGAACCAGGGAGACTTGGAAGGCCATCATGGTTCAGGTGGGGAAACACATCTTTCAGCAACAGTCACCTCCACCCCTTCTGTGGGCATGCCTTGAGGGTACCAAATACACTTAACATCCTGCATTAGGTGTATCACTGCTTGAAGGGTGGGCAGGAAGTTTGCTACTCAAAACACAACAGGGAATACAGGTAAATAAATACGAAGAGCTAAGAGTGAGTGTGGAACTCAACTAGTTTTGACAACAGAGCAGGTTACTTTAAATACTTGATCTGAGTTAGATGCTCAGTTCCAGCAGTTATTGATGTTTGAGGACAAGATGTGAAGACAAGAGATGAGACATTCAACCTGGCCTGCCAGCCATCCTCACAGCCTCAGGCACAGAGATGCCTCCCTCTCTTGTACACATCTCCCATTTCACTTCTGACTAACTTACAGGGCTTCCACTCAGCTAGACATTTTCTTCAAACCTTTCCTTGAAATTCCTCCTGTGCATGGTATGGGGAGCCTGTGCACATACTGCACCACTGTATTGAAGCCAACAAGATAAGTTGTTTCTACAGCGAGTAGTATAACAGTTAAATACCACTAAATATGGGCTTTGGGAGCCTGCAAGGAGATACACAGTTAGTGTGAACATATGTACCCAAATGGATATGCTCAAACAATTGAATGCAACACATGCTAAGGCCCTATCTGCACTGTGGAAATGTGTGGCATTCAGGCTATCCCAATGTCTAGTACAGATGCAAAAACCATCACAAAGTAAAAGTGTAATCAGGGCAGCTTAATTCAGTAATGAACTCTGATTTACTCTGAGAGCTCCACTCAGCAATTTCCAATTTCACAAAATATTCATGCATAGATATTCCTACCACTGACCTAGTTTTAGCATAAATGGTATTTAATGGAAAATGAGAGATGAGCAGTAAATATTGATAACAGAAACCGGAACAGAATGAGGAATACAAAATTAAATTTATCATAAAGAAAAAGCAGATAACCTATTTTGACTTTTTTTTTCCTCGTACTTTTTCCCCATGTGTTGGGTAACAGGAAATCAGAAAAAGATTGTAAGAAACACCAGAAGCTTTGAAACTTTGTAGAATGGCTTGAGGGTCACAGCCATCCTCACAGTTCTCTGTAGAATTTTGATAATTTGATGCAATCTGGAAGCACTTCAGTGCCAAGGAATAGTGGCTGCCTTCCACCACCTAAGTCTACTGATCTGTTTTCCAGGTTCAGTGATTCAGCCCTTCCTTAAGATTAATGCTATTCTTGCACTTACTCTTCTTGAGGACGGTATTTTTATTGACTGTGATTATGAGTGAGTGAATAATTTTAAGGAACTATTTAGCTCCATACTTACATTGTAAAATATCTGCAAGCAGATTGCAATTCCCTTCAATTTAGAATTCAAATGTATTTGAGGCATTTTTTTCATCAGTGGATTAATCATAAATTATTTGCTGCATTTGATATTTGAACTGTGCAGTTTCACTGCATTGTTCATACAAGTCACACAGTCTTATTTTGGTCTACTTTGTGGTGCAAGATCTTCATCTGTACTAGTGTTAAACAAAAGCCCTGCACTATTCAGGCATATTACTTCACAATACTTTTGAAGTTACTGTGGTAAACCTTTATTCTTTGGAAGCTGAAGAAGGAGGCAAGGAAGAAAGCAAGGCTGACATACTTCCTGAAAATCTGGCACAAATATTTGGTGGAAAAATTACAAAACTGGACTTGAAAGAGAAGGCTTAAAAGGTGTAATTTAGAAATCTTATTCCAAATGTTTGTGAAGACTCCAGCACAGCTGCCTTCTAACATGGCAACATCAAAGCTCCCAGGGCACTTTCAGGTCAAAGACCTCACTTGGAGGCAAGAGATCTGCGCCTGAGCACACATGTAAGTCTCAAATGCCTCTAGGTCTGGCTATGTGCAGTCTGACTGCTCAGGGCAGTCATCTACAGTATTTCATCTACAGTATTCAAACTACCTTGAGCAAAAACACCCTAAACTTTGCTGCAATTTTTCTTTAATGTGGTATTTTTCAGGGGTTTTTGTTTGTTTTTGGTTTAGGATATTTTTAGGTTGTCAGGGTCCCATAAGAATGAATTTCCCGGTTCTGTTCCATCTCTAACACCTCCCTCTTTCTCCATTGCTCTCCTGGTGAGAAAGGCACAAAGGAGGAATGGAACTGAGAGATCTTTCCCTGCCATGGGGTTGCTCTGGTGCTGTCCCCAGGGTAATGAATCTGGCTGAGAGCAAAAGCTTATTAGCTGGTGCATGCATGCTGCGACCACACTGCCTGCAAATCTGAGCAGATAAAATCTGTCTGGTGTTGGACTGAGTGATCAGAGACCTCTTAGAAATGGATCTGAAGCTGATTACGCACCAGGTAGTGAAAACTTCTGTATGGTGTGTAAGAACAGCAGAAAGGTCACAGGAAATCACAGCAGTGTAGGACCCCAACCAGGAAGCCCTACGATCACTGTGCGTCGGCCTTCATTGAAGTTTGTCCCTGGACAAATCACAGATGTTTGCAGTTTGGAAGGAATCTCATCAGACTAGCTGTTAGAAAGTCATTAATACTTTAGAATAGTTGGCGATCATCTAATTAAATCAGAGAATACTATTGCTGTGATGAGAAATTGTGATGCTAAGTTCCTTTAGACAAAAAAAAAAAAAAAAAGATTAAAACCACCAATACTAGGGTAAGTAAATTCCCCTACATACTAAGGAACTTTCCTCTGTGAGGCTGTGATAGAGTCCTTAGTATAAATGTATTTTTGGCACTTGTCTTAAAGTTGAATACTATTCAGCATTATTCTGTCTGGGCACCTCTACCTGGAGCCGTAGAAAAAGAGCTCATGATGAGTAAGATAAAAGCTGGCACCAGGCTCAGAATGCAGGCATGGGCACCATGTACGCTTAAGAACCAAAGAACTCTCAGGACACAATGAATTTTTTATTTTTCATCCTCTGCCAGATAGAAATGGGTCATTTGTTTTGTCAGAGGAAGTGATTTTAAAGAGTTACTGAGCACCACACTACAGCATAAGCATTCGACACTGTCATAGACTGCTTTCTCAATTCATATTTTAAGGGTACATACTGTCTGCTGCTGTCTTTTATGAGTCCTCTTTAATTGCGACCTTTTTGGTCCTTCTCAGAAGGGAACTGTTCCCGCACAGCTGCCATGTCATCAAGAATTTCTTGTTTATTTCTTCCATTTATGTTTTCATGTGCACTCCCATAGGGTCCTCCACATCCTTCCTTCTCTTAGTTCCATCATGTTTTAAAAAAGGAGTAGGAGTCCTTTACTTCTGAGGTTGTGCATTAGTGGTAGTCCAGATTTTTTAGCTTTATCCCTGATTGTATTATAACTATTTTTTTCCTGTGTATGTTTACTGCACCCATAGCATACCCCTTTACATAGATGTGTCTGCTACAAAAATGCTTGTTGAAGAAGAGTCAGGAAGATTCCAACTGGCATTGCAAACATGCATTTTCAGAAGCACTAGTCACATCAAGGATATATTATTTATTTACTACCTGGCAGCAACGACAGGGCTTGTTAATACTTCTGCCAACAATCAGTTTCTTGAAAAATATCTATCCAGAAATATATTTATTTAGATTTTTAAAATCTTAATTAACTCCAACACTAGACATATCAGAAGTCTTGGCCAAATACAAAACTAAACAACAAGAAATATCACTTTTAGGAATAGAACACTTAAAAAGCTGGCTCTTAACTGCAAAGAAAATATTTTTTCTGATAAGGCAATACAGGTTTCCTTTAAAAATGGAACTATCAGAAATGTATCTCTTTTGTGGAATTATGATTACTGAAAAGTTGCTTTCTGAGGGAAGAAAATCAAAAGTCAAATTTTGATAATACTCAATTCATGCTTTTAAGCTATTAAGCTTTAATACTAATTAGGTGCCTACAGCTGATGTTATTTTAAAATTTTATATGGATGTTGTTTTAACGAAAAAAACCCAAACCATCAGCATTTATGTTGGAGATAATGAGAAGAGAAAGGAATGTGTGCTTCATGAGGAACCGAATTTTGGGGGTTCTTTCCATTTCACATGAGAACAAATCTGCCACCAACCTGCACTCCAAATGTTGGAATTATGCACAGATTTGAAATATCTGTTTCCTACCAACTCTGGTTTCTATTACTGTGTCAGTCAAAGCCTTCCATGTGCTAACCACTGCTCTCTTCACAAGCAAAAGCCTTAAAGAAGTAAACAAGCAAGTAAACAAGTAACAAGGGGTGGCACAGTTGGACCTCAAATACAAGCCTAACTCTGATTCCAGCTCTTCTTTGGAAACTCCCTGCAGCCAAACCTCTGTACATCACAAGAGTGTCATCTCCAGCACATGAGATGCAGACAGAACTGGTTGACAAGTAGGACTCCTTGATGGTAGTAAAGGGATTTTTTTCCCTATTGTTATTGAGTCTCATTTTGGTCAAAATGAAACTAAATGTAAATGTTTCAATATTTCCAGAGAATCAGAATTTTCCTGAGCCTTGCAGCTGCTTGGTGAAAGTGACTTTTCCATCAGACACTGCCGATGCCATCAGGGAAATAGATGCTCCTCTCTTGAACTCTGCTTTGGTTTTGTAGAAGATTTAATCAAACACAGCACATTCGGAATCAGAGAATTATGCCCCCAGGAATGAGCTCTTCAGGATGAAACTTTGTTCTATCAGACATTTCCTGCACGTGGTACTCAGAGACACCCAGCAACTGCTGTATCATATGAGTAGGAAAAATCTTGATTCAGCAATCGGGACCCAAACTCAGTATTTGTACTCAAAGGCAATTTTAACTGAGGCATTTATTCTTTTTTGCCTCTATAATTGTGAAGTCCTGTTGGTTTTTTGATAAAGATTCTTACCTGGCCACTTTTTAATCAAGACTACTTTTAGAGTATAATTATCTACTATATTTGCCAGTTAATTGATCCTGAAATACAACTTTCTGGAAAAATGCTGGATGTTTCATATATATAAGGAGATGGCAGTCAGCTTAGAATGGGAGTTTGCAAAAATCAAGCATTCCCTACAATCACCTTGCTGTAAGCCTCACTATTTGCAAAATTGCCTTTGGTATCAGTGGACACTTTGACAAGTTAGGTGCATGTGACAGTGTCTTAAAGAAGGAGATTTTCATTTTAAGTAGAAAATCCCCCATACAGTAAGGTGCAACCAGTTAGCAGAAGTGCTTACGTTGTCATGGGATCCTTAAAAATACCACCAAGCCTCCCAAACCCAGCAAGCTGCCATCAGTTGTCACCTCATCCAAACCTCAAATTCAACACTTAATAAGGGCTTCTTATTTTATGAAACACATGTGCTCCTAAAGACCTAACATAGAAATGTGCAAGTCTATATGATCTGGAAAGGGTATGTTTGCACCGTGTGAAGAACTTTGCTCTCCAGAGTGATTGCACTGCCTGAGCCTACCTAGCAAGGGGCTGCATCTCAGCAGTGCCCTCATATATAACAAAGGCTAATGTCATGCCACTAAGTGTTGAGAACTGCTGTCAGATTTAGACTAAATTTGTTAAATTAAGAGTTTTAGGAAATTTCCTATGAATGCAGTTAGACACAAGGAGATCTGCAAAGAGGAAGAGAAAACAAGGAGTAACGTTGACCTTTCTATGGTTCCTATTTTGGAAGGGTAAATCAGGTTTGTCAAAGAGTCTGATAACTGAACTGTTCGAACACTGTCTGGCATTTCTATTTAAGCCAACAGCATATTCACATGGAAAATCTTCAGATGAAAATAAAACAAGAATTATATTTATCACTCATTTCATCTCCTTTGCTAATCTAGTGTCATCAAACTTGATTTTGTGTGAAGATCAGAAAATACCTCTTTCTGGGCAATTTATGATATAAAATATTATTTGTATGTGCATTTGTGAAATAAACATGCAGCAGATCTTGATTTCATCTCTTAATCTTCCACCGTAAACACAAATGAGATTAACAGTACCTAGAGTGCAAAATGAGGATGATAGACAGCACTATGTTTACTCAAACTGGACTATGCCCAAAGAGCCCTTATTTGGAAAAAAATCTTCTGTCTGGTCCACTTTATCAGAGCTTTTTGTAGGGAATCACTTATTGGGAGTTACAGTCTCCTCACTGAAAGAACTGGAGATGATTTTCACTTCAGAGGTTTTGCATAAATACATCAATTGAGAGAGGCAGAGCACAAATTTGCTTCTTGCAGTGTGATGGAGGTTTTAAAACTATCTCCAAGAATATAGAATGATGGTCTCTTAAGCATAATCAGTTTCTCATGGTTTTATTGCTTTTATGATGTTAGGTTTCTGCAGAGACATGTAGTTTTAAGGATAAAACCCCTGTACATTCTGAGTGGTGATTTAGAATAAGAAGTAAAATTAATGCTGCACGTACTTTAGTCTCTTTTCTAAGCTACTAAATAACGCACAGGTCTAGCAGGGAGACACTGTGAGCAGTTTTATATTTAAAAAACCCCATCTATAATGCCTTCTTTCTGAAAGCACCATAAAGAGAGGAAGGGAAAAGACAGAAAACAAAGAAAGTAAAGAAAAAAAAAGAGAAAGTCAGCTTGGACTCAGAAATAAGACAGCACTAAATATCTGATGACACTGAATTCACATTCTACTATCATTCCTTAGACATACATGACATGAACGAACCTTAATCTGCAATTACAAATCATATTAGTAGTAACAGCAGCTATATTCTTAAGAGCCTTTTATTTTAACAGCTATCCAACACGTTTGAATAAGGTTTTGACAGGAGGAGTATTCTACCACTCTATATTTTAATGCAGATGTGGAGGTGAAAAGAATGTAACGATACTGTATGCAAAAGGCATGATTCCCTGGGAGTTTATTGAGTCCTTAGAGCCACTGTTGAACTGTAGATAGAAAACTCCAATTGTTACATTGCCATAATCATCTTCGGTGTTTGCCTCTTTCTAAAAAAAATGACTATGCTTTTACGTTAGCCCACAAACAGGATAAGATGAGCTAAATGTGCTTTCTTCATCTAGCTATAAAACTGAAAAACATATGCTTTTCCATTATAGAAGCAGTATATTATGCTCACTAACACCATTTTGTTAAGTCTGTGATGGTATCTGGCTGATGTCTAGGTTATTTAGCATAAGCAATCACAATCTATCCATTATACTAAATGAATAATAATATCTCCTGGGCTATGAAATGACAGAAATTCATAATTTCATAGACTTTGAACAGGTTTTTGCTGATATAGCAATATGAAGTTCCATGGTTGAATACTCCTTCAACTTTAAGGGAACACTAAAACAGAGAGAAAATATAGATGTTTGTCTCCTTCCTTCCCTTCAGGAGAAAATGAAATTAGAATAGCAGTCAGAATAATTTCCTGTCAAAATAAACATCTTACTATGGCCATGTGCACACTATTTCTTCATAACAATAACTAAAATTCCTTTCATCTAAGACAGAAAAATATAATCTGTTCAATCTAGGGCTCCACAGAAGTCCTAACCTCCTTCCTCTGTAGAGGATGAGCCCTGACTGCACCTTTTCATCTGGAGAAGACTTTTTGAACACAAGATAAAAACAGTCCATTCAACAATATGATACAAGATGTTGTCATATTTGACTATCCCTGATTTTGCCTGCCTCTAATAGTTTCCCAGTGGCACCAGGAGGCCTCTACTCCCATCAATGTTTGAGGTTCGACCCCTCGGTCATATTCTTAAAAAAAATCAGTTTCCTGGCACTGTAAGAAGCCAAATGGGAATTCTCTGAAGGGATCAGCTGTTGCTGATATGTAAAATGAAATTCAATAACCCACATTAGAGTTCATTTATAGTAGCTTGGTAACAGTTACTCTGTATTTAATGAGTGTTGGCTTCTTTTTAAACATTAATCAAAATTTAGTGAGTCACCCTAGGTATGAAAATTGTGTTAATTGCCAGCTTTGTAGAGCTACATCTACCAAAAGTAGGTCTTTTGAGGTACACATCTTATCTTTCTGCCCACAACTCACAACATAAATAAGAATGCTGGTCCTATATTTATAGATTCTAAAAAAAATAAGTCACAGCTTGAGTTTGCAATATTAAAAACTGAAGGGCAATTAAACCATTTACATGCAATTTTAATTTTGCTTACAGAAGCTGAGGAGCACAGCTGGAGCCGCGTCTCCGTAATTCTACCACAGGATGGCTATAATGTATTAAATAAAGAAAAGAAAAAAAATTGCACCCTGAATTTCTCCATCTATCACAGAACATTAACTGCTTCTTCTTCCAAGAAGGCACTTAGACATTTAAAACCAGTGACGCGGCATCCCTAAAGGAAATTAATTTGATCAACAACATCAGTAGAGATGTTCAAAACTCACAATTCCCATACTGTTGGTAAAGTCAATATTTAAGAAGAGTTTAATTTCAAATTGGAAAGATAAATGTTTCTGAGTAGGAATGCTTCCTCAGAATGCTTATCAGTGTATAGAGCAAGAGCTATACCTGTTAGTCAGACTTTTACAAATTAAGATAGAAAATAAAATGTTATAAAATGCTCTAAACAATAAATCCTGAAAATTTGACATCACAGGTCCTGATGATACTAGATTAAAACATAAATAAATAAAGCACATAAAGCATTCATCCTAGTAAAAAAAATATACAGAAATGAACATTTTATCAGGCTAATATCACCTGTCCTTCTGCAGCCAGTATGAAGCTGACCTAAGGCTACAAAGCTGGCCTAAATTATATATAACATAAGCTTATTTAGCACATTTATACTGCCTCCTGATCCACCCACACAGCTGGAGTGTGCAGTCCTACAAGCTTCCACAGAGCTCTGATTCCCAGACACCTCAAGGTATTAGTGGGACTGGCAAAACCCTGCATTCCCCTAAGCATCTCTCAGGCTCAGAGTAGTCCTCACACCCAGATCACCTCTGAGCAGAAGACCGGAGAAGTGATGGGAAGGGTTTCTGCCAGGCAAAGTATGAGGTACCAGATCCACTCGTTAGATGATTATCGAGGCCAACTGACTCAATCCTTCAAAAAAACCATGTTTCAGCAAACAGCCTTCCCCGTCCCTCATCCTCACACTCAACAGTAGAAAGAGATTTTTTTTTTTTTGTTGGAAAAGTTCTTGACCAGATCTGAGAAGTCTTCAGAGAAGAGATGATTTGACTATTCAATGAATTTTTTTTCATAATCCCTCTCTGACAGTCAATTTGTTTTTTTATAAGAAATCAAAAGGTGAAGGATCAAATGAACTCATGCAGAGAATTACTTAAAGGATTATAACATCATCATCAGTACTTTATACAAGAGTAAAAAAATCAGAAAAACTCTAGTTTTAAGGGTCTAGACAAGTAGTTATTTTAACCAGTAATCAGAAGAGAATTCCACTGC
This sequence comes from Manacus vitellinus, assembly GCF_001715985.3. NCBI lineage: Eukaryota > Metazoa > Chordata > Aves > Passeriformes > Pipridae > Manacus > Manacus vitellinus. The sequence goes on from NW_021939396.1 coordinate 38,557,616, forward strand.
CATAAAAACACATTAAAATCTTCAGGAGGCATAAAGTTCAGTCTTGGGCTACATAACCTGCCAAATCTTACATTAACAAATGTTCAAGAGTAAACAGGGATGTCAAATATTTTATACAAGAGCAGTTAAGTGCTTTAAAAACACAGTGGTAGAACCCTTGAGTTAATATCCACCATTAAGAGAAAAAAAGTGTAAAAATAAAGTGATATGTTCTAAAAGTTAAAGATTTTGTACAGCTTCTCCATAATGTCATGGCAAGGCCAAACCTCAAAGAAGATACAGAAACCCCCCTTTAAAAGGTAATCAGTCCACAAAATAAAAGGTATATGCAGATCAATAGTAGTTCAATCTTTGTTTCTTATTGAACAAGATCCTCAGTATAACGATATTTTAAGTGTTAGAGGTTGTTATGTATTTTAAATGAATATTAATTTGACTTTTCCTTCTAAAAATGAAAAACTATTGTTATATGAAGTTAGGATAAAAGATTTCATGAAAGTGCTCACAGATTGGAATCTCACTGTATAAGAATTGATGTAAGCTGAAAATCTGTACATGCTCTTGCAGAAGAGCAACAACTACTGTTCAGATAACTCTGGACAAAAAATGTACATGTTTTTAACAGTACAGAACAATTCAGAGATAAAATAAATGTCTGTCACACATATCCAAGGCACCTGAGAACAGGACAGATCAAGCTTTTCCTTGGCATATGGAAGATCACCATGTTTAATAACTTCAAGATGAGTTGAACACAAGAAAAGCAGCATCTGCAAGCTCAACTCAAGACAGTGACAGTGCATTTGGTGACCATGGCAAATATCCAGGGACTCCAAAGGAATCTGAACAGGCTCTGTTCAGTAAGTTATAATATGCTTTCACCAAACCCTCATCTGTGAAAAAGCATTTTGTGAAGCTCACGTGGGATTTTTCAAATTTAATAAAGTATATACAGTACAACATCGTTGACTTGTTCAGTTTCTTACAACAGAAGCACAAATTTGATGCTTAATTGAGAAAACCAAAATACTCCTCCCCCTCCAAAACACACATGATTATTCCTCCTTCCTCAACTCCTCCTAAAAATTCAGAGCACCCCCCATTTGTGAGCTGTTCACCCTTTTAAGCACGTACATTTCTACACCTTAGGCTAGCATTGATTTAGGAATATCATTCAAAACAAAACCATTGGCTTGTGGACGTATTGTAATATATCAAAATGTGTCAGCTACAGATCTGTTGACCATTGTCCCTGAACATCATGATAAACTAGTGGCCATGAAATATAGAAATGTATCGGGATCCATGAAACAATTTGCTTTCAGGCTATATTGCTCTGACAGAACAGTACACAAATAACAGGGCAAACATAATAAGTAGGCTGTTGCACCTTCTGGATGAAGGAGTTCATGTAGAGTCTGAGAAAATGTCGTACATGTGACTCCTCCCTCCAGCAATAAGGTTCATTATACAAAATTTCTCCTTGGCAAGGGTAACATGAAATTTTGCCATTTGCAATATTCATACCGCAGGGGACTCATGCCATTTTCATTCAACCATCTGGTCACAGAACTTTGGTTTTCAGGGTATTATCCAGCCTGCTCAAATTTAGAAATTGCATCACCTCAGTTTTACGTGTTTGGCGAGGAAAGGCAGTTTAGTTTGCCCAGCTTCTGTACAACTGAATGGAGAGATTCAGATACCTTTGAAGACTTGTAAAAGTATATGCAGTCTTCCTAGCTGACCTATTCCTCCTTTTTTCCTCCCCATATATGGAATTCAGGCATTTCCAGACATCATCAATGCTTTATGCTTGAATGAGGCGTTCATCTTTCACACTCAGATCACAGGAAGCTAAAGGAAAATTTTGCACAGCTTCATTCACTTAGTCCACAGAATGGTGGCACTTCACAGAACTGTGTTGGCAATAAAAATGTGTGAAAGAAGTGAAGATCTAGTTGCCAGGCTATCTTGTCAGAGCTGAGGTCATGTCTCAGAGAAGTGGTCTAGTGATTACTCAACCGGGAGATCTTTAAATACCATGTCACAGTATCCAGCAGTTTGAAGGAGAGCAAGTGCTGGAAAAGCTCAAGTCCAACTTATTAGTTAAAACATTCAGTTGTGAGAGGACTTTATGCATTTCCCATCCTTATCATTGCTTATAACTAGGGTCAGAAACTTAGATCCCATCTCTTTGCCCCCCTGTACTGTCCTCATATAAAGTGAAGCCAAACAGTCAGACATATCAGACGGTCTAATATTTGGAGCTTTTTGCTTCAGGTACCTTTCTGCTTCATCTTAGATTGCAATATAACTTTTGGCACTCAATTCCCCAGAAGCAAAAGCTCTGCTGTGCATATAGACTGTCAAAACGTTAGTGACTAGGGAACACTCAGACTACATGGAAAGCATCTAATGAATTTCAATGCCTGATGGATTTAATAGCCTTACTAAGTAAGCAGGTTGGATCAGTGTCTAGGATTCAGTAGGGTTAAAGCATTCTAATCCCATTGTAGGCAGGATTTAGGCAGACTGGATCATAGCCTCATTTTTTCATGTCCTTAAATCAAGAAATAGCGACAAATACTCCAAATTGTAGTCCATAAGTTATTATAACACTTCACAGAGACAAGCTTCACCAGAAGTCAAGTCTTTGACTCCATATGGTTGCTAAAATTAACAATAGTCACCTGAGATCTGATGTAAACTCTATATAAAATAAGCTGACAAGTTTTTAAGGGTTAAGAAACTCAAGAGTTATCAAACATGAGTTGCTTGCTCCCACTCTGCTAGTTATGCAACAGAGCATGTTTGCCATGGTTAGAAGTTTGTACATAAAAAGGAAAAAAATGAATGAAAAATTCTCTCTATAAAAGCCAGATACTGGTTATCCTACCGCCTGAGACAGAGCTCTTGAGCAGTTAACATTTTATAGTGTAGGACAGGGGAATATACCAGGTCTATACATGAAGGTCTATTGTTCTTGCAAAAATCTGTAATATTATGCCTTGCTTACACTCATTAAACCAAATGATACTTTCTTTTACTAAGGCATACTATATTTATTGTTGGTCCCACCACCCAAAACAGAATACTCACATTCAAAAAATCAAGTGGTAAATCTGCTAATTTAAGCATCTTTGCTACAAAAGGTACTGAAGGTCTGATATTGAATTTCTTTCAGTCTATGAACCCAAGGAAATTAAGACAAGAAGCTTCATACATAAGTGGTATGCACTTTTAAGAGATCAGAAATGTAGTTTGCTGTATAACTCTGTCATTCTCACCTGCGATATTGTACATAGACCTTGTTACTCCTTTCAAAGAGAATATTACTGAACTAATGGAGATGCTCAAGGAAAATAAATGGGAACACTTTTCAGAAAAGAAAAAGAATAATGGGAAAATACTGTTGCTGTCAGTGCAGTAAAAAAAATGAGAATTATACTAGAACAAAATACTTAAGTAATTATGTTTTGCTTTGCCTGCAGAACAAAGGGCTATATTCTCAAGACTTGAGAAACAGGTAAGGACCTAAAATCTCAGTTAATTCCTCAATTTCTGCTATTGATATAAACAGAAGAATTCATGTCTTGGACCCTTACTTCCCTCTCAGTGCATATCAGGTAAAGTTAGGAAATAATTTTCATGAAGAGAGACACAGATAAGCTTTTCCTAGAGTCTTGTGCAGAGTTGTGGTTAAGGCATTCCCTTTCAATGGCAAAAAATATGGGCTGAAACCCTCCCACAAGGAGAGGGATTTGTGCCCAGATCCTCGTAACTATTGCTTTCAGTTACTGTACAATAAAGAACTACTGTTTTGTAAAAATTATTAAATTAAGCAAAATAGCTTTGGAATGAACCATTTTTCAGTTCTTTTCAACTTGTATCTATTAAATAAGAGAATAATACAAATATACAAAATAATTCAGGTGGAAGAAACAGTAGAGTGTGAAAACAGAAGTAAAAAATCATAACCATGAAGTGAAAGGCTACCCAGTGAAAGAGAAAAAAATAATATCACTGCAGTTTTTCGAGGCAGCATTGACTCTTAAATTTCCAGATTTAAGTCAAACTCCTATTAATCAAAAGAAAATTGGAAATATTCTTCACCATTGTCTTCTCTGGATTCTCACATCCTTTTTCTGAAAAAAGAATTGCCCTAGATAGATTCTGACAATAACTAGATTTTCTTAAAATGGGGTCTGATGTAAAATAACTATGTCTATGTTCCTACATTCTTTTTTTTTTGTCAAAGACACCATAAACAAAACTTCTAGCCCATTTTAATAGCAAAATTCTTTCAAGTCTAAATTTTATGTCAAGAGCTTCTCTGTACATGCAGCCAAATTAGAATCACAGCCCTGTTTTATTTATTTATTGGAACCAATTGTTCTGTTTCATGAACAGTAGTTAAAAACACTAAAATAGCAAAAAGCCAACCAAACCTGCCCCATCCAAAAAAAACCCAAACAAACAAACTACAAAACCCCCCCAAACCCCAATCAAACAGAAAAACCCCAAATCCACAAAAAACAGTAAAAAAAACCCCCAAAGGATAGAAAGAGAAAGGTATGACCATTAGAAAGAGTGCTTAGCTTTCAGGAGAGTCTCATGGGAAAGTGGTTTTGCAGAAGCATGCTGCAGAGATTACCTTGGGAAGACTGAAACATTTATTCATGAAAGCAGCCACTTATTCCAGTCATCAAACACCTGAAATACATTTATAGTCAGCACATCACAAAGTAGATGAGACTGTAGTCAAATTTGCTTTTATCATTTAAGTATATTATCTTGTTTGGTAATGTTATACTACTAAAGTGAATTGAGATTTAAGTCACAACTTTGGCTGCTGCATATCTCAGATAGCCTATTCTGCTTCAGTTTTCAAGTCTGACTTCCATTGTATAACTTTGTGTTTCTTTTTTATCCCTAAGAGGAAACAATAAAGCTTTCCTATCTTACGAAGTTACCATTAATAAATTTAAATGCTGAAATGCCAGTGTTTGTAAGAGTACAAAATATTTTTCTCAAATAAAAGATTCAGACAGAATTATTTTTTAAACACAATATTACGTACTACTTTCCATAAAAATCTCTGAACCAAATAAAAATGCATGCAAGAGAAACCAGACTGGGGCAAGCCTGGACAAAGGCTGGGTACAATGAAAAACACAGAAGCACATTTGATACTACAGTGCTCCTCTCCATTCCTCTCTTAAAATGTTATAAATTTTAGCATCTTCTTCACAAGACATTTCAAAGGTATCTATTCCATTAGATACATACTGCACCACATGATCTTATAGCCCCCCAAAATGGAACAAGTCTATATGAAGATATTGCTCATCCCTCCATGGGATACAGTGGCTGTAATGTTTATGGATGTATGTCACAAACCCCTTTTCTGGTTGGATTTGCTCTTAACACAATCTTGTAGCAGTTAGACCAAATCAAGGGATGTTACAATAATCAGACATTCCAGTAATCTGAGGAAAGCTTTTCTCATCATGGAGAAATCTAAGCTATGAGATAATGGGAAGACAGCCTTAGCACACCACTTTTTTCTCCATTAAGAAAAAGTAAATAGTACTGTGAGCTACAATTGCTGTACAGTTACTTTATAACTTGCCTTGCTGGACCTGCTCAGTGTGTATCTTGAAAAAGAAAAAAAAATAATGATGACTGAAATTGAAAGCTAAAAAACCCAACTTAATCATGAGCTTAACTTTAAAATAAATACCTCAAATGGGACTTAATTGCTTTTTAAAAACACTGCCTTGATAAAAATTGAAAAATCTTTACAATTAATTCTGAATGGAAGAATTAAGAAAAACATCTTCCTCTCCTAAAAGGAACTACTCTGCAAAACCAAGTTGAACTCATGAAGTGCTCTGGTGCTTTTGAATTTTTGTTTTCTTGTTAAATATTTGGCCCGAAGTTCAAGTGTGGGTATAAAAGAATGACACATTGTACTGAACTCAGTGGACCATCACAGCATGATGTGGTGGGAATACTGGACAGGCCTAACAGCACTGTTCTATAGTTTCCATATGGGGGTGAAACAAACCCAAAATCTAGGTCAACCTCTGTTGTGTATCATCCAGAACTTTAAGCAAGGGATAGTGCAGTATGCCAATCATATAAATTAAAATCCAGGCTTAGTAACAGGGGTGTTCAGTCTTCAAGTCTTCGTGAATTGACACTACTGACTGGAAAAGAACCATGGAGTGAGCACCTTAAAGCAGAGGGCCATGGACACACAGAGGCCAGAAGAGAAACAGGTTCTGCTGTGGGAGCCTAACGAGAATACGAATTGCTCCTCACAGTCACCTCACAAAGTACCACAGCCTCAGAACAAAGAGGAATATAAATGCCTCTTCCCACCCCCAAGCAGCCTGGGTCTCTGAGCAAGGTCTAGGAGTCATTTGAGAAAGGACTGCTAAGAGTATCTCATAGCAGATTTGAATATTAAACAAGCAATTTTATTCTGCTTGGTTCTGCAGACTGTGAAGAAAATTGTTATTACTCAGAGTTGTCCTACATACATTGCTTCTCACGTGCAAAATACCTATTTAACCTGAAGTTCAGGTTGCTGAAATAATTAATACATTGCTACATTAAACACAAATATTACAGTATTAGTAAAAAAACCTAACAAACCTGAAACTACAGGACTGAAATGATCAGGGCTGTTATTACATACAAATAAATGCTTCAGAGCTGTTATTGAGTGTTTTTTTTAAACAGAGGAGAGCTGCCAAAAGAGCAGTTCCTCTGCTCCCCCTTAGTCACTAATCATGCATTTTAGAGTTAGGCAATGTCAGAAGAAAGGTTGCCTGTGCAAAATTAATCCAGTCCCTTTGGGGATATGCATTATGATACAGCCTTGTAATTACACATTCACGTACTATTTTTCCCCTCAGGACCACTGCTGTATTCAGTTCACAGGAAGGGTGTTCCATTAAAAATCAGCTGGACAAGCTTCTGTTTCTCTTTTGTTTTCTCTTCCAGGGTCGATATGTGGTCCTGTGCCACTGTAGTTACTACCTCGTGGCCAACCTTGCTCTAGTAAGAGAGTTAGCATGTTCATTGCCTTTTCAGCAGTGTTTGTCACTGTGATACTCAAATGATTCACATTAAATTGATTTATCTTCTGAACATTCTCTGATTAAGATAGTATTATAACTCCTCCTATTTAGCACGTGAGGAGCTATGTCATACAGAAACTTGGGTATAAAGTTTCCACTCAGAGTGGAAACCTTTTAGGTACAATGCTCCTTTGAAAGAACACTTACATATGCAGGAGCTGGGTACTGTTTTATGCCTAAATGTCTTTAGGTATGAGGGAACCTTATATTGATTGACCTGTGCAATTCTTCAGTCAGGGACATTCAGTCAGTTTTCTTATATAAATAATATCTGCTCATGATTTTTAAAGTGTGAATGGTAATGACGCTGCCCTTATGATGCTTAATTTGATTTTTAATTTGGCTTCTCTGGGTCAGTGCCTTAGAGATACTGCTGCTGCTGATAGGCATCATCATGTGAAGAAATCTGCATTCAGGCCAGCTGTGTTTCTGTATCATTCACACTGGTACCATACAATGAAGAAAATCACAAATTTGACTCTAATTGTGGCAGCTGTGTTCAGTGAAGTGTCCAAATTAGAAGCGACCTATAAAAGACTGTATTACTTGTAAAAGGAATGTGCTCCAGGGAATTTTCTACACAATGGAATATTTTGGGAGCAAGCTTTCAAAACAAATAGGAGATTATACGTGAATAAAACCCATGAATGATGCATGTAACCATGAATGAACTTTCTGAATGCATCATCGTGCCCTTTGATAGAAAATATTTCTCAAAAGTCTCAAGACATTTGCATTTTAAGTCTCAGTAAAACTGGTTGAAGCAAGACCTGATAAAAAAAAAATAAAATTAAATAACAGTTTTAAGAGAAAAGGGTAAGAATATTCTGCACACATTAAAGCTAAAGTTCTGCGTATACCGAAAATAAAAATGTCAATTCTGCAGCATAAATTTTCAAACCAAAAAGCATTACCTCATCCAGGAGTTCTGGCCAATTTGCTAGTTTACCTGGTGTTTTTTTGGCTGAATTCTGGATTACTTATATATTACATTTAAACTTTTCTAAACACAGATCTCACTAGCAGAAGGAATTACTGAAAATGTTGTGCTGGAATTAATGAAACTTGCCTCATAAAAAACCAAAACAAGTCAAGAATATTCACATGTACTTTTAGATGTACTTCAAAATTTTTTCAGTTCTTTTTTTTATTCAAAACCTTGGCTTCCCAGAAGTTTCACTGTTTTTTACACATTCAAAAAAATAGATTTATGGAGATTTCAGCATTCAGTATTTTTTCTGTTTCAGTATAGCCTGCACCACAATAATAGCCTGGCACTTGCTTCACTGACTGCCTAAAATACCTATAGAAGAAAATAAATTTAAAATGACTGAAGCCTCTCCCAGCTTCCAAAATGAAAAAGAGTTTTGAATTTTTGAGTGAATCAGACTCTGACAAAATTTGCAATATGAATGGCATAGGTCTGAGTTACAGATTTGTTGCAGAAAGATTTAAATAGAACATTCAATTTGTGACTTAGTACTGCAGCACTCTGAGCATTTTTTGCTAACTCCCCAAAATATGACTGAATTCTCTATCTCCTAAACATAGATTCCACTCTTAAGTAGGTTATTAAGGTTAGCTTTATGTAAAGCAACCCATAATATAAGAAAAGCTGTTATGACATTCCCATAGACTTAGAAAACATGGTCTAGATTAAATCCTCTTAAGGGAGCACTTTTCTGCTTGAAAAAAGCTCTCTCAAAGACCTCTTAAAACAGGGTTTGGTCAAAATGAAATAGTTCTCCAAAAAGAGCTCTGTGTGATTTCACCTGCAACCCATATCAGTCTTTTTCAATGGGTGATGGAACCAAAAGGACAAGAATTGCGGATATTCCAGAGGAAGGATCAAAACTCAGCGATATTGGGAAATTCAAGGAATAGACTGAATTTAATCCTATGAAATCCAAGATATACTGGCATGCTTGGGCAAAAATATGAAGTATTTTGATAAATGAGTATTGGCTCGCTAGACAGCAAAAGGATCAGGAATAACAGCAGATTATAAACCAATGGGGACTAACAGCATGATGATGTCACACATGTATCCATTTTGGTCTGCTTACTTAGTGCTGAATACCATGTTCATTGTTGCCCACATCATAATAAGGCAGTGACAGGCAGATTAGGGTGAGTCTAGAAGACAGCATCAGAAATGGTTTGATCAGGTGTTTGGAAACACAGTGTTACGAGGTAAAACTGGAAGATTTACATTGGTTCAACATGGACTATGGACCAGAAGGGACATGTAAATAGTGCACCTATAAAGACAATTGACAATGAGGAAAGTAGGGAGACCATTTTGCTAAATTATCTAAGTCTGTTGCAATATTGATATATTAAGCATACAAACAATAATTGGATTGTGGGTACTCACCCACTATAGTGGCTGGACTTCCAGCATATTTTTTTTTCCTAGTTAAAGACCCATATATGTAAATATAGAACTCTGAAATACTGTTATGCAGCACAAGGATGGAAACATAAAATTACATAAGCAGGTTCCTGGAAGGTTTTCTGAGGTTAGGGCTAACCCTCAGCATTCATAGCAGGAAGATGTGTGCCTGAAAGACATAGGTGCTGAGTGTGGAGACAGTGGCCCGTAAACAAGCACTATATTAAGACATAGCTTGGGCTGTTGAAGGTAAACCATATGATGTCTCATATAGAGGGTTCAGCATGTAGTGAAGCATAACCACCTCTGTCTGCGAGGGCCCTCTTTCTGGGGCAGGTCTCCAACATGTCATTATGCATATTACTGCCAACTGCATAACTCAAAGCCTGCAGCAAAGTGATAGGATTCTGGGAAAATTGTCATAAGTCTATTTCTGTACCCTTTCTGTTCAAGCCTGAAGAGGCTTCCGTCACGTATTGTATGCTGTCTAAACTAACCTCTGCCTCCTAGGAAAGGGCAAGACCATTTCACAGCTTCTGTTGAAGATCTTGAGGTACATTCTTCAGCTGCATCTTCAGAGAGCAGCCTGTGGTTGCAATCCCTCTTATGAAGGAGGTTGGCTGTGTCATGTTCCACTGCTGACTTCTTGCATTACAGACTTACTCACATAAACAGAGCACCCCACAGAGAATAAAAGGATAATAGGACCTCCCATGTTTGAATAAGAGACTGGAACTTTTATTCATATATCAACTCGCTTCATTTAAAAAATTTCTGATTACTTATGGAGTGTGGTTCTATTTCTCTTGGGGAAAATATGCCATGAGAACAAAATTAATTTTCACTCTGCCTCTCTGTTAGCAGCAAGGATGCCTTGCTTTTTTTGTGCACCTTGTTCTCTCAATGGGAAAATAGGTTGTGCAATAAGTGCTAAAAATGCAAGTAGTTTAAATCTAAGAGAAGGTACTTCCTTAAACTGAATAATGATCAAAACAGTGCATTTGTAAGAAATATATCTTAAAGTTAACTTCTTTGGAACAGTTGTAAAATGTATATGACATGTTTACGTTTGCACAGAGGTTGCATTTTATTGAAATACTTAAGTTATTTCAGCTTCCTTATGCCTGAACAAAAGGCAGAGAAATTTTTTTCCATTTGCAATTCTGCCATTAAGATATCAATTTTAGGAAAAATAAAAAATAATTAAAAAAAAGAAATAAAAGCCCGTAATTAATAGAGAAACTCAGAAACTGATTGGCACACTTTCAACTTGCCACTTTCAAATATTCAGTTATACATAGTTTTTCAAACACAAGTAGCTACTTACATAACTGTTTTAGTTATGCATATAATTTAAAGCATTGTTGTGAATTTAGTCTCTATTATGTTCACTATGTTTAGTACACAATAGTTGTTTATGCTGCAACATTACTTCAGACCTCCTTGGATTGAAAGGTAATGTTCTTGGATGCCTTTTCACTGCCTTGTAATCACATTCAATCATTTGAGACTTCTATCTACTTCTCAATCTCCTCAGCAACTTTATGGATGACCCTTGATCCAAGTTCATTCATTCCAACTTCACAATGTATTGCACCCAATAAGACATTTCCATCTGACTAGCACCAAGTAATACAGAGGCAATGCAGACATTTGAATTGCATTCAGCTCACTAAGAGCAGCGCAGTTGATCCAAAACAATCCTACCTGACGTGTTCATTTACATGAGTTCAATTTGCACTCTGGATTTGATTTCTTATTACAAAATTTGATGTGAGCTTGTTGGCCTCACTTTTTCTTGCCATATTTTTGTAAAATTAGAGGTAAAAGACACAACAGTATTAGAAAACCCACATATAGTTATACACAGGTAATAATTTTTTTTACTGTTTTTTCTTTTTAAGATGAACTAAAATCTAGAAGCAGAGTAAAAAGAATTGTCTTTGCATTCACACAAAAGTAAGTCAGCATCTATGTTCCAATTCTAGTATGGCTACTCTGACTCATGGGAAAGTCTAAGGCCAGGATTTTCTCTCATCATAAATCTTGGTGGACCAAAAATAAATGTTTTCTTATATAGTTTAAATCTTTGGAACCATATGTTAACACAAACATATGCAAAGTGCACATGAATTCTGCCATAACAAATCAACAAGTAAGAGACACAAGAGGAAGAAAAATTCAGTAAAGAGAAAGAAAAACAATACTTGCATCATTTATACATAAAAAATACATCATAGGCACTTCAGTTTTTGTGGTTCAATAGTTTTAAAATGCAGGAGGCTGATGTGGATGAAGGTATCAGGAAACTGAGCAAAACCAGAGATAAAGTCTTTTCATTGAATGGCTCTTGGAGCTATTAATTGCTGCTTGACTATATCTACCTTACCAAATACTTTTCCTTTTTTTTTTTTCCATTCTTCTTTTTTGGAAGAAGTCTGAGAAAAATGAAAGACTGGCGATGAAGATGAATGGAGCTATCACCAGAAGCCTGAGAGAGTTCTGAAAAGGAGAAATCACAATATCTGTGGTTTGTGCATTGTTCATGAAAGTAGCTGAGCTGAAAACCATTTCCCAAAGCTTGGGAGAAAAGATTAAGACTTATGTGAAAGTAAAGTGAAGCTTTGAAGTTTTTTTGCTTTTTACCGTTTGCTTAGATGACCCTTAAGCAAGCAGCTAAAAAATGTTGTTTTGAATAAATTACTCCTGACTTGCTTTAATTTAGTTGCAGGTATGAAAAACAGGACCAAAATAGATGAGATGGAGTACTGAAGTAAAAGATGCATATATCACAAGTGAAGTCTTTCAAAAGTCACATAAAAAATATTTCATTCTTCCTTTACCCAAAGCGACTGAAGCACATCTAATGTACAGTTAAAATAGCCTCCTTAAAGGCTGTAAGCAGCAAGAGTAATAAGAAAAAATGGAGTTCTCTCTGCATTTACCATTGCCATTTAACACACATATGAATGGATGGCTTCTATTAGCATCACAGGAGAAACCCACCTACACCTGATAGAACCTAGTTCACTGTTCTAAGGCCTCAATCACACACCATCGTTCAGTAGCTCCTCCGCTCAACAGCCAACATAGAAATGTAATATTCAGAGACCTGTATTAAGGATACAAATTTCACAGGCAGTACGTAATACAAGGCAAAACATCTCAGCATGGTAATTCAAAACCTCACATATTTAAACAATCAAGTGCTCAGAGCTTGCTCACCAGAAATCCTTAGCACAGAGTTGCAGCTGATGTCCTGTTTCTCTCCTAAGCTAAAGCATCTGATTCAGTCCTACACCAAGCAACTTGGGACACCAAAAACCAGAAAGCCTCATTCTCACCAAACAACTACCCTTCTCCAAAAAACAACCCAAGAAGCCCTTCCTTTTTCAAATGAAGGAGTGTTTGAAATTACAGTTTAAACCACAGCTATGTTTTATACTCAGCTGAGACCAGCGTGCAAGGTAACATCTTCATGATTAGAATCACACTCAAACGTGGGAGACATCCAATTTCCCTCTTTCATCATAAGCATTTCCAAGGTAAGAGTGTGCTGCAACTACCCAGTTAAAAGGGCCTGAAAATCATCGATTTCTTATTAAGGTTGAGACCACTGAATGAATCCACAGAAGAGAGGTAAGGCCACCAGGACTGCCTCCTCACAGCATGGTTCCTACTCAAAACACCAGTGTTATATAAAAGACAGGTACCACCATTACTTTCTCTGATGGGTCCATTTAAAAGAGTGCCTAGCCTTTCTCCTCATGAGAAGGGTCTGAATGCATTATTAATTAATTCAGCAGTTATCCTAGTGTATTAATAGTGTGTGGTAGAAGTATTAGAGATGCATTACCATGTTTCATCCTTCAGTTGCTCTTTAAAACCATTTGAAAAGTATTTTTCTCATAATCAGAGTCATTAAAATGCTCTTATCAGTGGAAGAATTGATGATGGTCCCTTTTTGCAACTGGAAAAGCATTAGAGGTTCTGAACACAACAATTTTGAATGGCGCCAGTGTTAAAACTGATCTTAAACTCTGTCAGGGTTCAGTGTGAAGAGAAACAATTTGAGTCAAATTTTCCTATAATTTCTATCACTGCCTCAAAGTGACGTAGCTTAAAATGGTTGCCTCAGTGGTCTTCTTTTTGTAGAGGGAAAGCAAGGACTGGACAAAGTGATGCAGACTTGGGCAGGGGTAAACTCGGGGGAGTTATTGATGTTGCTCTTCTTCCCCATTCCCTGTCATGCTCTCCAGGAGTTGCCACTGAAGTCAAATACTGGAATTACAGTGTCATAGAATTCCAGAGCTGGAAGAGTCCAGTATGTAATCTTGCCCACCTTCTAAATTGAATTTGCAGGCACAAACTGAATATTCTTCCCTCTATGTTTGAAAAGGTGGTTAAAAAAAAAAAGAAAAAAAGAAAAAAGAAAAGTTTTATCACATACACTTCCAATACACAAAAAATGTAATAATCAAGTCCTTTATGAGACACTTGATGGTCTTTATCACCCATGTAAATCACTTTTCAATACTGAATAGCCAAATTCCCCAAAAGGCAGAATATTTTCAGATTACTCTCATTCAGATTTGTGTTTACTGACATCTACTGGCTGTTCTGACTCATATCTTCATTTGCCAGTGGAATGAGAGGTGGGTCAGTTTAGCACTGCTGTAAGTCCAGCTACTTCAATAGCATCAGCCACACAAAGAGAAACTGGTCCTTCCTATCCCTATGTATAATACAGACAAAACTAAATTGCATGTACTACTTCTAAAAATTATCCTCCTAAAAGTATGATTCATTAATAAGCTGCCTATAAAAACACCTCAAGTAAAAGGACACACAATAGAATACAGTTGCCAAATTCATCCCTCCCTAAACACTTTTTTCCTTTGCAAAATCCAAGCAGAATCCAAGGAGAATCTTCCTTTAACTAGGCTTTACAAAGAAACACTGCTTGTAGAGTACAGTTAATAGAATGATCTATTGCACCTCAAGAGCGAGTTAGATGATGCTTCTCTCACAGTGTATTTGCCAACTGATACAGAAAGAGGTTATTCAGTATAATGAGATGATTCACTAGCACCCATTTAGGAAACCCACTATTTATGAAAGAATACCCCAGCTAGTACTCTAAAAAAAAAACTTAGGCAAGCAGAAATAACCAATATAGACTGAAAAACAACGAATGGCACATTTATTCAACGTGACAGATGTTCCAGGAATTTTTCCAACTGAAGTCTCAATGATTTTGTTACTTCACCTGAAAGATGGCAATTTCAGGGAGGATTCATTGCATATCTTTCTATTATGCCTTGGTATTTTTTAAATGCAGTCTAGGAAAAAGCACTATTTCTTGACTCAAACTCAGTGATCTCTGAAATACTGTCTGAAAGGAGAAGAAGTAAGATTTGGCTCTTTGAGTTAACACAGCTGGTCAATATGAATGGCAAAATTTGGAAAGAGCCAGTAGATCACAGTAGTGGGTTTCTGTGGCTGGATTTTGGTAGCAGGAGGGGCTACAGGGGTGGCTTCTATTAGAAGCTTCCCCTGTCTGGTGGAGCCAATGCCAGCCAGCTTCAGGACAGACTTCCTGCTGCTGGCCAAGGCCAAGACAGAAAGTTATTGCGCAGTGAAAAATTCCAGCCAGGGAAGAGCGTAGTGAGAACATGGGAACAACAACAACAACACCAAGGTCAGTGCAGAAGGAGGGGCAGGAGGTGCTCCAGGCACCTCCATGGGCTGAGGCCCCTGCAGCCCGTGGTGCAGACCATGGTGGAGCAGCTGTGCCCCTGCAGCCTATGGAGGACTATTGGGGTGCAGAGACCCACCTGCAGCCCAGGGAGGAGCCCATGCTGGAGCAGGTGGGTGCATGAAGGAGGATGTGGGAGGCCCAGGATGGAGCAGAGTCCTGCCAGAGACCTGCAGGTCATGGAGAGGGAAGCCCACGCTGGAGCAGGTTTTTCATGAGTAGGACTTGTGGCCCCTGTGGAGGACCCACGTCAGTACAGCTCATTCGTGAAGGACTGAACCCCACGGAGGAGTGACCCACGGGACAGCAGTTTGGGAAGAACTGCTGCTCGAGGGATAGACTCACGCTGGAGAGATCCATCAAGGACTGTCTCCTGTGGGAGCGACCCCACAGGAGCAGGGGAAGGACTCTTCTTCCTGAGCAGCAGCAGAAACAACAGCTGACCATAACCCCCATTCCCCGTCCCTCTGCACCACCAGAGGGGAGGAGGTAGAGTTTGGAGGAAAAGAGGGATGGGGGGAAGGTGTTTTTAAAATTATTTTACTTCTCCCTCTTTTGTTCTGATTGTGTTAGTAATAAATTTAATTAATATCCCCACCTTGAGTCTGTTTTGTCTGTGATGGTGATCAGTAACTGATCTCTCCCAGCTCTTGACTCAGAAATCCTTCAAATCCTTTGTTGTTTTTTTTTCCTCTCCTCTGTCCAGTTGCAGAGGGGAGTGAGAGAGTGGCTTTACTGGGCACCTGGCATCTGGCCAGGGTCAACCTGTAATAATGACCCAGTCTATAGCTTTAGAGCCCTTTCCTACCAAAATTGACTGTTCTCCTAAACTCAGCCAATGCTTTCTGATGACATCAAGAGTTGAGCAAGTAGGAAGGTTCATAACAAAGTGGCATTCTTCCACTAGCAATGAGGAACGAATATTTTTTCCCTGAAATTCCACATTTTCCTTTCTCCCTTGCACACTGAAATCTTTCAGTAAAAGTATCATAGACATTAAAAGTATTTACCTTCATCACTCTTCTTTAAGTAGGTACCTTTTAAAATATGAACTCAGAACATCAGATAGGTGTCTGCTTTAGATGAATCATGCTTTCATGAGATTCATTCCTCAGTGCAACAATTTTAGATACCTAGATTACTTAGGTCAAATTTCCTAAATTTTAGAGAGGAAGAGTTAGAAAGAGTTATTGATCTCTTGTGGATGAACAGATGAAACATAACACCCATTGATGAAGAGCAATGCAAAAGAAATATGCATCAAACTGAAGGCAAAACATGGGACTTCAGGCAAAAAGTCTCACAGGAATCCAGGAGATATGTAGAGTATCTGAATAGACTCTCCAGAGTTGGATAGTTTACTATCAAAAGCAGTTCAACTTCAGTTCATACATTCATAGTCTAAAGATTAATTAGAAAAATTCAAGTTAATGTTCCAATAAACTAAGAAGTATGTATGTAAGCTTATCTGTATTCTCTAGCACATGCTGAAAAGCAGGTTCCAAAACTCTGTTATTGCTCTTCTCTGAATATATACCAAAAAAAGTTTTACAGTGTCAAACAGTACTGAATGTCAGAAAATTCTCATGGTGTTGCATTGCCAAATAATATTCCTTTTGTTCCATTCTGTTAGGTGCTACCTAAGATGGCAAGGGCAAATTAGGAAGCTTAGTAATATCATAGCTAAATGCTCCCTTTAAATATGGAAATGCATTCTGCAGTTCCCAAAATAAATTCTTAGATGAACATGCATCATCCTGTGAAGTTTAATTAACTAGTGTTTGGAGTTGTTTGTTTTCTTTTTTTAAACAGCAGCCTTTTTGAAACGGTCTATAGAAGCTTCTTTAGTTGGCCATTGAAATGTTCAAGGTCTAACTTTCACTCTGAAAAAGACACATTGGTTTCTGAAAGCTTAACTGGTCAAATCTTTTAGTATGAAACTATGAAAAAATTATAAACCAACTTATTTTCATTGATAAAATATTCTTACCACATAACCCTTCTAACAGAACTGAATGAGGGGCAATTCACTGACTTAACTGCAGTATCAAGCTTATTGTGGTCATACTAATTTTTAAGTAACTTTAATTGTCATCTAATCCTTTAGCCATATTGCTAAAACAATATTGCTGTTCAGTACATAATTAAAGTTTCATCTTTAAGGAAAAAATGTTGACATAAAAAGTCTATTGTTAGAATGACAAACATGAGCTATTCTTCTTTATTGTTGGACAGCGATAGGCACCACTGGCTAGACTGGGCTTGATGGCTTCTCTTCGAGAGGTTTTCAATATGTGAGAGAAACACAAAAAAGAGTCATAAAGCATGGTACCTAGATTACAAGCAGTCATACTTTAACATGTGAGAAGCATAATCTGAGCACCATAAATGAGGCATTATTATAAACATCATGAAGGAGGTAATTTTGAAAAAACCAATGCACAAAACCAATTTTCTGTTTCCTTATTTGCTACAAACAGCCCTGAAACCTTCCTCAGAAACAAGATGATAAAACAAAGAAACTGCATGCCTTGAACATCACCAACACCTTCAAGAAATTAAATTAGAAGAAAAAGCATTTTAAAATCAAAGGCCATTGCTAATAACCCAGCGCACTAAATTCCCACCTGAAGAACATAAACAGTACCTGAAAACACAGTCAATGCAATCTCCTGAGTTTCAACTAGAAATTAGCAGACAAACAGCTATGGCAGATCAGGAGGCATACAGGGAATAAATTGTTTAAAGAAACACCATCTATGACCAAACATCACAAGGTAAAATGAAAATGTAGTGCTGTAACTGGATTTATAAACTAATCCTAAATGAACTTAGTGGGGCACCAGAAGTAGCATGAAAGCCTAATATAGCCTGTTTTCTAAAGGGTTACTGCAGAAACAACTACTTCAAGACACAGACTGTCTTTGCATGATTATATAGACCACCTTTTATATTTTTGTAAGCAGAAGAAGCATAGTTTTTAAGCAGGAGCAGTTATTGCAGAGGCAATATAGATTTTAAGACTTTTATGTCACTGTAAATAAAGTTAGTAAATTTATCTCTTTTTAAGCCAGTGGGTATTTCAGCTTTCTTTGAAGATGGAGGTATACAGACCACGTGAGATAATATTGAGAAAGGGGAATGATGTTTTTTACAGAAACAGGATGCACAGTTTCCCACCAGAGAAAGGATCTTTGCCCATGTGTGAATCTGAACAGCTCAAAATCCAGTAGGACCAAAAATCCAAGTAGCAACAGCTTATCACAGATTTCTTGGGGCAGATTGCCTTCTGGAATTGCTAGATCAAATATATGTAAAATTACATGTAAAGTTAAGATTACTTTGTATACTCACCAATTACACCAAGATCCCTATTCTTGACTGTTGTTATTTATTAATAAACACAAGCCTGCTGTAGAGACTTTTATTGGTAAATCTCAAAGCACTTTTCAGTACTGGTATTCAGTTAACTTTTTATTCTTGGAGACAGTGAAGCACAGGATAAACTGATTTCTTTGGTTTGTCTGGCAAGACACATGGGGAAAAGAAAGAAAAAGTGGTGATTAAATCACTAGTTTTAAAAATACTATTCAATTAGCAAGGTCTTTAACTTGAATGTTGAAATAATTCTCTTTTGATTCGTCCTTATCAAAAATCTTCTTAGACTTCCTAAAGGAACAATGAATGCCCTGTCAAATTTCTACCTAAAAACATGCAGCGTCTTTTAGAAGAGGCTTGCTTTCCTTGGACAATAGTGGGAATGACAAACAGATTCACAACTGAGCAATAATAATTTAAGAAGAATTTGGTACCATGGTTTGTTTTCAGCAAGCCATGGAGCACCGTATTGAAAATATGCAGTATTTCATCACCTGATTTACAGAGTTGTAAAGAGTTACAGAATGAAATCTAGCATGTGTCTCATACTTCAAATCCTACAATATTTCAAAAGATGCCTCTTGCCCATGTTTATTGTTTCTCAGTGATCATGGATGAAGAATATCATAGTCAGAGAGACAGTTATTTTTGTTAGCCCTGTAAATAAAGTCTGGCGTTCGAAAAGCAAACTGTGTTCATTGTGATCATTTATCAGCAAGATTTTGACATTCACAACTTCATTAAATAACTTTGTCTGTGACATAAAACAGACCAGCGTTCTTGTTATCGTGCAAGACATCATCACTATCAGCATCACTGAAAGAGTAAGAGGTTTCCAAAAGAATGACTCTTATTAAAAGGAAGGTTCTGTAATTTAGTTCTAAACACGCACACAGAGTAGAAAAGATCATTTAAAAAAGTGCAAAAAAGCCACCATCACCACTCTGAGCCTCGTTTAAACAATGCAGGCCTTATTTAATCTTGTTCCTATGGTAAATAGTGCAACCAAAGTCCCATTAGATCTTTTTTGTAACATTACTAAAGACAGTTCCCACCCAAGAAGTTTGTAATCTAATGTAGACCAAAGAATCCCATGAAAAAAAGCTATTGGCTTAACTAAAAATAACAACATATATGATTCTCATATCTGCTTTATATTTATAATGAAACAGCAGTCTGACAGACAAATAAAACCACAAATATCTTCAGAATATTTGAGGATGAAAAAACCCTTTTTGAAAATGCTTATCTAATCTAAAGGCTATTGTAAAATATATATATATAAATTTTTTTTACAGGTTCAGATATCATAATGGATCACAGAACATATTTCTGAACAAAACACTGAAAATACAATGCATTGAGATGTTTAACATCTCAACTTAGTACAAATATACACTGTTTTTAGATTACCACTATTCTTAACTTCAGAAAAGCAAGAGAACACTTGTAAGAGGATGTGCAATTGCTAATCCTAATGAACTCCAAAGGCAGTGGGAGCTATGGGAGTAAAGAAATAAAGTATAATACCGATGTGGAACCTCTCTGCCTCCCAAATTGCTTATTAAATACAAGAACACTTGGAGCTAAATTTGCAGAGAGGACTAGGTGAAGATGGAATGAGAATTAGCTACAATGAGACTTTAGCAGAAAAGGAAACCATGATGGACACCAAACATCAGTATAAATTCTCCTGAAAAAATTTCCATTTCTTCTGCACCTAATGGAAGGTGAACTTCTCTACAAACTTTGCCCCTTCTGTGTCTGCAGAGCTCTTCTAAATGTCTTAACCAGGGTAACTGGAGGTAAGCACTTTGCAGCATGTCACTCTTCATTGATAGAGACTGTGGAGCTGCTTCAGAGTGAACTCAGTGACTGAAATAGATATTTGGGATCAACTGAGAGTAATATATTTATGTGTGAAACACAGCTAGAGCAAATTGGCTTACGCAATCTGCATTCAGCATGAGACTCACTTCTACTTTTTCAGCCTCCTGTTTCCCTCTGTGGTACCAGTCATCAAGGGGAGCATGTGCCTCAGTCTGGCATGCTGAGTATGAGTATTCCTGACTTGAGCTTACTGCACAGTACTAATACTTAATTCTCCCCATACTCATCTAAGGATGCTATATGCCAGCCACAACTCTTCAGTGAATTTCATGCTCCATAACCCGTGCTTTCCAAAGGTTCATACACCTGGCAGATGGGACCTGCCATGCTGAAGTGCAGCAGAGTGTGAACTGGCAGCTCTGTGCTTGAAGAAACCCCAGCAGAATCCAAATTTTCCTCTGCTACAACCTAACATTATGACCCCTCTCCATCAAGTGATCTTGCACATATGAAGCATGCACAAGCACAGCAAGGTGCACATTTCTACATACCTGAGATGAGAGATAAATGGAGATATCTGCTGAAATTCAGAATGCTATTTAAGAAGAAAAGTCAAAAATCATGGAACTACAGAATAATCCCAGGAGGAAAGGCCTAATGGAGGTCATCTGTTTCTACGTGGGGCCAGCTTGGGTTGCTCAGGGTCTTTTACAGTCACATTATGAATGTCTGAGAAAATGGAGATTGAACAAGTTCTCTGTGTAACCTGCCCTCCTGTTCGACTGCCTTTAAGGCAAAGAAACTATGTTCGTTATGGGCTCAGAACATCTGCATGGTGAGGAGAGGCTCACAGCAGATCTATCATAATTACATACAATCTTAATACTACCAGAGAGGGTACATCTAGGGTCCTTGGTATAGAATGACTACCTCACTAATAAAACAGATGTGCTGAGATGTACATAATGGAGGGGGTGTCACAGGTAGGAATGGGGTAAGAGCTACTTATACTCTCAAAAGAAGTATGTGTTGCTGCTCCACATAATGAACTATCAAGTGCCAAAATAGAGGCATCAGCATCACCACCAGCCACAGGAATGTGCTTTGTGGGAAGAAATAAACAAAATTATAGCTCCAGAAGATTTTGAATTTGCATTCTCTCTGCAATCTGAATTGCATTTCTCTCTGCAGGCTAGAGAGACAGGAGTGGGATGTAAGTCACATGCCAACAGATTTAATATAATTTGTTTTGTTCTAATATGTAAGGTATTGGCAATTTTCAGATCAATTTTCTTCCAACACTAATTTCGGTACAAATCTGCAGTAATTCTGTTTCAGTAACCAGCACTGTACTAGCGAAGAACAGTTGTTATTTAGTGAGGATTCAGACATTTATCTAGTTACACATTCCACAGTTCACTCAGCTGGGTCATGAGTGCAAACCAGAGTGTCTGACAGAAAACCTACAGGGTGCTAAGGTTTTGCCCCAAAGAAAGAGTGGAGAAAATATATTCCAGAAGGGTCAAGAGAGAAGAGAAAAAAGATAAGGAAACAATAAAATATATAAAGTGGATGTTTAAATCTTTTTCCTCCTGGAAATGTAAAATGACAGTTCGGGTGAATGGCTCTCGCATGATGCTGTCACCCTTCATTCTGCAACTCTGACTGAATGACATCTAACAGAAAGCTCTTTTCACCTCATCTTCAGGGATTAGATTCTTGGAGCATACTTAGGTAACTTCTTATAGGTAAATGTTCAAGGCATTCAAATCTGTAATGCAAAGAATAGTTTAACTGACAAATGTCTGATGGTTTATTCCTGCATACGGCTAACCCACTGTAGTGTGCAGTAATAACTATTGACTTGCACAACATCATTATATCAATAGGCAATAAATCATTGTCCTTTCTTACCAGTGAGAAAATGTAGAAATTAAATGCACAATATTTAATATACCATCATTTACAGTGCTATCTGTGTACAGTCCATCCCTAACGTGTACAACTACCAATAAGTATCTTCTCCAGTACAGTTTTCAGGACTGGGCTTCTATGTGGCAAGCTCCTTCACAAGAGATTTTATCATAGGTACAGTGTTACATAGAATAAACTAGCTATTATTGCTTGTTGGAAGTTCTGTTAATTTAAAAAGTAATTTTGCTTCCATCTTGCCTTGAACCACATTATTTAAAAATCCCTACAAAGGATACCTGCCTAATGTATGCTAGGTCAACTTTTTGTTATGCATCATGATCATATCTGATATAGAGCCTATTCTATGCTGTTCAGATGAACATTGGAAAGGCAAAGCAAAACAATGCAGCTTCTTCTCTAAACACACTGTGTGGCAATTCTTGACCTGATGAGTTCACAGGCTGAAAAACAAAGTCATAAACCGAAAATTGGAAGAAAAGAAAGCAATGTCCTCAAGTCCATGAAGCCTGACATGAGCACATCAGCATGTGCTAGACCATCAGGACTAATAACAGGGATGAAATGACCAGGGTAATAGCAGGCACAGGTTTTGCTAGGTTCATACAGTTTGTTGGGATTTGTGATTACTTTCTGTATTGCTTGCTAGGCAAAGGACATTGATGAATACTGCAACGGTAGTGAAAAGTAACTTACGCTGGTTACTACTAAGCAATATCTTAGTTTTAAAAAGTTGTCTGTCTCCATCCTATCTATTCTGCAAACCTATTGCAGATGTTTATTTCCATACTAGTCAGGTTCTTCAGTAAAGTATTATTTTTTTTAACACCTCTTTATTACAATGAAAAGCAGAAGTTGTAGATGAGTGCATAGACAATAGTACAAAAGGTCAGATGAGTCAAGGCCAGCATCTTAAGGAGGGAGATAGTTAGACTCCATGGCAGGAATGTAAAATCATTACTTGATGTAAGTTAAGCAGTAGCTCAGCAAACTTTAAACTATCTCAATAGTGTCTAAATGCTGTAGTTAAGTTTCTAAAGCAATAGCAAGCATTAAAGTCCCTCTGTTGATCTAGCCTTGGTATTTGCTATTAGAAAAGGTATTATATTATAGAAAGAAGACCTGTGTGGACACCAGGAGCCACTCTCTTAACATCAAAAAGAAGTTTTATTTTACTTATTTGTTTGCTTCTCCAGAAGTACTTCTATGTCTTTTGTAGCTATTATGATACTAAGAATACTATCTTATAATAACATTAATGGATTATCTTGAAATTAAGGACATTTCTGATGGCTGGTGAAAAAGTTTTGCAGAGGTCTTACTTAAAATTTTACTACTCTAAAAACCTCAGAATTATGAAAATCTTGTAAATGGAAGTTCTTTGAAAGGCTAGGTAAAGAGGAATGAACTGAGTGCATGAGAAAAGACTTTTTTCAGCCAGTAGAGTGAGTCTGAAAGCTTAATTTATCATTCACATTAATACAGTAGATTAGCATGCTATGTGGCATACATTTCTCAAACCCAAAAAGTCACTGTAAATTATCAAGTCAGCCATTCAGGTAAGTCAGCTAATGTACATGGACATAACTATATGTGGTAAGAGAAGGGTTTCCTTCTGAACAGGGTGCCAGACTGGGAAGAGGGGACACACACAGAGAGAAGCATGACCTTGCCAAACTGAGGTGGTCTCCTTGATAGCCACATTCTCCAAAACCTAGGGAAAGAGGGGAGGAAGGTCACAGCACAGTGTTATTCTGGCTCTGTCAATCATCACTGCTTGTGATGGTTGTAGCAATTTCCTGAGCTAGGTAAGGCTCATTGCCAACAAAGGAACAGAACAGGGAAGGGGGTTTGGGGTCAGCTCTCCTCATTTTTATATAATAAGGGGAAATGGTAACAGAAGATACACTCAGAATAAAGAAGAGTGTAGAAAGCTCTTGGTAATTATAGTCTTCACAACAATATAAGAAAGATATTAAGCTGTTAGAGAGTGTCCAAAGGAGGGCAACAAAGATGGTGAAGGACCTTGAGGGGAAGCCATATGAGAAGCGACTGAGGTCACTTGGTCTGTTCAGCCTTGGAGGAAAAGAGACTGAGGGGAGACCTCAATGCAGTTAGAACTTCCTTGTGAGGGGAAGAGGAGGGCCAGACACTGATCTCTGTGGAGAACAGTGGCAGGACCCAAGGGAATGGCCTGAAGTTGTGTCAGGGTAGGTTTAGGTTGGATATTAGAGAAAGTTCTTCACCTAGAGGGTGGTTGGGCACTGGAACAGGCTCCCCAGGGAAGTGATCACATCACCAAGCCTGACAGAGTTCAAGAAGCATTTGGACAATACTCTTAGGCACAAGGTGTGACCCTTTGTGATGGTCCTGTGCAGAGCTAAGGGTTGGACTTGATGATCCTTTTGGGTCCTTTCCAACTGAGCATATTCTGTGGTTCTGTGACTATGCCACCACATTAGCAATGCTGCAAAGATGAGGGCTCAAAGTGTACCTCTAAATATTATAAACCTATTTACATCATGTACAGTCCATCTACCAGTTATCTGTCAAAAATATTCCACAATTATATTTTGTCACTTCCAAGTAAAATTTTTCTTGTATTTTTTCTGAGCTGCTATATTAAAAATAATAAGTCTTTTTTTTCTGTTTGATCATCTAGAATATTGAGTGAATACAGAAAACACAGCATCAACCTTAGATGAATGTTTGAAGGGAGGATAGTACCACTCAAAATAAAAGAATTTACTACAAATTGTGCAAAACATTTTAGCCTGGATTAGCAAAGAATTTTACTTAGCCACAATCTGCAGGTTTTGACAAATGACCACGGAAAAAAAATTTTTCTGTGTCTGCATCTTGTATTACTTTGTATTCAGTAAAAACTAGCTACACATCTGTCCAACAATTAGATTTGAACTTGTCTGCTGGATTTAAACCACAGCTGCTTATTAAATCCCTATCTTGTAATCTGATCCCAACTACTTACATGAAGGCTCTCCCCAAATCCTCCTGCTGTGTTAGCGCTACACATGAATAGGAGGGTTTTTCTGCATTAAATCACATGACCAAACCCCCCATTTTTGCTTATACTTCAGGAGAGGGTCTCAGACTGGGATAACAACTGCTGATTCCCTGTAACCTTGGGCAGGTTGCCTCACCCTTGCATGGCTCATTTTAATCTTCTGTTCAACATCAATAATAACACTGGAGTGCATTTTATGTCTTTGGATGAAAGACTTAATATAATTCAAAGTATTTTTATTTAATAACAGAATATAGCTTTCAGAGTAACATCTTATATGGAGTGGAAAATGATGATCTTATATAATCTGTTGTATATGGGCACTGACAGCTTATCCTTGAGGGTCTGGCAAGAAATAACTATGAGAAGGTAATGGCTGTGAAGAATACTTTCCTCTATGTGTGACACATCCCCTAGGACACAAAGGTCTCAGCAATTAGTTTTGTTCCTCTTTTGAGAAAAAGACATTAAACAGTATCAGGGAAATCCTATAGTCACTAGGGGCAAATACACCCAAATCCTAACTGCTGTTCTCTATGGGCAGAATTTTTCTCAATAAAGGCCCTAAGTTGCCATACGAGTCCGTTCCAAGATAAGTGTAATGGATGAGCCAATAAATAGGTACCATTTTATGTAAATTTCCTCAAAGGCACAGAAAATTAATTCTGATTGTATTTTGAACACAATCCAAGCAATAGCACAGACTCAAATTTAGGCAGTACACCGGTGCAAGTCTACTCCCATTCACACCCAGGGCAAATCCTGAATGTGGGTGGGGTAGAAGTTTTGCTCCCTCCATCTGGACAGGAGATGCACAGTCTGGCCCATACACCTCTGGATATCATGTGGCTGTGAAGGAACCATACTGGAAGGGTTTTATGTGGTATGTCACAAAAGCAGAAGGAATTTATTGCCTGTGAGTTTCATAATGTCGATTTTAAAGTACATATGTTTGCAAAGCACCCACCTACCAGCATCCTCCTTCACAGAACACAGATTTGGGGCCAAGAAATTCTCCATATCTAGACCACCAGCCAGACTTAATGAAGCAAGCCCTAAGTCAGACTCCACCTGTATGGAGTGTATTGAAGGGAGTTCAGGCTGGAAATCCCAACTGAACAATTATGCTTCACCCTACTATTGGGAGAAAACAGAGCAACTCATAGATGGGTACCAAGCAAATATTTGCAGAGTGGGGGCTTTGATGAGTTGTTTTCAATCTTCCAAGTCTTCTCTTCAGATTATGTCTCTAAAGAGAAGACAGTTTATAACAGAAGGAAGACTAATCTCTGGGAATTTGAAGTATAAAAAGCAGACCTGAAGACAACATAAAGAATGTACAACAAAGTGCAAACCCTTCTAAACTAATCACAGTGCAAACACTTTCAAGTTGAGGTTGTGCTGCTCTAGTGTATTCCTAGATACACTAAAGTGTCTTGGTGAAAAAAATGCATACAAAATAAAACCAACATTTCTGGAAGCATATTTCCTCTAATTTTTTAATTAGAAATTGGAATAGAAGAATGGGAAGCTAGTTGAGAGACGTGTTAATTTAGAAAAAGGCAAGAGAATGTTAGAAAGAACATTCTGTTTTTATGTGGTTTTTAGTGGTGGTTTTGGTAGTATTTTTGTTATTAACTTTTCACCACTAGCTGACCAAGTCAATAAACTCTGTGGGTCACACAAGGGAAAGCTGATAAATGAACAATTACAGGGATTTAAGTTGTAGTGTCAGC
Organism: Manacus vitellinus; assembly: GCF_001715985.3. NCBI lineage: Eukaryota > Metazoa > Chordata > Aves > Passeriformes > Pipridae > Manacus > Manacus vitellinus. The sequence continues at coordinate 38,584,821 of NW_021939396.1, forward strand.
TTCTTCATTAAAGAAATATTGAAAGTATGAAAATACAGAAATACTGAAGGTTGACTCAGAAGTATAGTGACACAGCTGGTGTTCCACAAATAAATAACCTAAGGAAATTTGTAGCTACTCAAATGGAGAAGAGATAGTAAATAAATATTATTACCTGTAAATAAATCTCTAGCAAGCACTTCTGTAAAACAAACAAACCTTTCCAACACATTAAATACAGACGTTTATTTGCATGCTGCTGAAGCCAAAAATCTTGAATAATTTTGGCCATTAGAGTGTACTTATTCTGCATCTATTTGTTCTTTCCTTTAAATAGAAAACTAATACTCCATTCTCCCTCAAAGGCTTATTAGAAGATAAAATGCCAAAGGATAAAACAAACACAAATTAAATGATGTTAGGAATCCCAAGAGAAGAGTAATTCAGTTTACATTTGGGGGGGTTTTAATTGCTGGTAAATTACACTTCTGAAATCATGTTCAGAGGATGAAATAATTTCTGCTCTTCTTTATAAACCATTTTCACAATTTTCAGGCAGGAAGTCAACTGACTACAATGACATATAGAACTGCAGATCTCATAGGATCTGCACTCACCATACATCCATTGGCATAAGAGTTCAAAGCATACAGTATATTCGTTAAGAGAAAAACACTAGCTTCTTCTATTTTTATAGCTTTCCTATTCATATCTACTCAGTTACACACCAATCCAAGAAAATAAAAACCATTCATGATAAACAGATCATAAGCAAGAAGAAATGAAAAAAAAAATATATGAAAACCTGACCACATTACTTCCGAATTAAAAAAAAAATAAAAAATAATTTTTCAAAAATTATTGTTTCTTGTGTAGCTCCACCCTTGAAGTGAAAATACAGCAAACTATGTAGTTAGTGAATGGCAATTTTCCAGGACACAGCCCTGCTTTCTTAATTAACTTCAATCATAACTAATGCCTTATATTTTAGAATGAGACTTTACTGATATTAAGGTCAGCCTTCAGGTACCAAGTAACAACAGTGCAGCACAGGTATTTTATTCAAAAACAAGCAAACCACAAAATGTAATGGTTACAAGAGCTGGAAGGGAAAAAGGTGAAGTTATTTACATATTTGGTAGCTCATGTGATGAAAAATTAATAATAATAAAGGTAAGAATTGCAGTGAAAGGAAAACACGTATTTTGGTATTCAAAAATGGGAATTATTCTTGAAACATCTGTGCATCTGTCTGTGTATTGCAATACTTTAGTTATGGACTGGGATGCATTGAATATTAATAGAGGTCAAGAAAAACAAATCTTTCACCATGCTTAATGTTTTTAGTTCTTAAGTGTCTAACTCTAATCCTCAGAGACATAAATGTCACAAATGAGGACTGTTCAAAAGATCCATCTCCTGAGTCTTAAAAGTAAAATCCATACCAAGGTGGATCTTATAAGATGGTTTTGTCTTCAGTATTTTTCTTTATTACTGTTATACAGAATCAAACTATTGTTAGACAGTAGGGCTCAATCATGTGAGCACTTACAAATATCATGAGTCATCCCACTAATGGCAGTGAAGTTAAATAAATCAAAGTCACAGGTGCTATGATGAAAATAGAGATGATGACAAGGTAAAAATGTGTTGTCCATGTGGTCTGTCATTCCCACAGCTTCCCAGAGATCAGGGAAGATCAGAACCAAGGACCAAGCATATTTAAGTTAATCTATTTTCTCTCTTCGCATCATCATTAGGCTCCTAGGACCGCACTAATTTTGGTTGGTTCATAAATGATTGTTCAACCAGTTTACACACCTTCACAGGCATTAAAAACAAGCAGTGCAAACTAGCCTACCCCAAGAACAGGTACTTATTTATTTTTTAATTGTTTTATCTAAATTGAAAACAAAAAACCCCAAAAAATCTTAATATTGCAGTGGATTAAATTCATTGCCCTTTGACCGTATAATAATTCTTTTTATGCCAAAGCAATTTTTTATGATTTACTGGCATTATGAAGGGATCGCAATGTTTATGCTAATTTACAATGCACAGAAGAAAAGGGCTTTTGATCAGAGCTTTTTATTTTCATCACTTTGATTGACTGTCAGCCATACTAATTATCATAGAACCATTGATCATCATTTGCTGCTAACTAGGAAATGTTGACATGTTTTCTGTAGCATTATTTAGCATGCAAATTTAAGAAGAAATAGTGCTAGGCCTAACAGGTAAAATTTTGCCTTGCACAACTAAGCACTGCATAACTAAGAGCAGGACCTCCCAGGTTCCTCTGAACATGGGGTGTCCATGATGAAACCACAGTAGTGTCATGAAAGATGTCAGGGAGCATCTGCATGGAGGTTCACTGTCATTCATTAGAAAAGTAAACAATGCTGGCAATATAGTATAATATTTTTTTAAAAAAACGTAGAGACACAAAAATATGTTTTTTTCTCCACCTCTTTTTTCTGTCCCATATATTAAAAGCAGCAGCAGACTGACTACCAAAGGTTATATTGCAACCTTTGTGACCAGGAGCAGAAAACTATTGCATAAATGACCAATTGAATACCCTGGGGATGGACCTAGAGACCTGCAGACTGTATCTCCTTCCCTCAGAAGTTTTCCTTGCATCTGGATACAGGGCCCAGGTATTCTTTCCAGTATCTTCTGCCCAAGCCAAAATTAATGGTTTGTTCATGAGTAGGAAAAGACAAGTGATATGGGTTGACTCTGTGGACAATACCTAAACTATACATGGTCTCTATTTTCAAAAACCCTCATAGGTTTAAAACTGAGATTTTCTCTTTATGGAAATATACCTGAATTATTGGTCTAATGGGGGACAAATGATTTTTTGGGTAGGAACACTTCTCTGGTACACCCCACAGTCCATGATTCCACTCAAAGTTGCAAAAATTTGGGAGCCACAAATTTGCATCCCTGTTTGGTCAGCAGCCTCAGCTGTCCTTCCCTCTTCCTTGTTAATTCAGAGAGAAGACAGATACTAATTTTCTGTTGCATATTGTAATCTGCTTGTAACAACATTAATGGAAAGAATTCATATCACCAGCATGTTTTATCAAATTATATTCTCCCCTCAAAGAAAAACATTTTTTCTGGTATCTTTGAAATCAGCATTAAAGATGATTCTTTCTGATTACTGTCATCACTGAAATGTCTCTTGTGGTTCTATAACTATACTAGCTTAGAAATATGGATATTTTTTTTTAATTAGCCTCCTACTGCCTTCAAATAATTTTCTTTAAAAACATTAGAGGCTTCTTTAAAGGCAAGGGGAAAAATAATGTAGAAGTGGTTTTATTCTCCTCCTTGTATTTTCTTTTCTCAGGGCAAAATCCACACAAAATCATGAAATTAACCTGAGACCACAATCACTTTTACTCCATAGTTAATAAGAAAAGGGCCATTTTTTTCCTTTTAATGAATGAAAGTATTTTAAAAACCCTACTGACAATAGGCAGGTATAACAAAGTTTGTTGTGCCTTAACTTTGAGATATCTAGGGCTTTGAAATAAAAGATTTTAGAAAGCCTTTAAAAAGCAGTTGTAGGGATCAACTGATGTAGTAAACTTTGAAGAATAATTTGTATACTGCTTTCTAGAAACCAAATTCTATCTTTTTGTGGTTACAAGAGCTGGTTTGATATTGCATGCAATTCTGAATATATAAAATTACAGGAGAAAATAGGTGTTAAAATTTCTTGTACCTGTGAAGCTGGATTTGCCAGTGGTCTGTATTTATTTAGTTACATTTCCAGAAACCACTATCGTTTAGCCAAGGAAGCTCACGGACAGGGAATGGGATGAGGCATCAGGGCAAGAAAAACTCAACATATAGATTAAACCTGTGAAAATGCCACATTCTTAATCAGTGTTTTATTCAACCACGTCATTCAGAATAGTAAATTATTATGTTGATATAATAATGGCATTAGTGAAGACTAGTGTTGTTATAGTAGCACTGAGGTGCCCTAAATGAGGAGAAGTCCCTCAGAGTCCTCGAGGTGCCCTAAATGAGGAGTAGCACCTTACAGTGCCTCTCTGTGTATGTTGACGTACCAACAGTCAGCTCCTGCGTCTATCATCTAATCTCATAATTAAAGCACAGGAGAGAGAATATTGTCCCTACATTAGTAATAAAAGCAGAGGGGATATCTGGAGATTTTATAGGAGCAGAAATGGGAATTTATCCTAATCTATTTTTCTTTATACCAGTCATTTCTTTAACCATAAAACCACTTTTAATCTTTACGCTGCAAACACAGCCTGGCTGCAGCAAGCAAACTGGAGCCTAGCTTAGTGTGACTATATTGAGTCTGTCTAGGATGGAGACAACCTTGCCTACAGCAGCCCTCGTAGTGCTGTGCTTTGCATTGGTAGCTGGAAAAGTGTTGAAACACACCAGTGTTTTGGTACTGCTGAGCAGCACTGGCACAGCATCAGCACTGTCTCTCGAACATCCTGCTCCTGTCCTTCAGCATGCTGAGGGTGGACAAGAGGTTGAGAGGGGACATAACCAGTACAGCTGACCCAAACCGACCAAGTAGCCCCTACAATATGACACAATGCTCAGCAAAAAGAGCTAAGAGAAAGGAGGAAGAGGAGGAGGAGCATACATTATTAAGGTGTTTGTTTTCTGAAGCAATTGCTATACTTCCCGGGAGCTGGATGGAATCATCTGCTGATGGAAAGTTGAGAATAAACATTCTTGTTTTCCTTCTGGCCATGGCCTTTTCTTTTTTTCAGTCACTGGCCATTATCTCAACACACAAGTTTTTGATTTTATTTTCTCCCTCTGTCCTATTGAGGAAGAGGAATGAGAGTGGCTTGGTGGGCACCTAGCAGCCAGCCAAAATCAACCCACCATAATAACATAAATAATGATAATATGTCATATATACATTAACAGAAAGAATGAAAGTTCCCTTGTTTTATCATCAGAGCTTTTTAATGCTAGTATAGATAAAAAAAAAGAATGGCAAAGCTTGGTGAAGGATCTTTATTTTATGGAGTTCTCCAATAAAAAATTTCTTTGAAGGTGATTAAACTACACAACTCTATTTAGTAGCCTGAACACACTTCATAGGGTAAAACTTTTACCCCATAAAATAACCAGTGTTGATTTGGAAGTCTCTGAGTGACAGCAGCTCTAATGAGTCAACTTTTAGTATTGACAGACATTTTAAACAAAAAGGTGTACTTTTGTACTGTTAAAACCTATTCCTGTTTAACTCTCAATGGAAACATTAAGCGTTTATGAAGTAAAGCCAGTATTATATTTCTCTAGTAAGCTACAATGGTATTTGGTCAAATATCTTTGACTAGTAATGTAATTTTTTCATTTAGGAACACTGTGCAAAGGCAGATTTGAAATCCGTAAATAACAGAATTTTTTTTTCAACAGTTTGTACCCAGTAATACAGTCCTTATAGCTGACCTTGCTGGTTTTAGAAGGGATTTGACAAATAATTCTTCAGGTACATTTCACTGCTACATCCATAACTTTCTCCCATCTTCAAGTCTGTCTAACAGCTAAAATGTGCAATTTACTTTTATAATCTTTATGCCTTTATATTTTTTTCTAACATCAAGATGTCTGAGTAGGCTATTTAATCCCTTCAGAATCCTTCAGAGAAACCTTGGTGTTGCTTGTGAAGAGTCTGTATTTTATGTAATGCAGTTTACTCATGCAGAAGGAAAGGCACAGTGAGCTTGCAGTGTTCATGCCGTGGCAACTAGCCCCCTTCCTCCTGTGGGTTACCAGTTCTTTCCCTTCCTAACTCTGACCTTCCACATGCCATCAACCTTGATCTCTCTCCCCACTTATAATATCTATTTTTGAAAAATTGCTGCAAAGGGAAAATAATCAGGAATATGATATACAGTGTCTTTCAAGACAGTTAAACACCATTAGGAATAGAAAGAGATGAGGTCCTACCCCACATGCTGGGAACTTAGATGTAAAATTTGATAAGGGAATAATTCAGAAGAGAAACACATTTCACCTGCTTGTTCTACTTGGGCAGTATAGAAAATGACTGTGCTGCAGCCCTACTGCTTCAATGCCTGTGTCTACCCTGCACTTGACAGGGGAAGAAAAGGCAGAGTTGTGGCACACTGTGTAGGCCATCTGCCTTTCAACAGCACAACTGTACAGCGGATGGCTTGCGGGCAGCTTAAGACTCCCAATCCTCTCCTGGCAGAGATAGGCTAAATCCTCTCTCTCACAAGCAGATATAAGTCCACTGACTTGTTGCTGCTTTGGGTTTGTATTCGCCCAAGCGGGAGTATCAGCCTGATGTGAGAATGGGTAGCATGGAAAGGATTAGCTGTAAAAAGTAACTGCCATTTGATTTTTCCAACAAAATTGATATTCATTAGAAGTTAAGATGATCGGTTTTCTGACTGAGCTGAGACCTACCCACAAACTGGGTTTTTTTCCCATGAGATGCTGCATCACCTTAAACAATAATAAATAATAACCAATATTAAATCAAAACATTTGTGAATTCTCAATACAGTTTATAATTTTTTTAATGCCTTTCAAGGTCAACTTAAACCACTTTTCCTTATGTCTATTACAATGTCACTATTTATTTGTATCACATCTTCACCAAGAGATACCAGTCAAAGCCAGGACTTTCATGAGACAGTCCCCATATGAAGAGACTCTGCTCAAGAAATTTCAGGCTATCAACAGTATTAAGTGTGTATTGGGGTAGAAAGGGAGAACCAAGGGGGAATGGATCCAAATTAAAACAGACAAGGTTTAGACTAGATATTACGAAAAAATTATTTACTGTGAGGGTGGTGAGGCAACCAACCTTGTTCCAACATCTTCAACAAGGAAATTGTTCAGGAGAAATAAAGAACATTGCAAATAAACTTTCTTAGGAAACTCAAGTGCTGAGAGTGCTTCTACCAAGTGCTATTATATAGGTTGTCATTACCCTATATATTGATAATATTCTATGTGAATCTTCAAAGTTGACTCAAAGTAGTAATTTCAGTATTTAACCTGAGTGATTTTCAGGATCATCTAGATGACAGGTGTGGTATGGCTGCCTGTGTATTGCTTACAGATCCTGTCTGTGCTAATGAAATTGCTGTTTTACTGAATACTTCTGTGTAGATAGAATTGACCAATGTTGTGTCATGTCTCTCTCTAGCCAGGAATGAGGCTCCCTTGCTAGAAAGACCTATTTAAGTGGAAGCACCTCATAATAATGAGATACTTCAGGAAAATCTGCCTTAGAGAGCTTTTTTAAAAGAAACAGAGTAGAGGGAGTAGAATTTCCTCAAAAGCAAAACAAAACCCAGACTATTGCTGGGTTTCAGAGACCTCAAAGCACAAACAACTTGAAAGGAACTGACATTCTCAATGTCACAGGAAAAAAAAAAGACGGCAGCTCTGCTGCCTTTACACAAGTGTCTACTGTAATTATCAGACTGCAGATGAGGTAAAATGGCTACACAGAGGAATAAGAAAGTGTCCTTTGACTCAAAAGAGAATAGCGAGGATACCAGTCACGGATCCTATCCATGACTCTCATTAATACTAATTACACTCAAAAGAAGGTGAAGAAAATAAGTTAAGGAAAATACATAAGGATATACAGCTTTGTTCAAATGTTTACACTTCTTTTATCAGTTGGAGAAGACACCCTTCCTCCCGATTCAAAGGTTCTCTTTCTGGTCAGTTCAGCTTTCAGATGTCCTTTGGCCAACTGACCTACAAACATAAAAATGACCACACTTCTAGGGCTCTAGGGGATGTTCAGTGTGTCCTTCCTTTGGGGTTCTAGAGGATGTTCAGGGTGTCCTTCCTTTGGGGTTTTGGCTTTGATGAGCGGTATGTTCCTAAAGTAAACCTCCCAGCTTTTCTCTTTTATGTTAAGGAGGCATATTGTCTCATAAAGAGATCTCGGGGCATGCAACCAGACTTCTTTTGGACATAAAAAACCCCAAAGCCATGCCACAGAGTGCACCTAACCCACTTGAATTTTTAGTCAGCTAGTCCAAAGAGAAACAAGGGAAATGCTGGCATCATGGACGTGAGGACTTCAGTCATGTTTCACTCCAGAGACTGGCTCATCTTTCACTGCCACACCAGCTACTGAAAGCACATCCTTACATATTTCCACAGCCAGAGATCTTAGGACTGACCAGATGCTTTTATTTTAGCACGGGGCTAATGCCAGGGCCTCTGTCTGATGGGCTTCAGAAGACTTCAGAAAACTTATAAGCCTCCAGTGCAGCAACCTGGCATGTGGCAGTCGACAGTATGTCCATGCAGTTTCTTCTAATTTTTGCAGCTAATGTTCTTTAGTTTTAAATTTGAACATTTCAAAAATTTCATTGCTGTGTTTATATCTTATGTGATTGAAACAACTCTCCACTGTTTAGCTTTAATCATAATCTCCAAAATAATGCAATTCCTATTAAAATACACACACTCTAAAGATTATGAGAGACTGACATAGAGTATTTTCTAAAACTACCCAAGGGAGCTCTTCTACGGACTAAGAAGAAAGAATGACTGAGACAATCCATCAACATAAATTTAAGCTGTATAAATATTTTTATCTTGCCAGTTAATTCATCAAGAATTGTGTTCTCCTGCACCAGTCATGACAGTACATTTTATTCAGCAATTGTTAGGTTAACTTTCTTCACTTAAAAATTTTCCTTCAGAAACCAACAGCTAACTTGTTAAAGGAAATTTGATTAATCTTAAGTAAGCTACTTTTTATTTCACTACAATGCAGTATTAATGGGAATAACATAAAGGATAATAGAATTAAGAACTCAAAACAGCTCAGACAACATCCCATTACATCAAACTAATTCCAGTGTGTTTCTGTAGTAATCTGTTCTGCACCACTCCAGTGTGCTTATGAAATCAGAGCAAACAGCTGTTACCAAGGAAACCAATCAACCCAAGACCCCTTGTGTGTGGAAAATGCAGATATTTAACACTAAAAAATCCCATACAAAATAACTTCAAATAGTAACCCAGACTGGACCTACCTCTGACATTTATAAGCTCATGCAAATCTGGCAGTGGTCGTTCTGACCTTTCAGTTAAATCGTTTTGCAATAGTGGACTGAATAAGAAAATTTTAAAAAACACCAAAATTCAAAAGTGTATTGCTCCAACAGACAGAGAATTTTATCCAATGTTATTAATTACAAGAGAAATGCAAACAGTAGAATTGTATCCCACAATTAATTCTCCATTGTTTTTATTAATCCTACAGTCGAAAAACCTAGGTCTGCTCTCAATATTGGTCAGGGGGATGATAATCCTACTTCATAGCATGAACTAATACACATCCTTGCTATCAATGAACAAGTTAATCATAAAAGAAGGGATTGACTTTAGCCCTTCATACCTTGTGGTAAGAAACTTCTTTCCAAAGCGGCTAATCGCAGTTAGCTAGTTAGCAGATGGTAATGCTCAAATTCCTGAACTACATATTTATTGTAAATGGCTACAGGACTGGCTACTAGACTAGTTGCATTCTCCAGCAACATACAGACCTGGATTCTATACAGGGAGAAGCAGAGACACAAATCCCCCTGTTCATTAGGATCTGAGTTCTTACAATTACCAACTAATTTTGCTCACAGATGTGGCTAACTCAGTAAGAGTGAACCTAGGCACATAGATGAAATTTAAATAAATGCTTTCAATTTTTAGTTTTCCTCTATATAATTTAAAGATTGTTTTTGGAGATACTGTCTGCAATTGTAAGGACTAAAATTCAAAGCAGAAGTTTTCTAATCTGTACAGTTCACATTACCGGAGCCTAAAGAAAAGCTTTTTGCTAAGAGAGAGAAATTGCTGCCCACAGACACAGAGAGTTCTTAAATGACAATTAAGTCCTCCAGATGTAATTTATGAAAGCACAGGAATACTACTCAAAATACATGTGTAAATGGTGCAGAGCTACTTTTAGTTGAAGTCCATTAGCTTTGTGGCACGTAATCTTGAAAATGAGCCCGTATTTTAATATGCATAAGACAATTTACTGTCTCTAACAAGCACTGATACTATCTTATTGTACGACTGTACCTGTAAAGGACACACTGCAGATAGAAAGATTAAATTGGAAATTAATTCCTTACTGAACAACAGACAGCCTAAAATAAAAGATCTTGAACATATGGAACTAACAAATACTAATCAAGCTTAACAAAAATTTGCATGCTTCAGAGGATTTAACAATAGCTCTTAATCTTTTGTGTTACTAAATATGCACACACTGCTTTGTAGAGATCAAAACTTCCAGTTAACTTCATTTGTGCTCATAAAAGTCACAAAAGATATTGGTGGCCTGCTTCACTGGCAGAAAACATCAGAGTTAGATGGCAGTCACACAAAGCCCCAGATCACCTTTATGGTTTTTCACTGCAGGAGTGAAATGGTTTTTACAGGGGTATCTGTCACATTTAGGAGAGAAAAATCATGCTAGGAAACTAATCCATGTTTCTTGAACAGTTTAACTTAGCCAATGTTGCATATGATAATGTCTTGTAATTGTTAGTATATGTAAATACAAAGAGAGAGTCTGTCTTAAGGTTTCCTTGAAGCTGTGTTAACCCCAAGTGCCTCTTATCTACTATTTTCATCAGCTCAGAGAGCTTAAGTGGTTATCTAGTTGTAAAAGATAAATAAAAACCATTTTGAGGGCATGGTTGCTCTTATCTCAGTGAAAGACTCATGGTAAATTTTACTTCATTCTGTTCTAGCATGTGTCATGGACCAAACCCTGAAATAGATTAACCTGAAGTATTCTACTGTTTGCTCTCACAATAAGCTTTCAAAGCAGCAGCCCATCCCTCCTCCTGGCCATGCTCCAACAAAATGCTTGTCTTCAGGTTTCCCTCACCCATGACACAGACTTCTTTTCCTGAATGAAGTTCAGAACAGATCATAAGGAAGTCATCCTGACTGGTTTTGCACCAAGTGAATGAACATCTATATTAGCAATTCAACTATGATCTGCCATGGGAAAGACAATAGGAAACTCAGGGTCTGAGGCCAAAGGAAGGGACTACTGTGGCAATATTTTTTCATGCTGAGGACTGGAGGGATGTTTTCTTGTAAGAAGTCAGGCACAATGTCTGTGGAGAAAGTACATTCTGGTGCAGTCCTAAATCTGTCAGACAAAGCAAAGAATGAATATCTCTTTCTTTTTAAAAAAAAATTTTGACTATTTCTAGAACACTGCTAAATACCTAGCATGGAATCTGTGTGAAGTGCATTTCCCAGGCTCAGATGGATATTCCTTTTCTTCCTGTGGCCAGGTTGAGAGAAATTAGTAGTTTGTATATCTTCAGAACATTAAGTAAAGCACCTTTCCTTCTGGTGCACACAGTACGCCTTTTTTCCCTTCCTTTTCAAGCTCAATAACTAACACATCACCATTCACTATATTGGGGATCTCAGTTCTAGTAATAGTTACTTGTTTTATTAAAGATATACATTATAATATATTTTTTTCCATTGGAAAAGACAACTGCACTGAGTTATATACTGTGTCTCCAAATTACTTATCTGGAAGTTAACATGGTTAAAGTTCTGTCATTTGCAAGTTAGTCTGGGTTTGGAAAATCAAATTTAGTGTTTTCTGGTCCCCACATCATCCATGTTTTATTTGAAGTTTACAGTGCAGTCTCAGGATAGTCTTAAGAAGCACAGACTAGAAGTGCATGAAGTAGGTTGGGTACCAAACTAACTAAGGGTAGTGGCACAGAGCGCAGTAGGGTCAAAGTCACTGTGCTCTGAAGCAGGCTATCCAAGAAGAGGAGTAAATTGTCTTTCATTGTGCAGATGTGGGCTTTTTGTATTTTGCTTATTTATTTATTTAATTAACTGGGTTTGGGATTTTTTTTGTATCCAAGCTAGTTAATTTAGCTCAAGCAACTCAACACTGCAATGCAGACTAGCTGTATGCATCTGTAGTTAATAAAGCTGTTTATGCTACTTTAGCTAAGCAGAATTCAATACACTCCCTTGTAGTTTAATCAGTACTCATGCCAGCACAAGTTTTATGTAGTAGAATAAATTTACTTCAGTAACATAAGCCGATGAGTCCTGGCAGCATTGTGAGTAGCAAGTCTATTAATAAGTCTTTATCATATTTTATATTTATGCACATTCTTTTATCTTTTTTTTTCAAGGAAAAAACAAAGGCAGCATTATTGTAGAAGACATCCTCAAACAGAAGTGAATCAGCAAAAACTATCTTGTATGTGTGCTCAAACAAGTCCACGTGTTCACAGAATATACCCTCACAGCCACTGAGCATTTTGCATCTAATCCATTTCCTCCCAGCACAAACAGGAACAGATTCTCGTCAGCAGTCAGACTCCAGGAATTCAAGTCACACTACCCAGTGCCTTATTACATGGAGAAAGATAAGTACTTAAGTGTGAAAATATTATCAAAAAAACTTCTCCCTCTGTTCGCAGGAACATAACCGCTGCTGACCTGTGTTCAGCGAAGGTGTTAATGGAAGACTTAACAACAGGAATTTTTTTGATCTTACTATGTTAATAGCACATGCATTTTGGTCTTAGGCAAAGAGAAGAGTATTAGTTTCCAGCATGCTGGAAAGGAAATCCCAAAGGGTGGAAAATTCACTGCTGGAGAAAAAGTCTTCTCCAGCCAGAAACTCAATTGAAATATTTTACAGTAATACTTGGACAATAAAAGCAAATATTGCTTTCATATTAATGACCATTAACTCACTAAATTCTAGTTTAATAAACCACAACTTATTAAAAGTAGAAAATGAAGACTGGCTAAAGGGGAAGTTTCAAATAAAATGCCTAATGATTAGTACATTCATTCTTCTGTGACCAACTGGATTACTAAATGCATTGAAATCATTAACTGACTTGTAAATTAAGTTCTGAGTCTTTTGAAAGCAGGCTTTGACAGATGTTTCTACTTTCAGTAAAAACTCAAGTTGAAATCCTAGAAAAGACAACACACATTAAGAAAGTCTACAAAATATTTACACTTGATAGAAGGGGAGAATGATTCACAAGAGACTGGCAGTGTTAACTTCCTATCCACCATAATTTAAGATGAAAATTTAAGATTTGTATGTATGACTAAATGCAGCACTCAGTAAAAGTCACTGATCACTATTGAACTGGTAAAGGCTCGTTTATTTAGATTTGAATTCAGGTAGATAAATTTTACAAGGCTTGATGAATTACAGACCAAAAAGTGACCAAATAATTGTACAACTGTCATCAGAGGGCCACAGTGCAAGGCTTGCTTTATGTGTGAAAGTACATATGTACTACCTCTGTACTGAAGAACCAGTATAATTTGATAACTGTATTTGAAGTATGATTCCTACCAGCTGGTCAAAATCTCGAGCAAATAATGTTCAGTGGCATTTTTTAAAATATGAAATTCTCAGTCGTAAAAATTGACTATGAATCAACACAGAAAATCAACAGAAGTTAGAAGCAGATAATGAAGTTCCTGTTTACTTGAAGGAGGACTTTAATGCACACCTGTTCACTGCAAGAACTAATGGCATTATAGCAACACACGGGGAAAACAGGACATATTATCAGAATAATAAATTTTTTTGTTGGGATTTGAAAGCGGATGCATAAAATAACTTAAACAATACAATTTATTTATGCTAACTTTTACATTAACCTATGCAGAATCAGCGAGTAGATGTGCTTGATAATAGCCTTTTCAGGTTTAAGTATTTACTCAGGAATTTACATTTTGGTTTTGTCACTTTAGGAAAGCTTTCTTCAGCATTAGCCTAGTTTTTACACTGCACTGCTTCAAAATATTAAGTCAAATTAATAAAAAAAGTAATAGGTTTAGAATGTTACATAGATTTTTCCACTCTCATGTAATCTGTATGCTGTTTACATAAACTAAATTTCCAGTCTTAATTGATAAAAGAAAGACAAATCTCTACAAACTTTAAAAATTATTAACTGCATTTTCAAGAGACAAAGATCCACTTTGCCTTATGTTGGTTCTGCCTAAGCAAATTAATTGTAGGTGCTCTTTTGGAATTAAGTTCTAGATATCTTAAGCTTGTTTTTACTTACAATTTTGTAAAAACTTGTTCTTAGTGAGGGCTTCTCTAAATGAAAAATGTATTCACATTACTTAACTGGCTACTGCCATTTCTGATTCAGGTCTTTGTTTTGACCAGGAAGCAGAGCTGAAGTATCACTGGAGTCAGCAAAAGACTGAAGAAACAGCAATCAAATGACTCAGCATTTAAGAGCAGATGACTGCTAAAGCATTGCATATCTGAATCAGAAGACAAGTTATAGTTTATGTAGATGAGAAATAGGAATATTTTTTAGGCAGTGGACAAAACTGTTCCTTTTGGCACAGTACAGTGTGCAATTAGTTAATAAGAAGTGGAGAAATCACAGTGAGATCAGTTTGATTTTTATAATGAGAGGGAAGTAAATGCTATTTACCCATTCTCTTTGCAATATACAAATAATAAAGTGACAGTCTCTGAAAGCCTATAATTGCATCAGCAAAAGAATCTAATTCAGCCATAATATCAGGGTTGCCTATGCAATGACACTAAAGCCTTCTTTGCAACACCATTGTACAACTGCTTTCACCATTAACCATGAACAATCACAACCTCGGGTCAGAGGTCTGTGTAGCACCAATGATCTTTTTTGTCTCTTTTTCGGTTTCTTTGCAACAGCACTAGTAATTCCTTCACTGCTAATTGCCCTATGGACACCTGTCCACTTGGAACTCTATTAAAAATATTGTTTATAACCAACTGCAAATTAGTAATGACTCTGGCTACTATCAACCTGTGTGGCTTCAAACCAAGAACCAAAATAGAGTGAAAACCTTGACCTCCTTCCACTATGTAGGGCCACTGAATTAAACTTATTCCATTATCCATGGAGCTACATGGCAGCTGCTGATAGAACGAGTTACACAAGTCTTAGAAGTATGACAGCATCAGGTAACTGCAAGAAACAGCCTTCTATGCTGATAACTCACATCCTGACTCTTGCATATTCAGTACTGACAAGGAAGAATTTTCCCTGTTAAAAAAGGATAATTTCTAGCAGAAGAGAAAGAAAGGAAGAAAGAATAAGGTAGTATTTCTTCATTTCTTTTAACACGTTCTAGCTAATCTAACTACATGGAATGAAACTGTCCAACAAAGGACAGAAGATAGAAGGGTAAATTTTTCCATTGTGGTGGACAGGGGATTTTTCCTGGTTTATACAATGTAAATGGTTGTAATTACTCTCTTATATGGATCTGAATCATGGGTCATCTACTGCCACCACCTGCACCTCCTAGAACGCTTCCATCAGCGCTGTTTCCGCGCAATCCTAAACATCCACTGGTCAGATTATGTGACCAATACATCTGTTCTAGAACAAGCAGCAGTCACAAGTATTGAGGTCATGTTGATGAGAACACAGCTGTGTTGGGCAGGGCATGTCTCCAGGATGAAGGACCACCGCCTCCCTAAGATCTTGCTTTATGGTGAACTTGCCACCGGCTGCCGCAAGAGAGGAGCCCCAAAGAGAAGATACAAGGACTCCCTGAAACAACATCTCAGCCTCGGCCATATTGATCAACATAACTGGTCTACTCTGGCCTCCAACTGGGAGGTCTGGAGACACACCATCTATAACGCTGCTGATGCTTTTGAGAAAGCACGCAGGGTCACTCTTGAGGAGAAAAGACAACGCAGAAAGAATCGTGCCTTGCAGAATATACCACCTAAGGAGTCTTTCTGCTGTGCCTTTTGCAACTGGACATGCCTATCTCATATTGGCCTTTTTAGCCACCAACGCTCTTGCAACAAATGTGGGTAGAGCCCTTCCCAAATCTTCGTTCGCGAAGCCCAGCATGATGATAATGATGATGATGGTTGTAATAGGCAAAAAAATAGCTTGACCTGTGGTCACCAACAGGCAACTGATAAATGAGTGCATGATAGGTTGGGGGGTATGAATGTCCAAAATTGAACTTGTGAGTCCTCAAGCAGAAGCTTACTAATCGCTAGCAACAACTAGTACACTGAGAGGAAATTTCAGTAACACCTGGGCTAACCAGAACTGGCATGTCCTGAATCCTCCTATTAATAAGGAGACATGAGACAGAGTCACCAATTAGGAGGCTGATCACGCCTTGTGCTTCTGCACTGACTATTTAGAATGGGAAATTGGGATTTGGGGTTCTGGATAAAACAGCTGCTGCCACAAAGGGTTGCTGAACAGAGGAGGTCATCTCAGAAGGAAGAATCATAGAATGATTGGGGTTGGAAGGAACCTTAAAGATCATCTAGTTCCATCCCCACCCCACCCCGGCAGGGACACCTTCCAGCCTTGAAAACAAAGTAAGATTTTGGTTGGAGAAGAGATCCTGGAAGTCAGTGAAGGTCCTAGAGATTTTCTTCTGGGAGAGGGATGCTGTGGAATGCTCAGGGACCTTGGCTGGGCATGCTAGAGATGGGTGACTGCAAGCAGCAACACAGTATGAACCAACATAACTTTCCTTCCCAGGGTGGCAGCAATTCCTCTGTGGAGGAGTCAAGCCCTAGGCAAGCGAGGGCACAAGCTATCCAGGAAGGGTAAAAGCTCTGCTCTCCTTGGCTCTTAAATAAGTCGCTGTATACAGATCCACTGCAGGTTGTTATTTATTGTGTTTCATCCATGAGAATAGGCTACTGCACATCTCGATTCCCCTGTTCATAAAATCTCAGAGTTTGCTTCAGCTATGCTGCCCTCTATTATTCAGTCTAAAAGAAAACTTTTATTACACATTAATGGAAATTCTATTTGATTTCAAGTGATAAGTGCCTGTGGCTTCTGGTAAAAAAAGATGTTGAATTTTATTCCACCTTACGACCCTAAAGTTCAAGGCCCTGGAAGAAACAAATCATTGAAACAAATGCTTGGAACCAAGTCACTGTGAAATCAAAGAGAGTGAAGATTTTGAGAAAGAGAAACACTTTTTTCTCAATCTTCCATGGACAAAAAAGGAAGCTATACAAGAAAATATTTGTTACCACTTACCACAAAGAGATAAGGCTAAAATTGCTACTTTCTGTGAACTAGATAAAGACATAGAGGCAGCAGGTGTTATTAAAGTATAACGCTGCTATTAAAAGTACTACATTAGAATTAATTATAAAAAGTGTCTTAAAAGTGAGCCTTAGCAAAACCAATTTAGACATTAAAGGGATGCATTCTGAAAAAGGTTTAGTACTATTTTTATTACAAATCTGTAAAAATATGCAAGAACACCTGCATATTTTCATTGTCATCTTGAAATCTAAAGCTAAGTGGTAAACAAAAGTCCATAAAAATACAAGGTTTCAGAAATTATCCCTATTTCACACCTATACGCAATCAAAACTTACCAAATAAAAGCTGGGCAAGGGGAAGGCAGAAGAGGGAGAAGGCACACATGATAATTAAGTGCCTAGGGATCTCCCTGGAGTTTGACTTGATACCAAATATACTTCTCCTAGTCACATTTATTGGAACCATTTGACTTCATACTACTGAATTAACATTTCAGTGGGCCAAAAATAAGCATGTAGGATCTTCCCACCACTTTTAGAATCAGCCTGCCTTTTCCCAGCATCATGAGCATTTATCTATATGAAGCAAGAGAACACCAATAGGAAAAAAAATTGAGAGAGACTTATTCTATAGTGTAAGAGAGATGCAGATTCATGCCTATACACTGCTCAGTTCTCTCTTTGATTGAGGAAATGTATATAAACCATTTCTGTGTCTATGTCAAGCCAGATCTAAAGTGAATCTGGATCAGCCTGCTATTTCTGCTACTGGTTTTTCTTTCTGTTCAACAAGAATTTTATTCTGGATTTTATAAAGAATCACTAAGATTTTTTTTTAAACAAACAGGTTGAGAAAATGTTTCAGTTTTTATCAAAAGAGCATCTCAGATCAAAACCCTTTTGAGAAGTGTTTCCTAACAAGCTTTATTAAAAAATAACCACTTAACCATATAACAGAATGGAGGATAATATACACAAGGCAACCTAATGCAATTGGTGTTTTTTTTTCTTTTTATAGCTGTTAGCTGACTTACTGTGATAGAAAAAAAAAAAGAACCAAATTGGGATTATTTGATGTTCTCATTGCTGTATTCCCCTCTTCCCCTCTCACGGTAGCCAAGGTTCTCCTGACTGTTCCAATCATGACTGTCATGGGACTGTTCATGGAATGCCAAAAGTATGAGAAATTTGATGGAAGAAGAGCAAGAGCGTGTCCACTTTTAAAACACTTTCAAACTCCAACTGTGGTCTTCAGTACAGGCAAAGCATCTCTATGGTTCCAGAAGATCTCTACTTCTCTTTGGATCCATGAAGTGCCATAGTTAGAATTTTATTTATCAATTAGAGAATTTGTGTGACTGTCAGACCATTAATAGTTTCATTGTACTACCATTACATCCTGTACTGGTGGGAAAAAATGACAGTTTCCCTGTTAAGCATACAACTACTATTCCATTCTCAGACAACACTAAGAACCACAAGGGACATTACACAGTATCCCACCAATTAGGAGATGATGATGATTCCAGGCTTCATACATTTAAAAAACTGAATTACTTATA
This sequence comes from Manacus vitellinus, assembly GCF_001715985.3. NCBI lineage: Eukaryota > Metazoa > Chordata > Aves > Passeriformes > Pipridae > Manacus > Manacus vitellinus. Next base: position 38,603,484 of record NW_021939396.1, read on the forward strand.
TATTTAAATGTTTATCTGGGTTCAGAAATTATCCTGACAGATATTATGTAGGGTATTTTTCCCCTTCGTATTTTTATTACTTCTGAAAAGTACATGAACAGGTTAGATGGTGTTGGATGGGGTTTTGAGCAACCTGATCTAGCGAAAGTTGTCTATGCCCATGGAAAGGGGATTAGAATTAAATGATCTTTAAAGGTTTCTTCAAGCCCAAACCATTCCATGATTTTTAAAGTTACCTCAAATCTACCTTTCAACCACTGTCAGAGCTCTATAAACAAAGGTAATGACAAGAAAAGTATTTTGACCCCTATTTAGTCTGAAGTGGTATGTATTCTCTATTTCCTGAGCATAAAGAAGAAAATATTTTTAGAAGCGCCAAGCCTGCAAAAAAAGTAGAGTATTGACTGATACAGATATTGCATATTTTTCGTGAAGGTCATGAGATAAAATTGGAATCCATTTAAAATAACTTGTGCTTTGATTAGCCATTTTTCAGCCCTGCCTTCCTTCACATGGTTTCATTAATATACTCCTAGAACTATCATTATCCCAATATTCAGAAGGCTTCTAATTCCAAATTATATAATTCAGCATCACTGTTCCTTCAACTGAACAGAGACTGCAGGAGTACATACATTATTTTTTCATAAATATTTTGCAGTAATAGCTGCCTGAAATGAGATGTTTTCCTAGTCCTTCTTACCAGAACACTGTGATTATTTCACAGTACAACTGTGAGGATTTTCCAAGAAGATCAAACACTTCAAGAAATGTTCACCTAACCTGTTCACCTGTTCTGTTTCCCTTCCATAGCACAAAATACCACCACCATGAGGGCTGTGCGCTGCTTCTTGGGCAAGGCAATCTTATACACTCAGCTGCTCCCTTCTCTTTCTGCACAGGAAGTCTTCCCTAATATTCACCGCAATTTGAAGATTTCTTGGTCCTCTTGGCCACTGAGAATGAGTGATTACTTTTTTTCTTAAAATAGTCATTTGGAAGACAGTTATTTGTCTTCTCTTTCCTTTATCTTGATAGGCCCCCTGAATACTTCTGTGAAGTAAATATTGAAATGAAATCATAAACACATCAATAGTGGTATGTCTAATAAATGACCATATAGGCAAATTCTATTCTTTAAGAATCAAAAGCTCATGATTACAAGATATAATTCCGCATTCTACCTATGCTCAGAATGTCTTGTGTGCTCCTACAGTGCCTTGAAAATACCCAGGCATTGGATGTTTTTACTTCAAAAGCTTTAATACTAACACAAACCCAGTGGAGATTTCCAAAGTCCCTAAACTCCAGTCTCACAGTAGTTGGCATTAATATTTCACTGAATGGCCTGGGAACCCAGCTCACAGATGAATCTTCTTGGAGATCTCATCCTGAATTATAATATTTTGAACTAGAGACTATTAATTAAACAAATTATAATTTGCCCTTTCAGTTTAGCTTTAATCAAGAAAGCTTTTAGAACGTGGACATGATCTCAGTGTAAACCTGCAGTATTATTAATTAAAATCAGCAAAGCTATGAGAGGGTAAATGCCAACAGAATTTGGTCTCTTGCATGTCGCTGTTCTACTCAGTCTGTATATTGGAAATAAATTCACAAAGGCAATAAATCACAGCATATTGTAAAGCCATAAAAACCTTCAACTTGCCAATTTAAGCACTAAATGAACATGCAAAATGAGTTTTAACTCCTTACTCACGAGTGTTAACAGAACCGGTAAAGATGGATATATTGTGGTGACTCTTTTGAGAGATATGAATGTTAGTTAAAAGATTTCTAGAAAGAATTCTGTGAATAGTGGTAATGTGTAAAATATGAAGGAATCAAAAAAAGGCATTAACCTATGAGTTTTCTTTTGTTTGCTGTTTATTTGTTCTTTTCATCACTTCTTATGGGATCCACAATAGAGAACAGGAAATATTGTCACATTATTCTCTGTGAGCTTTTAAGAAAATTTAAGATACTTAAAGGGTCAGCTGTGAGATTAGCACTGTCAAGAAAAGGGCTTCTCAAGTTATCCCCCAAGGAAAGAGAATTAACACAGCAGATTAGTCACCTCAGTGCTGAGATATTAGCATGTGATATGCTGCACCGTACCACACTACTGTTTCAGCGCTGCCAACTCATGCAAATCACACAATAATTGGTATTTTCCCTAGGGGTGGTATAATGAGATTACATAAAAATAATACATCTTTAAAAACTAATACAATTCTGAACCATATGCTTAGGAAAAATCTTGAATTGTTCTCCTTGATCTTAAAAAGCCAACAAATAGAAAGAAACAGATTCAGGAATTCATTACAGTTAAAATTTCACCATTTTTAAACCAATGAAGATCACCTAAAGATCAAATTGGAAATACTGTAGGAATGTCAGCACAGTTAATGATCCCATTTCCAAGCCACAACTTCTGTACACATTTTCTACTTACCTCTCCTTCACATATTATGTGGTTTAGTTCGGGATTAGATTTTTTTTTTTAATTTTTGGTACAGATGGAAAGTTCAATGTATGTCTTTGAGGGGGAAAAAGGTCTCATTATTTAATTGCAGTTATTTAATTTTTTTTTTTTAACCGGACACTGTCTGCTGTTGCTTAACCAATGAAGGACTACAGGGTTGTGTGCCTTCTCCCTGTGCAAGCGGAAGAGCAGGGAAAGGCAGTGAAAGGGCTATGTCAGCAAAGAACAGACAATGTGAGAAGGAAAAGATTCACTACATGAGGGGTCTAGGAGAAGCATCATTGAGTCAAAATCTTCAAAGGAGAATTATGCAGCACAAGTTAGGATGCAGCAGTGCTGGTAGCAGATAGTGACCACTGAAAGTGAATTGTAGTTTGAGCTCATCAAATATTACTAGTGGCAGTTTTGCTATAGTGCTGTGCATCTATCATACAGACTTCTTTACCTCTCTGAAAATTCTTTACGTTACACAGTGGAATGCATGGCTATATGTGTATACCAACAAACTCATCCACTATATGATTACGCTGTTCTTACAACAAGCAGAGTAAGAGATGCCTACCCTTAATTTCCTAGATCCCTTACTAACATAATGGCTCACCTAACTTAACAAAGCAGCAGCAAGTAACTTGTTTTAGCTATTCATGAATGACTCTGAAGATTAAACAACTAACGCATTATGCCTCAGAGTCATTTGGAAACAAACACCAGTAAAGCACGGAATTGCCTGTATCACACATATTACACAGACACCCTCATATGTATGTCTAGAAACTCTTAAGAGGCCAGTACAATGTAGAATGTGAATTCTGTACAAGAGCATATATAAATAGTAAGATACAGAAATTGATAAAAAAATGGTTTGGCCCTAAATAAGCAGAGAATTGACTTCTCCAAATGATTCAGTGTCAGCTGGAAGCTGAAAGCATCCACTTCCACAAGCTGCACCCTCAGGATTTGCTTCCTGTGTGGTCCTGGCTTTCACTCTGTCAGGTCAACAGACCCAGTTCTGCCAAAGCTAGGACATGTTACAGGCTATAGAATCTCTTCTGTTCTTTGAGCTGACTGGGGCGAGAGTTTAGAAATTATTGTTTATAGGCTTCGAACCTTGTTGACTTTATATACATACATTGTGATAGACTTTGGCATATTACTGTCCATTTGTGTTTTATTTCAATTTGTAAACACATAGATTAAAACCCAAGAGGAAGATGAGAAATGACTATTCCACTGGTTTTCTCTATTTTATAGGTAGATCTTAAGACCTGGAGGCATAGAGATTTTTTGTTGGACATTTTTCAGTGCAACAGAGAAGCAGGCATTCAGAATGTGAAGTACTTAAACCAATAATAAATTATTTGTAGTTTTAAGATTTTTCATGGCATTCCTACTGTTTCCTAAAGCAAGTTCAGATAGATGGCTTGCAAAATTGATCTTACCTATTCATGCTTGAAATTTGCTTAATTTCTCATTTGTCTTTCACACTATTCTTTTCTACCGATACAACTGCATGAAGCTGGTTATGCTTCTGCCTTACTCAATATATAAGAGATTTCATCTGTCTGGGAAATTTTTTAAGAAAGACAAAAAAAGGAACTGTACACATAGTTCTTCTTAATAATACTTAGCATGGGCAACAAAATATCTCAAAATCATTCTTTGTTGCCTTTCATTATTATAAATTTGGAATTGAGCTTCCATCAAGAAACTTATCTGCTTAAGAGGATGAATTATTGCATTTCAGTCCCTTTAGTCTGAGTTTGTTTCTAAGTAAATGCAGTAATTTTAAAATAATTATAATGAAGGTTGAACTACCTTTTACTAAGTAGTAGTTAAACATTATGCAAATAAAGAATATTTCATGCTGATGGAAATGGTCCCTTTTCCTAATCTTTCCCCAGTCACACGCTACCTTCAGAAATTACTTTTATGTTCTTGGCCGATTTACAACAGAGAGGCTGTACATTTGAATTTACAGAGACTATCTTACTAAGGCAACACTCTTAGAGTTTATCTTTTCTTGCCTTACAGAAAGGCCTGATACTCCTTCACCTGAGAAATAAAATTCATCAGTAGCCTCCAAACTTTTTTGATTGTGATCACCTACCAGTAAAATCCTTTTCAGCAAAACAAATTTTATTTATTTATTAATTATATTAATGTGCTACTATACTAATATATTATGCATATTCTTAAGCATACACAAAAATAGAAATGGAAAAGGATGATCTAAGGAATAAATAAATACTTTAAAAAAACCTTATTTTCAACATTAATGAATAAATATTATTTAATTTATTAATGGCACAAAATGTATATCTTTCCTACGCTTCCATGGATTGTCTTGTGCATGCACCCTACTTTGGAGACTTCTGAGGTAGAACACCAAACTGCTTCTTACGTGCAGTGTCAATGCACATCACAATACTCTCTGAAGTTCTGGTCTCTCATCAGGACCTGCTGGTGTGTATCCTAGCTCTCTTTTGACTCATATATCCAGACTTATTTTCAGAGACACCAGGGGTATACATCCAGGTTTCATCACAAAATAATATCAGGTTGTGTTCCAAAGGTGAAGATCTAAATGCAAAAAAAAACCTCCTGGGTTCATCAGTTAGATGTCTTCACTATGTACCAACCTCATTCTTCAGCAGGTCCTAATGAGTTTGACATCTTCAAGGGACATCTTTCTGGAGAAGTGGCTGGATGATAAATACAGTAGCTCCAAACAGCTTCTATAGAAACCATAAGAAAAAGCAACTGGAGAAAACACTGTCACAAAAGCCAGGTTACATATTATCTTCCCTAACTTCAGAGTTCTCCCTGAGGGCCCTGTCTGGCCCTTCTGAGTCTGGCCAGTTTTGTTCATCTGTCTCCCCCAGGGAGCAGGAATGGAGAGTCACGATTGCCTTCAAAATTAGCTACCTCCTTACTTTTTCTCTTAAATGCCAGCAGAAGGGTTGTCTAAGGCCATTGCCATGTTCCTCTGTGTGCCAGTTGTTTCAGGCAGAAATTAAAACCAGGTACAGTTCAATAATCAAATTGGCTAAGACACATGAAAGTCATAGGATCTTCGCAGTTCAGTAACAATTTTTACTGTCTCTTAGCTGTGACTGGGAGTGTGAACACAGGATCCTCAAAGGCTGTAATTCAATCTTCTATGGGATATATAAAAATTCTGTCTTTCTGCTAAGTCCTTTAAGCTGATTCACATTTTACTTTAGGTAGCCTTACAAAATATCAGCTAATCTTTCAAATGAGTACATTACAGACTTACAACTGGAAAAAGATCAGTCAGAAGTTGCTATTTCTAAGTATTAAAAGAGATTATGAACTCATAATAACTCTGATATGGTGTATTTGCTTGAAATCCATCTCATTAGAAATGCTATGTAAAACTCCTCAATCCTGGAATGCTTCTTAAAGAACACATTATGAAACAGTTCATAATCAAACATTATAATCAAGCAGCTTTAATCAAAGTAAAAATTCTAAAGAATTTTCTCAGATGACACAGCATCCTGATACCAGGATTTTCCAGGTTACATCATATACCTCAAGTGATTTCTCAGCACTTGTGGGAGGCTCTGCCATGTCTGAAGGCCTCATTTTTTCTCCTGCAACTATAAAAATTGGTTCCTCTTGAATTCACCAAGCTCAGACCCCAAAAGGCAACATGTAATCTTGCCAGTAATGCAACTAGCAAATGTTATTCTATGACCCAGACCAGATTTTTTTTGAAGCTGATATTATCTATAAATCCATTATCTATATCCATTATCTAAGCTCTGGACCAGACTACCCCCTCTTCTCTGTACGGATTCCACAGACAAATCCTGGAGTCTGCTGTATTAGGTGCACTCATTACATGTAAATCTGCTGTCCTCTGAACTCAGTTCAGGATGAAATGAGACATCATCACTTAAAGATATCTCATTTAAGACTTTGATGTCTTTTAGATGTTCCAGCTAATTGTGTTACCCATACTGACAGATTTTCAAGCCTTAATAATGCCTACCTACACATGCCTCCATGTCTCCAGAAGAAATTAAGAAAATTGCTTGAGATCAAGTCAGATATGCCCTGAAAATAAAAATAAATTGGTCTCCACACTTTATCTGGGGTCAAAAAATCAAAGGCTATAGAGTCTGGAAGCTCTCACCCTCTTGCATCCATCAGTGCTCTTTGAACTCCAGCCTCTCTCTACATTCTACTTCAGTGTCAACTGACTGATTTCTGAGAAAAAACAACTTTTTGATAAGGCCTTCTTCTGATTATTCTAAATATATCTAACATATGCACCTATTTAAAAAAATATACCCCAAAGCATCCAGGTTTTAATATTCTTCAAGCACACCTGAATCAACTAGTCTTTAAAGGGAGCTATAAGGAAATACTCTCTTTAAAGAACTAACAGTTTCTCTTTCAAGGGTTAGTACTTAAATTTCCAGTTGGGAAATACCTGGCTAACAAGACAGTGTCTGTTATCTGGAAGACAAAGAGTAGAGTCTTTAAGGAGGATGCTGTTTATGTATCCAAGCCTTTAAAAACAATTTTGTAAATGAACACTGGTATGTTTTTTATTTATGTCTGGTTCATTAAGCAATGAGCTTTTAATGCAGCTGCATTTAGTTTAGCCTTGAACTGATACTCAAGAAGGGAAGAGTGTAGTTATTTACCAGCATGCAAGTTCTTCCAAATCACAGATATCTAAAAGATAAAAGCTCAGATTCACCCCACAATGCATGAAGAGGCATCTGTAAAGCTGCCAACACAATTGCTCACAGAGCTCCCCAAAGAGCCAGATGCCACCACTTGAACACGTTCCCAACTTAGTCATCTGAGTACTGAAGGCAGGAGGGAATAGCAGGAAGTTGAAGGGTCAATGGTATGCCATTTATATTCTGAAAAGATGAAACGGATTTTTGGAGAAAATTAAACTGAAAGGACGTCATGCCAAACAGAATGTGCTTTAGCAGCACAATTTAATACTAGAAATAAATGTGTGTGTCACTCTGGAGTTTTTAGAATATGAAAGGCATGAAAATTGTGCTCTGATAATAATACAGAATGAAAATGTGGCAAAATTTCATCATAATTAAAAGATGTAGTGAAGACACTCATGCAACTTGTTTTTGATTCTCTGCACTTTTCCAATCAGGGCTTTGTTTCCAGAGCTTATTCTTGCAGTAAAATTAAAGTAGGCATTTAAAAAGCTTATTTTCTTATGCATCTGTTTCTTAATTTTACTAGCAATAGGTGCTGCAATTTCTGTAAATGCTTGAAGGCTGCTATTTGGTCTTAAAGGCTCTTGCAAGGGACAGAGTATAACAAAAGTGGGTAATAAGGACAAAGATTCAAAGTACAATTAAAGAATGCACTTGAAACTGTCTCAGCTCTGTAGCTTCTTCGTATTCACATTACCATTACAAAACACTGAGTCCTGAAGTCTTAAGGAGTCCATAAATTACTTACCACAAAAATTATAATAAAATACCAATGAAGAAAAAAAGTTGACCAAGATAAATATGTTAATCTCTGCGTCAGTGGAGGAAGCACTATTTCTGCAAGATAGCAGCTGAGTCCTTATCCCTCTTTCCTGATATTTTTCCAGTGATGAACATGCCTTTCTGCTCTTTGCTTGATAGTACTTGGGTCTCATATGGCACCAAACTGGATTCTCCTTACATATTGTTTTTTATAATCAGCTGAAGGAAGAGAAAACATCTCCCTCTCCATGCCTTTATCTGAGACAGTCAACAATTCCAAAATGTCACAGCAGTGCCAGGAATCGTGGGACAGACGAACATAGTGGCTCAGGGAAGCCCCTACAGGCATGGCTTACTTAGATTAGTCGCTCCACCTCTTTCATTCCAACTTCATCCCTGTAAGGTCCAGCTAATGATTCATAGCTCATTCAGGAGACCTGATTAGGGTGGGATAGCGCCCAGAGTTTTTGCTCAGGAATCTTCACCATTGAAAGAGATACCTGTGCTTCCCTACTTCCCTCTTCCTTACCATTCCCCTATCCATTGTTGCACAGATATCAAGTCACGTTCACCTTCTCTTTTCTGTCCTGACTGCTGGTACTGCCAATACTGTAACCACTCTTAACTCACATGATTTGATCCTGTAAAGCTACCGATTAATTTGCTTTTCTTTATACCAGGGCAGTATTCTCTTCACACTCTTATCTCAATGATTCCCTATTAGCTTATAATCAAGAGTGGAATAGGTCCATGGTGGTTCATTTTTACTTTACAAAATAAAAAATGCTAACTGAATTTCTCTATCCTTCTCACCTTTTGAAAAATGCTGTTACTCTGTTCTTGTAATACCAGAAATACTTGGTAAGTCCCTGCTCTGATGTTCAGAAATGAATCACATAAAGCAACCTCCTGTGGCAATACCAACTGCACCATTACCTGTACTTCACTTTTGAGGCTGCACAACTATTTTCCATTTCTTTGATAGAATGAATTTTATTCAAGAAGAACAATTTGTGAACCAAGAAATAAAGCCGTTTCTTGATGTACAAAATTCCAACACAAAAATCAAGTCTGAACTGCTGCTCACAATAACAGTCTTCTTTTTGGAGCAGTAGCCTTTCTTTGACTTCCTATCAAGTTACCAAGGGTTTGCCAGTACAAGGATCACTCAAGAAAGTTAATCTGAATTAATTTTTAAAGTGGATTAGTCAAAACATATTAAACCTCTGTGTAGACACTTTCATTCAAAATTACAGTATGCTCAATTAACTCATTTACTCTGGAAATTAAGTTAAATTGAATCAAGACACTTTTAATTCTGATTCAGAGTATCCACATGAGAGTTCAATGTCATTTAATTAATCCACTGTGGATTCACACTTCTATTTAATTTGGATTACCTTTTTGGAGGATTCCAGTACACAATAGCTGTGATGTTGGACTTGGGCCAGAATTCTGGATGAGATGAAAATTTTTCATTTAAAAAATAAAACATGGACCAGCGATACTATTAAAATTCATGATAGAAAGCTCTCCTCATTTGATTTCTTTCTGTCATTTATGAAGTGTTATATTTGATGAGTTAAAACAAAAGCAGTCTATAAACATTTTTAATGAAAAATATTTAAAACCTCATGGAACTAAATACAAATGAAATTAATTTTATTATTATTGGCATCAATAGTAACCTGTACCATTAACAGATCTAGATAAGATTTAACTGAATGTTCCTTGCCTCCATTCTTGACTATTTACTTCGTCTGACATGTTTTTCATCTGGTCAGTTTTCACCGTACTTTTGGAGGTTCGTGCTCCCCAACTGTTTCCACAAGAGTCATGCAAGGCAGAGCTCAACAGTAACAACACTGTGATGCCATTCCAGGCTGAAGCAAGTGATCCCATTGACTGAAAGTAAATAGTTTGAAATGCTTTCATGACAGAGCTATTCAGTGAGCATCACGAACATGCAGGTCCCAGAGTGCTCTCCAGCAAGCCACCAGCAGAGGTGATCTTCCAAAGAGTTTATTTCTCATTCAAGGTAGGCCTCAACAAGAGTTCCCACCAAAATGGCAGGAGGAAGGACTGAGGTTATCTCTGGGAGATGTCATGCAGCTTGATGGTCCCAAAACACACATCATTCTGGGACCACAAATGTGCATATCATGCCTCCTCATATATACATCGGACAGGATTAATGAGGTTCATATGGAGACTTCTCAATTTCCATTTCAACTGAAATGATATACAGTTATTAAGCAGCTCCTGTTTTCTCAGCCATTACTGCTGGAAAACTGCTGCTAGGCCTCAAGATATCACTGGTGAAAATTCATACCAGTAAGGAATTGGTCCAAGTATCAAAGGACAGCATTTATAACAGTGCCTTAAATCAAGTTGTTGCAAAGCACCAGAAAGCTGCCCACAAAAACAGTGGAAAAGAATGGATCTGATGGCTGATACTATCATATGTAGGTCTATTCATAAATCCTTATGCTTATGCCATCTCTTATACCAATCAGATAGTATGCAGAAGGGAATGTCTGTGTGTGCTTGCGGGAATGCATATGCATAGGTTTATGAATAAGATGCTAGAAAACTGCTTTTCTGCAAAACTTTGTTGTGGGGCTTTTTTTCCGGATAGAACTATTGATTAAAAAAATTATTCCATTTATGCCGCTGTCTAGAACAGATGGGGTGTTAGCTATTGACAGAATTCAAGTGTCCTTTAAAGAGAAATTTTGCACTGACAGCATTAAAGTTGAAGTGATGCAACAAAGCACTGGTAAAAGATATTTAAAGGATTCAGAAATTAAAAAACCCCACTATTTTAATCAAAAGCTATTAGGAAATTCTACTCCATTTAGTAGAATGTCTTTGAAAAAAGTACTTTTCCTGCCAATAGTACCAGTAAAGATTTTTTCATAGTTTCTAAGTACTGCAATAAAAATAGCTTTCAAAATGGAAATGTAATCATTAGTGTCACTTCTTAGCAGCAAAAGAACCAACAACAGCATGACCCGTCTGAGCAAATTTAGCAGTTAGCAATTTTAGAAGTACATGTTGGGGTCGAATATTTTTTGCTGTACAGATACTTGCCTAGGCAGCTGTCAATAAGAAAACTGGCTCTTATTTTTAGTTAACTTCTAATTATGCTCTTCCTGACTTCAGCATATGAATAAAAAGTTCTTTTAGGAAAATCTATCACATCTGCTCTTTTAATATTGGCAACACAGATGAACAATTTATTTCTTTATTACCAACTAATGCTGCTTTTCTGCAGTTTTGTGAACTCACCAGAAAAAAACAGAAAAGTTTTTACTTTTCACTTATGAATGTAGCAGTATGCATACAAAAAGGCATATCTGTCCTCTGTATTAACTATACCTGCCCTTCAGGAATTGCACAGTGAGGACTGCTACACGGATCATATCTTAACACACTGATCATTCATCTCTGTCTACCTTCAGTACCTTCAACCCTGGGTTATGTTACAGGCCACTGTCAGTTCAGTGCTGTTAACTTACTCCCAAGCAGGCATCACAAATGTGTCTCACTCAGAGTGGCATTTGGTGGTGCTGCTGTAGGCATGATGGCTTCAGAATAAAAGGGAAGGCGGCTTGTAGAGAGGGGAAATATCCTTTATTAGTCCTGCTGATACACCGGGAAGAGCAGCCAATCATTATTAGGATATCCTGTCCCTTCACCAGACATCACACAATTCCCATGCAAAAGGACATTCTGACTGAAAAAGTAGGCATGTCTCCCATTAGGGTTAAGAAGCCCTACTTGATTGAGTTAATTTCCTGGAAATCCCCTCATTAGCTTCTGCTATTATTTTCCAATTCCAGGCATGTTACCCATCATTGCCAAGATATGAATTTTATAAGCACTTTAGTTATGGTCTTTGCCTGACAAAGTTTACAGTTTAAAGGTCTAGCCCTGCTCAGCAGGCTTTTAAATGGACCTATTAGTGTAATTATCCACAGAAACATATTCTAAGACAAGACTCTGGAGGTAAATGAAACAAATACATAAGTGAACAAAATTTGCTGAGAAGTGCTGAATTTCAAATAAATTGGGAGCTGACAACACATTTTTCTGCCTTACGTACATCTATATACGCTTGAGGAAAAAATACTAGGATTTTGTTTGTGCATCAAGCTTGATTTTGCACTAGTAAATAACTATCCAGTTGAACAACAATACAGAAAGAAAACTGAAACATTTAAGCATGGATTAGCTTTATAATTTATTTGTAGCCAGCAAGAAACTGTGATCACAACTCACCACTTGCCTATGAGAATTCAATCATCTCATATCTTCTTTACAAAGTCATTAACACCCCTATTCTATCTAAACCTCCAACTGTTTATGAAAGAAACACAACGAAAAGTTAAAACCAGTTTTTCTTAACTAAGAACAGACAGTATTCATGTTTTACTGTAAACAGTTTTCATTTGTGACCAACTAATATTAGTACTCATCTATTTAGAACACTAAATTATCCATGAAATGAGAAAAAAATCATGATATTCCAGAAGGAAAAGCTCTTTATAGAAACACTAGTTTATATTTATAAAGCCTACCAATTAACTGGTATCATCATCTGTATTCATTCTTATATATAAAGCATTTATCTTTGTACTGCTTAACAGACTAATGAGATATGTCAATTCTTTTGACTTTACAGAGAGAGAACAATGGCTTTTACAAAAAGGCTTAAACAGCTCATTTACTGCTTGAAGTTGCAAAGTCTGGTAAAAAAATCCGCTCCCTATAAAATGAAAAAGGACAGCTACCTTTGGTGCTGTTGGAGCAATTATCCTGCTATCCTCAACACAAATTACATGATAGATTTCACAAGCAAACAGATATGACCCCCTGAGTTGGGTCAATGTTATAGGGGAGGCATTTTTGAAGGGAAAAGGTAGTACTCCCACCAGAAATCTGGTAACAGGGAACAAGAATGACAGGAGTAGGCAGGGGTAATGTCAGAGGATGCATAAAAGGGACAGCAACAACAGCCCAGGGCTAGACATACAGAAGTAAGGAAGACAGGAAGAAAAGCCACTTGGTGAGATATTTACAGTGCCTGACTTTTTCCCAGGCTCCCTAGGTTCCTCCCACGGGCAGCAGAAGAGATGGGCTCTTCCAGGGCTATAATTCAAAGTACCAAGCAGCTATAACCAGTCTTCTGCTGTCAACTCCCCTCCTGGGGGACACTCCCTCCTTCAAGCTGAATGCAAGATTAGGTTTCTGAGGATAAATTCATTCTTTGTGAATTCCCATAACATAGATTTTTAAAAATGTCAATCTCCTAGCTCTCTTTTTAAAGGGCCTGGTAAAAATTTTCATTGCCTTTAGTGGCAATACACTTTGGCCAATGCTGAGTACTAGTGAGTACCCTATCCTAAGCCCTACTCTGGGAGAAAAACAATCACAAGGTGATCTGGCAGTAAGTGCTACACCTGCACAATGCCAAGTGGCACTGCATGGGTATGCTACCACAGAGCCTGAAAACAGCATAACACCTAAGCTAATAATTTCAAAGATTTTGGTCCCAGAATATTCATTGGCAACCCTGCAGACTGTCTGTCTCAGTGCATCCCAAAATGGATGTACTAAACACCTTCTAATTTTTATATCCCAGGCAGATCTAGGGTGACACAGACAACAAGCTGACCAATAATATTAATGCTTAGATATTTCTACATGTCCTTTCTTCCTTTTTTTAATTCATAAATGTATAGTTTAAAAATATGATGCCCACAGAATTTGAATGTTTCCAGAGAGATGGTGGCTGAACTGAATTTCAGATTGAATTTTGCATGTAGATGTTCAACTTCCATCATACATGCCATTCTTTTTTTCTTTTTTTTTTTTTTTGGTGTGCATGTTTTGTTTTGCCAGGTTTTGGGTTTTTTTAAATTTTTTATTTTTATTGTGGCCATACTTTTTCAAATCTCAGTTCTTCCTCCAGTGAAACAAGAATTATCTAATGATATCTAATTATCAGATCCTGCAGAGCAGCATTATAATTAATCAATTATTCCTTCTTGTTGGGAGATTATAAAAGAATATATTGTACAAATATTGTACTAATAATCATGGTACTACTATACTTCCTAATAACTTTCCAGTTATTCGTGTAGCTAATGCATGCAACTATACCCATGATTGCATACCCAGCTCATGTGGTCCTGAGGATATCAATAGTCTTGTCCTCTCCAGAGTGTGTGGAACATGCAACTCAGTAGTCTTCAATCCAAAAAAGTACAGCTCAAGAGTATAGGACAATTTCTGACCTTGGTCATACTGTATCACATCAGCTGCTTATTCCATCAAATAACATCTCAGATTTTTTAAATAAATCGGACCTGCATATATATTTCTATGAGAATCCACAGCTGTATGTTTTATTAGAGTAGAATTTTCCTTTCAATTTTGTTTTTTTTTCTGTTTAAATTTTTCCTCACAGAACTTTTTAATGTTGCATCAGACTATCATCACAATTTTTTTTACAAAAATAAAAAAGGGAAAGAACATTCTTGGAGATCTTATTGCCCTCTAATGTCAGTAGACACTATTGTCTTTCCAGCTTTCCCAGACAATCTGTAACTGGGGACAATATAGCTCTATTAACCTTGCTATATCACCCAGAATGTCAAAATCTATGCTATAAATCTTCATCTTAATCATTTATGATTAAATATTCAGATGAGATTATGTGCAACCTAATCTACACATCCATCACCACTTCCCTAATTAACAACAGAGAGCAAGAGAGGGAAAAACACCACCTTTCTGAAGTAACGAGAAAAACAAGCTCTTGCAGTCAACTTCTAATTCTAAGTACTTCTTTTTAATCACCATTTAAGAAAGAAATATGATTAATGACATTATTTATATTGAATTATACACCTACTGCTTCACAGTAGATTGCTAAATATTGCTGTGTTAATCCCAGTAGCTCCCAAAACTCTTATCTTTATGAAGTGTTGCTGGTTTCAATTCTTTCCTATCTGTCAGAGAATTGACACACATACAGTGGAAGTTGCATAAGAGGCAACCTTCCAGGGCTCCCCAGGTAAAAAATTTCCCCTTGTTCAGAAAAGCAATCTAAGACTTAAGAACCACTATAGACCCTTTTAGTCTTTACTTCTGTTTAGAACTGCTGTAGCTTTAAGCACCAGATTTGAGTTATTTAGACCCTAATTTTGAGAGGGAATACAAAAGTGTACCTCTTACTGAAACTGAAGTAATTCCTACTCATCACCAGATTTTCAGAAAAATCAAACTTGAAAGCTAGTAAAGGCATTACTTAGGCTGAGACAGCCAACTCAACCCGTAAATCACAGGCTCTAAATGAAAGAGACCTCACCGGAAAAGACATGAAGTCTGTCCTTCCATAAGCCTGAAACTAACTTCTCAGTATATTTGCTAGAACTGCGCAAATAACAGATAGTTTGGTTGACTGTGATGGAAAACAAGCAAATAAACAAAAGAATAGCTCAATTAAAATCTGATCTTGGGCAAAAAAAGAATCAGGAAAATAAAAATATAATTATGTATTTTTACATCAACCTGGAACAAGTATGACCCAACTCATAAATGAAAGCACTAAATTGCGAAATAGCAAGTCACATTTTTAGTGTGAAACTTCTTTCCCAAACATGCAGACATTTTCATAAAATTAGTGGAAGAAAAGATCTTCAAATTTGTCCCTTCTCAGCCAAAACTACTTGCTAAATGCAACCTGAATCCATTATTATTTCCCAAAATGACATTTTTCAAACTTATTTGGGGAGGAAGGAAAGGGGGGCGGGGAGGGGGAATTGCCTGGCTCCATCCTCTGCTGGTTTTTCTAATTGCATTTAAATGATCCATGCAACTGGTCTCCTACAACTTCCCTGAGGGGTAATATTTCACAGTCTAGCTAATCTTGCTATTGAAATGTGTCCTGTTTTTCAGCAAAAGCTTCACTAGCATAAAGCACAACTGTAATAATTTTTGTTGACTTCTAAAAGTTTTAAAATTAGTTTTAAGATCAAGAAGTGTATAAATACAGACTATCAGCAGTCTATACAAGTCTGGATGCTTTAGCAGTGCAAAATAATCTGCCGTCCAAGGTGCCTCTCGTCTGCTCATGAGTCCAAATCAGCAGCTGAAATTGTACAGTCTTTTGGCCCAACAATATTTTGCTGTATCTGAATGAATTGTAGTTGACTTTTTTAAAAGAAGAAAAAAGGCAAAAAAAAAAGAAGCAATGTAATGCACTTAATATTTTATTTATTTAGTCATCAATTTCTGTCTCACTTCTGTGACTGAATTTGTTTGAGCTCAGTAAACTCTGGCTTGATTCTTCATCTGCTTGTATATCTACTTAAAACTGGTGGTATGGTGCTTGTAGGACCAGAAGTCTGTATACATCTCTTCACTGTGAGGGCTGCTGAAGCATTACTCACCAAAAAAAAAAAAAATCCCAACTCTTTGGGAAAAGAAAAAAAAAGTTCCACTGCTCTACTGCTCTCAGTGATTGAGTAATCCCCTTTGCAACTATTCTTAGCAAACTTACAATACAACCTCATGGCCTGATTCTATATTTATCTTTCTTTTTTTTTTTTTTCCCCAGGATGAGTAAGATACTACTTGCTTTGTGAATTTCTGAACTACAGTCAGTAGGCTGATTAAAGCAGTCAGACATGTTATTAAGCCTGTGGGGACTTCACGTGGAGCCTAAAGCAAGGGTGCCTCTGCTGCAGACCACTACGCAGTGTAATGTACCCACTTACCTTTTGCACTTTAAACTGGTTTAACACTCAGTTAAGTACTACTTAACCAGCAGGGCCTGTGGCACTCTGCACGAGAGGGAAGGCATTCCAGACTCATACCAAAACATTTTTTTTTTTTTCTTCAGACTAACTCAGTTTCTGAAGCACCTAGATTTATGTAACACCAGGGAACGGGTATACATCCATGCCTGAGGTTAGAAAAACTCTAGTATGAGCCAGTCAACAAACTCTACTGAATACAGCCTAAAGAAAGCTTTTCAACACTACTTGACATATACCTGTGCCATTACAATTGTGGACAAGGAATATATATTCTGTCTCAGTGATGTAATACTGTTCTGTTTCTCAGTCTCATTCTCTGGCTGTTGTGCTTATTCTGCAGCAGCGGGTGAGAATGTTTCAAAGTATAAAAACTATAATAAAGCCATTACCACAGTAACATGATGTTATTTCTACATTTTGATTTAAGGACAATACAAAATTCTACATGTAAAAAGCCCACCACTACCTCAATTTGCAGGAACTGACAAAAGTCCTTTTACTGTTACCCTAAAAAGCCCAAGCAGACAGTCTCACAAAGTAGAAGGCACATGGTCAATAAAATACCTAGGCTAGTTTTTGTTTGGAGTAGTTTGTCCCTACACTTTGGATCTAAATGATATAAAGTTAGTCAATCTTCAGTAATAAGTTTCCTCTGTCGCTTTACAGACACCCAACTAAACACCTAAATGCTCACAGATGCTAAGCAGCCAACAAAGTCTCACCAAGACTATGTACCAAAACTGAATACTGTACCTTTTGAGAAAACTTGGTCCTGTACACATATTATCATAGCAAAGCTCAAGTGAAATTTTCTGGCATGCTGCAACATATGGAAAGCTCCAATTTAACTATGGTCTTGGGGTATGCCACAGATATACAAGCTTGAATCCTATTTGAGAAGATGCTTAGTGGAAGTTTAAATCATTGACTCTGAAGTTTTTAAACTCCCTGATTTCATAGCATGTGACAATACATCTCTGTGGAGCAAAATCAAAATGTAGAAAGCCTCAATTTGTTTTGACTGTATTTCCACCAGCATTTTTTTTTATCTGCTCAGATCATGCCTGAAGAATAAACAAAATCCCAATATGCTCAGACCAGGCTGCGAAATGCAAACTTCTATCTGATATAAAATTCAGAATTTTGAAAACAAAAAGAGCTATAGGTTGGAAATTCTGGCACAATAGCAATGCAGTGATTTAAACATATGTCTTCTGGATGAGAGGAGAAGGAAGAGGCTTCTTGTCCAGCTCTGCTGAAAAATTCCAGGATGCATCAAAGGTTTTTCCTGTCAGGCAGAAAACACACAGCATATTGCTTTCACCTATAAAATTCGGTAGGGTACTGAGAAAGTTCTCAGATCAGTCTGGCAGTACCAATCTTGTTGCACTTTATTTCTTTCCCTCCCTGCCCTTTAACTGTATGTCTTTAGAAAAGTTTTTAAAGGAAAGGACACTTATAGCATCATTTACTTCTAGATGGATAGTTGAAGAATAATTTTATTTCTCAGCTTCCTAAATATGTAGCTGTTCTCCAGCCCTATGGTACGATTTCTATCTTAACAGTTTCAAAATACAGATGTAATTCACCAGTTCTTTCAGTATTCTGGAATGGGAATGATGAATTCCCTTTGATTTTTCAAAGATAAACTCATTTGATGTTGCTTTCACTGCAGTTGTGGTTATTTCTATTTTACTCCTACTGCAATATCTGTCTTCCATTTACCACCATTCTAACATATACATCTATACTGAAAAATGAGGGAAAGCACCAAGTCATATCTAGGTTATCTTTAATATCCACCCTCATAAGATAGCAGCTCCCTTTCTTCCTTTTTCTGTCCCTATTACATAGTTGAAGAGTGTTTTGCTATTTTTAATTTTTTTCTGTAAAGCCCATATTGGTTTGGCTTTGGAAAGTTGCACTTTATCTCCAAACCTGTTGATCTCTGAGCCGTAGTGTTGCTCAGACAACTGGGAGGAGAAGGGTGCAAGGTGACAAGGTGTCTTTTGCAGATTCCTAATGGTGTTGTGAACAAGCACTTCATTATAGAGTCACACCCTACAATTTTTTTCTCTTTTTTGATGTTGAGATTCTGGCAGTGTTAGCATTATTAATTTCAAAGAAATTTAGAATTTATTTATATATTTGTAACTGCAAGTTTCTCTCACCATTTGACTCAGTTTTGAAATTTTGCTCATCCATGGAGAACAAAACAAAACAAAACAAAAAACACTTAGAAGCTTTATTTCCACAAGAAACATAAAAGGAAGTTATCTGTGATCACTCTCTTGAAAGTTATTCAGTGTTATCAGTCTTCCATAGCGTCCTTATTGTTTACTGAGAAATTCTAAAAAGTCGAAAATATCCCCATAAAAAACAGAACACTGTAACACATCTTATTAATACATTTATCTACTTGATAAAGACTCTCATCTATCACATGAAAACACCTGTGATGGTTACTAATAGGCTGTGCTCTCCAATATCCATTTAAGTAGTTTAAATCCCCCACAATGGATAACATTTACACGATTTCTGGAATGTCTACCCTTCCCTTCTTACCACAGGACTCCAGCAATCCACAGGACAGCAGCCCAGTGCTAGCCCAGGGAAATGACCCTTGCACACCTTCTAAAAAAAATAGTTTTTAAACACATATATTTCACTTTTTCAAGTTAACATATCATTAATACTCAGTAGTATACCAGAATGTGTCTAGTTTGAGTTCTCTTTCTCAGTAGCACACAATATTCAAGGCCCTATTTCCAGTCATGGTGTCATATGAAGTTCTGCACAGACTCTTCTACTTTACTTTTCTTGCACAGCTTTTTGGCCAATCTGTACCCAATGTTTCACCTTTTTCCTTAGAGTCAACACTCAGCCACTGAACAATCCTAGCAGCAATGTACCACCAACACTACTTTCTTGGCAGCTTAGAGTTTTCTTTGCTAACCAAATGACTATTAACATTTCCATATCCACTGTTCTAGCCTCATTTTCCCCATTTTACTCTTTGTGCACTAATTTTATATATATATATATATCTTTATATAGAGAGAGATAAAGTCCTTCTTCCAGACGTGTCAGCACCAACCTGAGACCAGTTTCTGAGTTAGACAAGAAGAGTACATCTTTAGATGTCTCTTTCATCTACCTGCAGAGTAATGGTTGATGCTTCAAAACACATCCCGTGTAGCATTATGAGTTACGTGCTGATCACCACTGCTCCATCATGAGTCCAATCTCTTATCCCACTGGAACATAAAGGAAATTTCTGAACATCTCAAAGACACTTTAAATCAAAGCAGAAACACACCTACCAGTGACCCAATGTACCTTACTTCTGCATGCCACTAACCTAATGTTGCCTGCTCCTTCCATGCATGCCGTATGATCAGTAGACTTTTTCCAAAATGAAAATCTCTGGTGTAGTTCTGCTAAAAGACCAGGTTAGCCAGGAAGTTAAATAACAAGGCCAGCATTACATTCACAGCAATAAGCCAAAACCTGTGGCATTACCTTTCCTCTGGCAAGCAGGGATTTATATGAAAGGAGTATGGCTCCCCTTAAACCCTTGTTAAATCTATTCAAATTATACTGAAACTTTGGAGGAAGAATAATTCAGGTACAGCCTTCCCTGTAGGCAAACATGTTGTGAGAGAAGGCTTGGCTATCTTTTTAGTTTGTTAGTCAGCTGAATTGGAGAATACCATAGAGGTTTGAAGGGCAATTATTTCCTTCATAAGAACATGGAAACACATGTTACTCCTCAAATTCAATCTGCTATACTCCTGAAGAAATACCGCCCTGGACTGCATCTTATCACCAAGACAATTACAAATCTCTAAGTATGATTTCGTTATGTATCTTTTGCATAAACTCTGGCATAGTTAGAAGGCTACCTATCAAAAGGCTTTCTAGAAGATAAAGACCCTAGAGAACACAAAGGACAAATGCATAAAGTTATGCATTGCACTTAATATCTCTTGACTGTAGACATCCCTTGCCTTCCATGCAAACCCACTTCCATGGATGCAAACCAGGGACAAATTGCTATGGTTTAAGTGATTATAGCCATAAATCTTCATAAGAGTGCTTATTGTCATTGAGTGTTTAGATTAATTCTGTGTACAGCCAAAAAAAGAAATTTTATGCCAAATTTGAGATGAGCCAGGTACAAGCAGCCGTGAACACATCTGAGCCACTTCAGAAAAAATAATATAGGGAAAGAGAAATCCTAACCTGAGTTCAGTATGATAGATCTGTAAATTTGTTCTAGTAGTACATGATACCTATACCATTGATGTACTCCTGCTCTGCATTTTCCCACCAACAGGGCAAGAGGATTAGACTGAGAAGGAATTTGCATATTTTTAACCACAGTCATTTATGACCGTAAGAAACACAGACCTTCCCAGCACAACCAGTAGTTAACACTCCTCAGTGTAGGGTTCTGGGTTACTAGTGGTAAAGGAAAAAAAATAGACTGTTTTAAAAATGAAAGGATGTAAAACTTCCAGGAGGCAGGTAGTACTCAGCTGAAGTATCCTATGTGTCAAGACAGCTCAGGAAGGGTAGACACAGCCTTTCACCCATGGGATAAATCAAAGGTAACTAATAAACTGGAACGGTGCCTCAAAATAATAAGAAGTTAAAAAAAGATACAAGATTTGAGATGCTAGTTAAAAGGGGACAGAGAAAATATTCACATGCTTTAAAGCTGGTCCTGGGCAACAATTTGGATTCAGAACACAAGCAGGCAAACTCTGATTTAGCATGTAATTAAGAAATCCTTTTTGAATTATGCAACTTTCATTCACTTCTTCTGAAGATATGAGAACTGCAATCACTTGCCAAGTTTGATCCCAACATGCCATGGGGCAAATGGAGACCCTAAACTGTCATATTCTATTTAAATCATATGTAGGCTAAAGTGAGTGCGATTGCTCAGTATATGAAATTACTACTAGTGTGTTGATAACTCCTCATGAACAATCTATGGTTTTGAATTATTTATTGAGGAGGAAGTAGCTTTTGAAGTGAACATTATTTCTCTCTCAGAGCTAATGCTTGAATATGATAAAAATAGTTGCCAAGAGAAAAAGGAAGTTAAAAAGATAGTTTCATGACTGACAGTTCCCAGATTTTACCTTACTTCTTCATGCATTTCTTCTCTTTGTGAAATCTATATGCTAAAATAATGTTCACATTAAAAAAAAAAAACCAAACCAAAACCAAAAACTGTGGGGATAGCCTGTGTCAGGAAATGCCTTGCAACAAATCACAGGTACATACACATTCAGCAATGGCAATCAATAACATTCCTACACTATTCCCATGGCTTTGTGCTTCCTTGCTTTTAGAATCCAATATTGCTCATAGAAATGAACCTTCGAGGGAGCCACAGAGCAGCCTTCCTCTGGCATCAAGAGTGGTACATCAGAGAATCAAAGAGCTTTGGGTTGTAGTGCAGATGAAGGACACTTAACAGAGCATGGAGTGACAGCAGGACAGGGAGAAGGACCCAATTCTCCCATCGGTTCTTCAAGTTCTCAGTTTTCAAAGACTTGTCCCCTCAAAAAGAGACTTCACAGGTTTTTGAGGATGGGGAAGTGAAAGCACAGATGAAGCAGTGGCAGACCCCCGCATAGTAAAATAAATCCAGTGTGACTCATTCTCCATTTTAACCAAATTAGAATTTCTGTGGTCAAAATATTCTCACAATAAAGTACATCTTGAGTGACAACGGCAATAATTGAACCCAAAACAATTACTTGAAATCAACACAAATAATCCTGCTGTCTTCCTTTTTCCTTCCCTATGACTATTAAGGTTGTTATTCATGAAGAATTCCCCAAAGAATGATTTATGACATGCCATTAGAAGACATATTTCTATGATATTTCTAATGTTTATTTATTTGTAAATACTTTATACACATTAAGCATGCATAAAAACATTTTATAAATTCTCTGTGAACAGATTTGAATGTTGAGTTTCTTCTTATTTCAAGGTTATTCTTCAGTTTTCAAGGTGCCAAAATTAATTTCTTTAATAACCAATCCTTTGTGCCTACTAATTAGAAATATCCAAAACAATTTGCTATTTAAATCTTATGTCATTTCTTCTGATCCTTGATTGGATGAGTAATGAAATTAAGTAAGACCCATATGAATTGTGAATATTACTACTGAATATGTAATTAAGGTTTTGATTAATATTCTGGCACTCAGGCTTAAAATACACCTTCCATAAGTATTTGCACTAATAAAGTTCAAGCTCAAAAAATCAGTACAAGTCATTAATACAGTCAACCGAATTCATAAGTGAACTTCAAAAGAATACTTGCGAGGGTTTTTTATGATGATGGTTATGAACAGCATCCTTTTAAGTTGGACTCCTATATTAGTGCTAGCTGTCAAGTAAAGCTACTGGTCATCTTTCCTCCTTAGGTGCTGGTATAAAATTAAAAACTAGCAATATAGGTTTTGCTGAGCTATTGAAAACATCCTGAGTTATTACACGTTGATAATTTAAACGGCAATTGTTTCAAAGCTCAATGAATCATTTTATGGAAATTTAAAATCCTTTAAGACATAGCATTACATTAAAAAATGGAAATTTTACTTTTTTTGTTGTAATACACTTCTATTTCCTACTTAGGCCATCTATTAGGAACATTTTTTATGTCACTGCTGAAATATACTTAATTTTGCTGACAGTCAAAATTTTCAAAATGTTCTTCCTATACAATACCTTCTGCACTTCAAGAAAGTCAATCAGTACCTGACACTTAACAAACAGAAATGTATGGACGTATAATTTAATTTTTTTTTTGTTATATGACTCTCTCATTTGTAAAACATCATAAAAGTTATTGATAACAACTTCTTAACATGAGTTCTGAAGCAGTATGGTATTCCACAAGCCTGTCATGTTAAAAGATGCTAGACCTGTAGAAAAATTCTGACTCTTATCATGGAAGGTTGACTTTGTGAGGCTGCACACATCGTGTAATAAAGATATGGGCACTGTGAGAATAGATAGACTCAAGAAGAAGGACTGAGTCCAGGTCTGGAATTCATTTTGGGATGAGTTAGGAATGGTACCTGCTCAAAAATACTCCTCTATTTTTATCATGCTCTTAAACCACAAGTAGCAGCAACTCCTCATTACTTCTGTTACAGAATATCTCCAAACGTGCACACAACTTCATTCTCCTGCTGTGCTATGAAGTTTTCAAAGGAACAGAAAGAGAACCTTCTTCCAAACAGCTTGCCACCTTACCAACAAAGGTGAGGCTGGAAGCTGTTAAACACCTGCTCTGGGCTGTCTGAGGCAAGACCCACACGAAATCACAGGTTGGTTGTGAGGCCAGCATTCTCTCTCTAGAGGGACTATACTTCTACACTGATGAGTGTAAAGCACCTACAAACTCACAAAATTCTCAGTCTACATGATAGCATATGAGTCCAGGTTCAAACTGACAAGCGAATGAGTCCATTTCAACTAGAGCCTTCTCAGGTCCTGGATTTTTATGCTCTGCTTCTCCAAACACACCAGTAGGCTGTACAAGGGGCTGAGTCAGTCTCTTCAGAGATGAACTTAGGGACTGATGGTGGGATGACTTGTTTAGCATCTTTTGCTAGTTTTCTCAGCAGCCCTCTTGATTTAGTCTGACCACGCAGAGAACACTCCCAATAACTCATTATTTCTCTAACTCAATTGGATTATTAACGAGTAGCTATGTCATAGAAGTGACACAAACAGAACGAAGACAAGTTATAGAAAAATGTACATCTCCAAAATCTTAAATTTTATAAACAGAATAAAATAATGAACAGCACACAAGGGCCAAACACGGTTCTTAGTGCAATAAGGTAATTTTCATAATCTCTCATCATGAGTTCTTAATTCACCTGTGTAGTAAAAATCGCTAACAAAAATTCTTGACTGTAAATGCAATCCCTCCTTTAGACACATGCATTAACACACTATTGTAAAAGTTCAAAGCCATTATTATTGAGTTCTCTCAGCCACATTAATTATCCTCCGCACTGTATTTGGCTTTACTTGGGTAAATCTGTAATTACCCAGTCTTTACTTACAGAACATCTTTGTTTAATATACTATGAACTCTGTTTACATTTATGTTTTTTCTAATAATTCTGTTTTGAATTCCATTACTACTGGAAATGTTCTACCCTCAACCTATCTGTCTGCTGTGACCCATATAAGTAATTGGTTTTGGAGCTGAAATGTCCAGTGCTTGTAAACTCTGGATTGAAGTTGATTCTAGCACCTGCACTTTGTTTAGAAAAATTCCCAGCTCTTGTTACCTAAGCCATTTTTTTCTCATGGCATGTTGGATCCAGATTGTAAAGCATACTAACAAATAAGGAAAACAGCATAAGGGAATAGGTGTGAGCTAACTTGAAGCAGCAAAATTAGTAGGTGAAGGAAATAGGGTAAAGGACAGAAATTTTTTAACCTGTATAACATATTAGGGTTGTAATAAGCATAAACCCTTGTGGAAAGAAATCCTTAAAATACTAAAATCTTTCTTTAAAAGCCCAATAATGTCCATTATAGAGAGATGTTCATGTTTTCAACATGCTTAACCTAAAACTTGTTTTGACAGACACATTGAACTGATAATTGGTTTTGAATTGTTTCTACCTAGATGAATTTCCTTCTGAGTATCTCAATGTATATTACAGAAATTAAGCTTCATAATATCCATATAACAACTAGATTGCAAATACGTACTAAATAACAAAAGATAACATCTTCAGAAGTATGCACTGCTTTTGACTGCCCAAACTGAGCCATTTTAAATCCTCTTTTCCTTTCAAGAAAAAAAGATAATGAGCTCCACTCCAATTAAAAGAAAATGGAGATGCAGTTTTTCATTTCTGAAACTCAGACCAAAGGCAACCAAAAGACAATCAAAATTATTCATACTGAAAAGCTGGACTACACTCGCTGTGAAACTAGCAGCAAACTGGGAAACAAGAAACCGGAGTATGAAGATAGGGTTCCATTTCATCCACAGCACTGCTGCTTATGTTGATAAAATAAACTACAAAAATGTTATCAGGAAATAAACTCAGAGCAAGAACCAGGAACTCAAGCCATTTTTAAATTGCAATTTTTAAATTACTACTTATTCACTTTTGCAACAGACAACAGAGCAAAAGTGTGAAACAACTACTGGATGGACACATCAAAGAGAGCGAAAGATGATGAAAAAATTAATAAACCAATCCTTCAGCTAATTCAGTTCATCTAGAGCTACTCCCATAAGCTAAGCAGGCATTTCATGTAGATCTGTATTATGGTGCTATTTGTGGTTATACTATATATGAAGGATGAACGTTTGTAAATGGAAATACTGGTGGTATACTTCCAGGATAAGAGAGAGAGAAGGTTAAAAGGTGGGAAAAGGTTGAAAAAGAATTAATTAAGCAGTAAAGAAGAGAGACAGGGAGACCTGTATTTGGTCTCATCAGAAGTCCCTAAGTATTGAGCTTTCCTCTCTAGCCTCACAAACATGACATTTCTGTCAGTGTTATGTCACAGCTCCAGCAGGAATGGTAATAAAATGTCCCCATCCAGCCTCGCCTAGGCATCACTGCAGAAACCACTCAGGGAGACAAGATCTGACCCCTCACAGCTGGAAAGGGCAGCGGACTCAGATCTCCTAAAACCTGAGCAAATACTCTAATCGCAAGGGACATTTCTCCAGTACTGTAAACCAAAGCAGAGTCAGCAATATTTGTCAGGGATCTAAGCTCATCATTGCTCATAAAGCAGGTATAAACAATGCTTGCCAACTGAATCCACTATGGGATTTTGGTGTCACTGCAGCCTAGCATCTGGTTTGCAGTGGGCTTAAATAAGAAAGAGGAACTCAGGCTATGCGTGCTGGGGAGGTTCTGAACACAGCCAAAATGCAGCCAAAATGCAAACCTCTAGGAAACTTTCAAGTTGAACATTATGGTCCATTATGTTTAAGTTCCTTAGGAAACTTCACACAGAATCACAGAATTACAGAATAACAGAGTGGTTAGGGTTTGAAGGGACCTCTGGAGATCATGTAGTCCAAGCCCCCTGCCAAAACAAGTTCATCTATAATCCTGTGCAATCCTGCACAGGATTATGTTCAGGCATGTTTTAAATAATTCCAGAGAAGGAGACTCCACAATCTCTCTGGGTAGCCTGTTCCAGTGCTCTGTCACCCTCACAGTAAAAAAAGCCTTCCTAACAAGTCTGTTGAGCCCAATTTTCTAGGTCATATTTTCTAGGTCATATTTTGGACATACTCTATATGTCCAAAGAGTATCTGAATTCTGCTTTGCAGATCTAAGTCCTATTTTAGATCTGGCTCACAGAAGAATTTCCATATAAAGTCAGCATATAAAGATTAGGGTTGAAGAAAAATAAGATACACAACTCCATCTATACTCTTCTTTTAGATAAAACCCCCATGCATTTATAATGACAAAGCTTATTTTTCCACACAAGCAAATGGTGAAAATATCAGCACAGTGGCTTTTTGTTGCTTTCTATGCATGTACAGATCTCTCTATAGATAGCTGAAGGCTAGTGCTTGATACTTAAAGGTATTTTCCTTGGACCTGCCAGAAGTAATCTACTGATCCTCTGCACTATACATGGAAAAACACCACTCAAAGAAATTGCTAGGATCCTAGAAAAGATCAGATGTTTACATGAGAACGTCCCATTAAAGAGGGTAAAGTGGAAAACTGTGGCAATGTTAACCTTCATTCTTAAGGGCAGAAATCAATCTGATATATAACAGCTGAGAGAAACAAGGAAAACTGTCCTTCCATATGTAGGTTAATTCACTTTTTATTCACCATAAAACATCTGCATCTTTCTCTAAACCAGCTGGTACCCTCCTTGGTACATTAGTCTTGTCTAAGTCACACCTTCAAATTTTAGATGAACAAAAAGTAGTTACTTTTGCTGTCACATCACTTGCTGCCAAACTTCCTTTGAAGACATCCCACAAGACAGTCATGCTCCACGGGCTCCAACTCATGACATCAAATAATTTGTAACTGATAGCATTAACCACCCCCACTGATTATCTCTGCCAATCAAAAAGATTTATATGGCTTGCCATACAAATCTTATACCATAAACGTGCTGAACAGCACCAGCTTGTTGTCAAAGGAAAAATAATGAAAATAATAACATAATATAGCAATTATTTTATCTTGGGAGAAAAAATACATTATAACCCATTTCAGCCATTCAGGCAGGTAAACAGAATGAGAAGGAGAGTGATAAAAAACCACTTCAGCAATCAGAGTCTATGGGGACATGATAATTTATGTTATTGTTGCCAGAAAATTCAGGTAAAATCTCCTGGGAAAAATATATACCCAAGACTTATTATTTTTTAATTCTAAAATGTAAGAAAAGATGTTTCAGAGCACTCTCTTCACTGTCAGCTGGTGCCACACTGATACCTTACATTTGTATTTATCATTGTTCAGATGATTACTCACTGCAATCAGAGTTTATCTAGCATTTTCTCTGTGTATCTAACATTTTTTGCTCTGAGTTTGCCCAGACATACAAATCTTCTGTTTTCCTGCCTCCTTCTACAGTTTCTCAAGCAGTCTCTTAGAAAATTAATCAAATAATCCCTCTTTGGTCAATGGCAAAAGGGAAATAAACTGGAGTGAGGTACATAGTTAGGAGGGTTAACTGGCATTCTCATGCTTTTTCAGAACCTGACTCCTTTTCTACAGGCTCTCTCAATTCTCCCTCATGTTCTCTTTTATATCATCCTCCTTTCATTTTAAAAATCAAGCAAATCAAAACAGTTCTTTTTATAGCCCGTTTGCTACTTCCCCTCCTATATGTCCGCTTGACGCAATGTATACACCTGGCAGCTGTGCTAAAATGGACAAAAATGGCACCACTTTGTAAATATACTTTAGTAACCACAAATTTCCTCTTGAAATGCAAGTAAAAGAGCTATTGATTTTGTCTGTGCCTGATAAATTCCTTCCAAACAACCTGTTTACTGAAAATGTAAGTCACTATGTGATTTATCTGCCTTACATTAAAAGCTACTTAATTGGAACAGAGAGACAGAAGAATGAGGTAATACTGTTACAAGTGACATAGGTATTGATTTTATTTTAATTTTACTAGAACTTTTGTATCTTCGTGGTCAAGTCAATCCTTATGGACAAATATTAAGGACTAAGCAGCTGACAAGGGGAGTACTCCTCTGAACAAGTTAAACTTTGATGTAAATAACCTGAAGAATGAAGCAAGATAACTGAGGCTATAGATGATGATGTCACACTTTTTTTCCTTTCCCACAGGAGATGTGGACATGCAAACTGACCTTTCAGCAATAAATACTTTCCCTGATGTATGTAACAGAAATTATAAAAAATCAACCAACCAACCGAAAAAACCCCAAAAAACACAAAGCCAAAAAACCCAAAAAAGAACCAACACACCAATTTGGTTGCAATTTTACAACATATACAAACAAATTATAATGTGAAGTATTTCTCTGAATTCATGGTATGTTCATATATTCATTCCTGCATAGTGTTGGAGGACTCTTGAATAATAACTACACACGGTGACATGAAATCCTCTGAAACACAAACCCTTGAAATCATACAGATTTTCCACTTTTTTGGACAAAAGCCAAATATAAATCCTTCTCATACATAAGTTTCTAGAAAGCATTCTGTGTATAAAATACTAGTTTTCCAACTAGACTTATTGAGCGATCAGAAATTTTAGTGCTTAAGCAGTCCTTTGAAAATCTGAAAACTTATGTAACTGATAAATATTCTCTACAGAGAGAATTCTTGTCAATTATTAAAGTAGAGTATCTTTCTTCTAAAGTACATCAGCATCTTTTACACATAGCTAAGGTTATTAGAATAAACTGAATACCAAATCTGATTTGTATGCAGACTTGTAAGAGATTTTTAAGAACATAGTAAAACTTCACTTTTGTGTTTCTAAAAAAATATGAAAGGCACAGACTTCATCTGCATACCACTGTCTTCAGAAAAAGAAGGAAAAAAAAGAAAAAGAAAATATTTTGAATATTTATTCTGCTGAACGTAGAAGCAAAACTAAATATGGTCAGGTCACTCACAGGGTGGGCTGCCCCTTCTAATCCTGTTGAGAGGGGAAAAAAAGAAAACTTTAATTGCTATTTCTTGGAGCCCATCACCTTCCTGAGACCTAAAGACACAGCAAGCAAAATAGTTAGCCAGTAGGACTTTAACTCAAGCACTGCAGTAACTCAATAAAAGAAATATGGTATTGTTGAGTGGTAGCATTTCACTACACTAAGAGACAGATGGGGAGGATATGCAATAATCTTGTCTAGGAAATGGCTATGATTCATAAATTTGGACTCCATGTGACAAATTATCTGACAGATTTCAAAACAGTAAGAAAAACTGGTGTCAGATCGAGATATTATCACATCTTAGCGTGAAGTCCAATGGCAGCTGGAATTATTGACCACGTAACTACACCGAACTCCTACACTACTACTGCAATAAGTGTCAAAACTACTGTGTAGAGCAAAAGTGCAAAACCAAATGAACTTATTTAAGTTTGGATTCAAGCTAAGACTGATGACGTTTTTCTTAATTTGAACTACCTTGCTCCCAGTTCCATCTTAGGGGTCCAGTCGTGCTTAATAGTGAGCACCTGATGAAGTTGTAAGGATTTCTCATATACAGAACAGTATACAAGGCAGGTACCATTTTCCTTTTTTTTTTTCCTAATTCTAAGAGCATAAAGTTGTTGAAGAGGTGAAGCTCATGAACACAGGCAATGAAATTTCTTTGGCAGATGACCCAGACTTGTGATAAATGCTTCCGCAGGGCAGCAGAGAAATTGCAACTCACTCTGGTCTCAGAATCCAGTATCACCTCTGCAACCTTGCTCCAAGGATTTTTTTTTCCAAATAAGAACCAGGAAGGAGAAGCAAAATAATGGTTTCTTATTAATACACATAAACAGATATAGCATAGCATCATTAAACCATAGCATCACTTGTCAGGCAACTAGACCCACTTTGGAACAGACACTTGTCCTGGAAAATACCACTTGGAAGGGTCTGCAATTAACTTGGTGTCTCTTCCTTCTTCAGGTGGATTCCCACACAGCTAGGAAATCTCAAAACCCCTCACTCTGTTGAGAGGGATGTACTTAATCATCTCAGTATTATTTTAGCTATCCAGAAATAATTTTAAAGAGTAATTTCCAGACCTCCTCTTTTCAATGATTCACCTTTCCTCTGACATTGTTGGCTACAGAAACTTGACAGTTCCCTTTCAGGGACTTTAACTGCAGCCTTTCAGACAAATGACAGACACTGTGGGAACCTCCAAGAACCAAGGCAGGCTGCTCACACCACCCAGCTTCAAGGCACAATAATTGTCTCAGGGAGCTACTTCTTGCTTTCCAGACACCACAAGGTGGGTGCCAGCAGTCCTCCAGTCTCCTCCTCTCACCCACCCAATTTCCTACAATCCACACTTCCCCCAGGGCTGGGTCTCAGGACACCTTTTCCCAGCTTCAGGAGCATTGCTATCCAATCCTGCCAGCCCAAAGAAACCTCAGCCAGAGAAAATTTTTTTTAGGAAATGAACTAGCTTCACAGACACCAAGTGAACACTACTATCTCTTACATCCAGTCACCAAGTCCTGCTATCCATTGCAAAATCTGAAAGCCATGGCTAAGCCTGGGAAGCTTAGTGAATCAAAGGGATGCTCAAGGGTAGTGGTTAGATACTCTCATGCCAGCTCAAAGGGCAATAGTTTATGCAAATTTTACTGGCCCATATTCCTCTACGTAGTCCTTATAGACTATAAATTAAATCACCTGCTTTCATTTTTTCTTTTCAATGGAATACAAAGAATCCATTCATTACATCTTCCTTGTACTCCCCAGAGTCTACTAACAATCAGCCAGGTCTCTCACAGCACATACTTGGGAAAACAGGGCTCCATAGCATGGCTTCTATGCCCATATATTGGTTAAAAGCAGAATTATTGGTAAAGAAATGTGTCTGTATCTATCTCTGAAGGCAAAATCCCATCAATGATCATATTTTAACATTAAATTAGCTGCCAATGAAGGCCTAGTAGCTGCACTTTGCTGTGGCAAGGAGGTCCTCAGAGACTTTACTGGTACTTTAACAGGACACTATTACCAGGAAGCTCATGAACATCCGACCCCCAGAGAAAAAGTAAATTATATGTTTATCCTTCAGAAAGGAGGAATTCAATATTCTAAAGTTTGTGGGGAAAAGAAAAAAGCTATACTGATTTCAAAAGAAAAAAAATTACTTTTTTATTCAGAACTGACTGGTAGTTTAGCTGCTCCTGGAGCTCCCCTTCTTTACATTCTAGGAATAAAAACTGTTTTAGTAATTTTAGATTGTCTATTTCCAGCATTGTTCCATGCCACATTAAAGAGCTCATTCATTTCCCATTATCACATTCTAGTTAAAATTAGCACATAATCATTTTAAATGATCTGGCTTTCAGTATATTTGTAAACAAAAAATTAATCTCAAAGGAAAAGCTTTGAAATTGTTAAAAGTCATCCTGACAGAACTAATTAGTAAAACCACATTTTTACAAGTTTGGTTTTTGTTTGTTTGTTTGTTTTTAATTTAATGCAAGAAAATTAAGAATGTTGGTATTGTCAGTTGTACCCCCCATTCCTCAGGATAGCTTCCTTAACTAAGCAGTTGACACAGTTCCCCTAAAAATCTTTGGTAATGGGACATTTTTAATAGGAGACAAAAGACAACAAACACCACATAAAAACAGAATGAGCACCAGTTTCAGTATCTTGAGAATCAGGAATCAGCAAACTTTCTCCTTATTCCCTGATATCCTTGCCCTTACACAAAACCAAGGAACTTATACCTAGGGTTCCTTGTCAACAGAGAAACGAGGGGCATCTTACTGTCATTTTTGCTGAAGGAAATTCAATGCAATAAGTAACAGAAAACTTAAATGCAGACATATGGGAGTTTTAACCAGGGTCAAAAGAAAAAGAGAAGGGAAAAACTGAAAGCTGAGAGGAAACACAGTGAGAAGCACAGAACAAAGGGTAACATGGGTTTTGTCGACTGGGGGGAATGGTGACCCCGGCACATGTGCACTTGTGGTGCTCACACAGCCAGCACAGTCTGTTCAGCTGTGTCAAAGAAGGAGTTAGTCTCCAAATACCAGCAACTGGAAAACATGTCAGGTCCTCCTTCAGCCTAAATAGCTTGAATTATTTGCTCAAGACAGTGCCAGTGTTACACTGCAGAGAAAAAGTTCTGGACTATTAAGTGTCTAAATAGACACTCTATTTTCCAGAAAATTTCCACAGATCATGTTAGTTCTCATACCATGCTTATGTACAGTTTCTCAGGGTTTGATGTGACCTCTCCTCTTTGGTGCTGATTATTAGCTGTACACATCTCCAAAGGCTCTCCCTTATCAGGAATGTATGCAGGGAATTAAAATGAAGTCACTTTAATAAATTATGAAGTGCTGATATGCAACACTGCATACAAGCGACCATATATATTTGTATGTTTGTGGAAAACTGCAAATAAATACTACTGCAAATAATACTACTGACAGACAAAAAATTCTATGGCTCTGTTTCACTGAGGAAAAAAAAGGCATCACCATAAAAAGGCTAAACCATAAATAATGTCCTAACTTGCCTCACCAGTCTAATATTCTGGTAGTCTGACGTTGCTGCATATAAAACACAAATAAAAGCTACATATGATCAAAAGAGACTCAGCTAGCTTTAAATATAGAGGACTAGGTGCTCTTCCAAGGAGAAAATTGGATTTTAAAAAAGACTGTTCTTCATCCAAAAGCAAGCAGCTAGAGAGCTCTAAATCCCAGACACCTCATCTGACAGAAGTGCTGCACAGTATCAGATCCCACCCTGCTCCACCCACAGCCCTCCCTGCTCTTTGTATTCTCCACATGACACTAGACCTTGTAAAACTCTCTTCTCTGTCACTCAGCATGATCCACAGTTTTGTCTTCTATATGGGTCAGTATCAACATGAATTTCTACATGCAATTTGAGCCATGGTACCTACTTTTCTGTCTCTGCAGGTTGGGGACTAAACATTACATAAAAACCATCTCACTCACGAAGTCCTAAATTTAACTTGTGTTAACTTGTGTTCAGCTGTGGAGGTACAGCATAAATGAGCATATAACCAATCAAGATCCAAAACAAAGCATCACTTTTTGTTCAAATTTCTGCTTCCCTCTCAAGTTCGTATTGAGCACACCTGTAACTTTGAGTTAGTTTCACAAGTTTAGAAAATTGTATTTATCACAATGAACAAAATACTCTGGAAAGTGAAAGACAGTTATGGCATCCTAAGGTCTTTGATCAATTATCTAGCAGCACTTCGACTCCTTGATGCTTAAGGGCCACAAGTGGAACTGAGCAGTACCAGATACTGCATTAATACAGAGCAAAAGCCAGTCTTTGTTCAAAAGGATGAGACAAATATTAAAAACTTCAGCCTCAGAACTTTGGAATAGCAACAAATTAAACTCTCTAATGAAATAATTGGAAAAAACAAACAAACAAACCACTGTTTCCAAAACAGAAGGATGACAGAATTTCTTTTCATCCATCAGACAAG
The DNA here is from genome assembly GCF_001715985.3 of Manacus vitellinus. NCBI lineage: Eukaryota > Metazoa > Chordata > Aves > Passeriformes > Pipridae > Manacus > Manacus vitellinus. The sequence continues at coordinate 38,638,015 of NW_021939396.1, forward strand.
AAACCCCAAAGGTATTTTCAGCTGTTGCTTTAGTGCACTTGCCCCACTGCATGACCTTCTTCAACACAGCATCTGTCTTCCAAAATTTTATGTGAAAGTTTTATCTATTTATACACCATGCCTTCTGAACCCTGCACTTTTCAGGCAGCACTAAATGTATTTGCAGGGCATTCAGCCTCCATATGAATCTTTCCTGTAAATTTGCTCAAATTGAAGGAAAAGTTTACTTTTGAAAACTATGATGTCATCTCCTTCCTCAGTAAGTGCCTTCCACAACCTACTTCAGCACATCCTTCCCATAACGCAGTGTGTGTCGCTTGCGGGTGGTTTTGAGAACTGCTACTCAGAAGTTTGGTTTAGAAGACATTCCTTTAATACATCACATATATAGAAAACGGGTATGCATAGCAAGGAGATGACTGCTCGCAGCATATGTGTAAATCTCATAAAACAGCATCGGGGTGTTACCAGAAAGTAACTCTTCACTGTCAGTGAAGTTCCCTGCTGGCGGCAACGGTGTCCTGGCCACATGTGAGGACACCAGGAGACGAGCATTACGGGGGTATGGCCCCTTTCCCCTATCGGTTCTTTTATTTTACGAGCCCCTGG
>NW_021939396.1:38642088-38873315 GCF_001715985.3 Manacus vitellinus
GAACCCCATATTTTATTCTCACTACAATCCATATGATGTTTCTTGCCTTAGACTTGTAATGCAAATTGCTTCTTTCCAAGATATCTTTTCATAATTTGGTCAGCAGCTATACATAATAGAGTACATTCATTTAAGGTCCCTTTCAACCCAAACCATTCTATGATTCCAAGACCACCTTGTCAGCAGAGAAGGTGCTTAATAACAAAGCTAATTTAGTGGCACATTTATGGTTTATATATATCAACAAGTTTCCAGCATTATTCTATTTCATAGAGTGGTTTGGGTTTGAAGGGACCTTAAAGATCATCTGGTTCCAATCCCCTGCCATGGGCAGGGACACCTTCCGCTTTACCAGGTTGTTCAAAGCCCCATCCAGCTTGACGTTGAACACTTCCAGGGATGGGGCATGCACAATTTCTCTGGGTAACCTGTTCCAGTGTCTCACCACCCTCACAGTAAACAATTTTTTTCCTAACATCTAATCTAAACTTGCCCTCTGTCAGTTCAAATCCATTACCTCTTATCCTATCACTATATGCCCTTGCAAAAAGTCCCTCTCCAACTTTCTTGTTGTCCCGTTAGCTACTGGAAAGTGCTATACAGTATCTCCAGAGCCTTCTTATAGTTACATCTTTAATAAAATGTTATAGTGTGCACTTTAAGTTACTTTAATTGAACCTGTTTAACATGTGCAGGTCTAAAAGATGCCACAAATTTATAATGGAGGTTATAGTGTGATACATGGGTGAGAGTGATGGAACAACTGTGCTCCTAGAGTTGAAATCCTAACCTAAATTGCTTGGGCTGTAGGTGGAGTAAGAGAGTTACTCAAACGTGTCAGATTAAGATGGAGAGAATAAAATGGAGGAGAACAAGGTCCAACTTACTAAAAGGGCAGAAGGTGCCTCTGAGCAATGCAGTAGAAATTTAAGAATATAAATGGCATCAGTCCAGCTGTACATCATCTTCAGAAGTCATGGTAGCCTGTTTAAGGCTACTCCACTGCTTGCCACTTGGAGGAGGTAACTGCTGGGGCCAAGTGTCCCTATATCCTCCCCTCCCTTCTCCTTAAGTGGGGTAAATTTTCTGGTATGTTTGCCCTGAACCACTTCACTAAAGGGTGAATTTGACCAAAGGAATTGATCCATCTTCCAGGAAGACTCCAGTTCACCACAGTGGGTTCAGACCTGTAAATCTGAAAGGTGTTCAGTTTGCCAAATATTTCACTGTGGTGGAGAGAGTTTTACATATCCTTTCCTATATTTTTCTGTTCACTCTCCCCCTCCCCTCCCCTCCCATTCCCTCCCCTCCTCAGTAGTGGATTCAGCTACTGTTGCATTTGAGAGGGAAATAATATTTCCCACTGATTTTCATGTTAAAATTAACTGTCTGTTAAATGAAGACAGTGCATTAGATGAACACTTAAATTAAAGGCTGTTTGATACACTATAAGAGGAATGTCTTCTGTTTTGTTTTCTCACTTTAAAGATAACAAACAAAAAGCATCCCAAATAATAATAGTAACAGAACCAAATTTCCTCTTTGTTAAACTGACATGACATCTATGGAGCTATCTCAAGGCCAGAAGAGTTTGTATATACACAGTGTGCAAAGCAGCATGCATTCAGCTAGCCAATGTTGGCACTAAATCTGAGAAATTATTAATTACAACATATAATTGAATGGCAAAAGTGAGATCACATAAATACATATTTCCTAAACCAAGTACAGAAAAAAAAATATATTTATTTCTCATGTGAAGGTAATTTTTGTCTGAAGGAGATTTTATTCTTGGCTTTCTTTTTCTCCAACTTTCTTTAAAGAAAACATTTTTATGGATACCACTGCTTTTGTTCTGAGTTACGACTCCTGTTTCCCTTTTTTTGCCCCTTACAATATCTTATAATCTATGTCTACTTTAGCAATACTTTTTGTCTGTGTATCTTTCTGTTTTTTCACTGTAGACCATTATCAATTGAAACCTAAATGTCCAGGAAATAAGCTTCTGGGTTCCAATCTTCTTATCTTCACTCAAAAGTATTTTTTAGCTCTTCGGGTTCCTAATATGTTTTTCCAAGTCTTCTTTAGCTATATTGTACAAACTGCCATTTCAAAATACACTCAAGCTCTTGCTTGCATATCTCTCATTTTGCCATTAGAATATCAGTATACTGTACAGGTCTAATAATTTTTTGCATACATTCATTCCAAAGGATTCCAAAATCTATTTTCTTTTGTTTGGCAGTACTTTTGGCAATTGCAGTTTAGTGCTTGATGTTTCTGCATTTTCTTCTAGTTCAGACTAACTGAAGCATTAGAATGAGCTCATTGTACTGGATTTGACACATTATGGAAGCATTCTGACACAAAAGCCTGACTTTCTGACTGTCAGTCCCTTGGGGAGTAGTTCTGTGTCATGAAGGAACTGTGCATAACCCTACTGTCCTGGCAGGGCTTGCAATGGACCAGTCTCTCCTGCTGAACAAAGCTCCTGAGCAGCCCTTCTTAGAAATAAATGAAGTCCTAAGCCGTAAAGAGTTATCTGGTGATGTCTTCCAGATCTGGTGAATCTGCTAGCAGATCTTCCTTCCTTCCTTCCTTCTCTCCTTCCCTCCCTCCCTCCCTCCCTTCCCGATGAACATTTGTTTTCTCATTCACTCAGACATGGTCTCACTGCTATGCCTTCCATAGATCTGACTTTAACTAGTTTTCCGTGTTAAAACAGTGCCCTTAGGAACATACGCACGTTGAATCAGTTTCTCAGGAGCATAAAGTAAGAACTATTCTCCAAAATGTTTGGGGGTTTTAGGTGTTTTCAATAGATTCATGTTTAAACTGTACATGCAGGTGTCAGTGAAAGTTGTAATATAGGCTGTATGTTTAATATTTATGCACTAATTGCCTTTTTGCCCAACCAGCTTCATTCACAACAGGCACATGCCACTGTATGCTCTGATAACAGAGTTACTCCATTGCAAAGGAAGGATGCATTTCCTTTCAATGAAGCCTATATTTCAGCAAATTAATATAAGCACAAATCAGAAATACACTGGTAAATTGGTATGCTGTTTAGAAAATTAATATTAGAATACTATATATTTTTAAAACATACTTAAACTTCGTGGTGAATTGGGGCTGTAGTTTCTTTTATTATATTTCCAGAAGGTCTAAAGATTAGAAACATGTAAATACATTCAAGTATGCTCTAGATGGATAGATAGATGGATAGATAGATAGAGAGATAGATAGACAGACAGATAGACCTGATTGATTCCAGGTTTAAGCAGACAGAGAATAGCCATGCTTTGATGACAGCATCTGGATTTAAATATTACTTATGAAAGAAGAAATTATTTCTTAGAATTTTTGAGAGAGTGAACTCAGGATTTCTTAGATTTACATTTGTTGTTTGGAAATGGATTCCAGTCACCTTTCAAGTCACTTCATAGTATGTATTTAAATATATAATCAAAGATAGACCTAAATATATATGGAATGATAGAAGACATAGCCATATAGGAAAACATCAAGGAAGCAAACTTTGTACAATGCTGACAACCTTTCACTGTTATTGTGCATGCAGAAACCAACCAACAAGTAAGCATATTTCTTTTTATGATAAATGGGAAAAGCATTTATGGAATGCCTAAGGGGATATTAACATGCCCTCTCACACTGTAAAATGTAATTAAGAATTTTCAAAAGTTTGAAGAAGAAAATTAAAATCCCCATTTTCTTTCCCATTTTTGATTCATCTGTTCAAAATTAATTCAAGTCGAGCAAAATGATTGTAAGACAAAGATTCAACTAGCACAGAAGTTACGACACTGCTTTGCACTGTTCAGTACAGAGGATTTTATGGACTTTTCCAGTCTACTGCCTTTCTTTCTGGAGAAGTGCAAAAGAACATTTCAAACTGATATGTCAGCAGAGGTGGTTTATATTTGCAAAGACATTTATAAATACTAACAATGGAAGACTAGATGTTATCTATCCAAGACATCTAAAGAAACTCAAAAGGGAACTTGGTACTTTCTTTTTTCTTATTCTCATGCCATTTCCACAACTGACAAACTACAGGGTGGATAGATGCAATATAACTGGTTGTATGTACTTAAAAGGAAGGAATTCTTTCTTATGTATGATGAGTTTCAGCAAGGCAGTACTTGGAGTTGCTGGGAGAATATTAAATGGTCCAATGAGCCTGTCAGAGCATTGTTATATTTTTTTCAAGTCCTTAACATCATCAGCAAAAGAAACTAAGATGCTTAAGGGCTTAAATGGGCAAAAATGTGTCACATAGGTCAACCTAATAATATATATAACAGCACACCAGGAGAAGTGGATGAAGTAAAAAGATACAGTTAACCAATACTGGACCTTTAATGACCATTTTCAGACTCTATTTTGTCTAAGAGTCTATATTATGATCTTCAGGGTATATATTTTAGTACCCAGCTCCAGGTCTTCTCTGCAGTGCAAAATTAAATTAATAATAATGACAATAATGATAATAACAACAATAGCAGCAGAATCCTCTAGCCACTGCCCTATTGCACAGATCTTCAAGGACAGGTTGCAGCAGGGAGAGGCAGTTGAAGACGAACCCTTCTCTCCCCTACAGCTTTACCTTCTCCAACTGATTGAGTTCTCTCTCTGCTCCTTCCAAGACTTCTTTGTGTGCCAGATTCATGGGTTTCTTGTTTACCCAGGCAGACTCTTTTCCATGCTACATCTCCGTTCCCCACAGAGGCATCAGTGGTGTCAATATATGCCCAGGTTTTCCATAGGCAGAGCAGGGTGCTGGGAGGAAAAAGACAGGGCAGCACCCTTGCTGTGTAGGAACAGCAGAGTGCACACGAGGAGGCAAGTCTGTAATGTCCCTGTCTTTGGCCTGCAATTTTTCCGAAAATCATCCCACTGACAAGGGAGAGAGACTAAGTGACTTCTGTGCCAAACACAGCAGACATCACTGTACACCATGTGGAAGAAACACATTTGGGGTTTGGCACTGGTCACAAGCTAAATATGCTAACTGGCACGTCTTCCAAGAAAGACTTGAACAGGAGGCTATATGGTATTTCAGGTTTTCTTACCAAAGTGAAGTCGCCTGCAAGCACCCATGATGCTCTTGAAACGAAGCCCTCTGCTATGGCGGCCCTGTTAGAGGAAGGCTTAGAGAGGTGTTTACATGGCTCTGGATCAAGGGAAGAGAATCAAAAACCTGATTTGGACACCCTATAGGTAGAGAAAATAATTTTCAAATATGGAAGGCAGCTGCAGAAGGAGGATACTCGCTCTTAGTAAGGAAAAACAGATTAGGAAGGCACCATTTACACTTGATAAATCAGAAATGACATCAAAGAGAGCTAGTATTACAAACTATTAATGAAAGACATAATAATGAAACAAATCACATAATAGATCACAATGAAGTGATTCAGTGTAATGAATACTGATACTAAGTAAGTGAACTGTGCACTCTGGGGATACAATTTCAAGTCCATTCCAGAGAGCATGGTAGCAGAGGGAGAAAGAAAAAACACTTCTAGAAGAAATTGAATCTGTTCCATTGCTCACGCTTACCACATCCACATCTTATACCTTTTGATGACATAGATAGATAAAGGTAGATAAAAAATGATATTACCTACCAAGACCAATTATATGCACTTATTTTTTTGTGTCAAAGTAACAACTGAGATCTCCACACACATACAGATTTCAAGCATCCTCATTTCACAGAATAATGTGAGTAAATAAACATTAAACATATTAAAAAGACAGCCAGACAATGTTTCATCAACACAGATTAGAAACTCATTTAATTCTTGTGATTATAGAAAGCACATAGCTGATACAGAACATGATGGCATCTTGAGGGTGAAACATGTATAAATTTCAAATCTTCATAAAGATTTTAGGGTTTGGATGTACAAAAGGTGAAGCCTTTGATTAACGGAGGGATGACCTATGTAGCTTATATACAATATTTGTATTTTGATCACACACATGAAACTTCTGCCGATGTGCAAGTCATGATTTCAGTTCAGACTTGCCTAGATCCTAAACTCTTCCTGAGTCAATTCTGACAATATCAAAGCCTACCAAAACAAACATTAATTTGTGCATCTGTAGCTAAATATATTACTATTTATTGTGCATTTGTAAAAATAATTGTTCGATTTCTTTCTTTTTTTTTTCTTTGAAGGGAAGGCATTCACTCATATTGCACTGGAAAGCCAGTTAGATAGCTAAGGACAGGCACTGCAAAAGTCATTGTGCTGAGCAGGGAGATGCCTAAGCCTCCCAGTAAGCTATTGCAGTGTTCCTGACAACAGCCTCTCTTAAGACACTTTGGATCTAAAGATTCACAGCTGAGTTTCTGTCTCAGCTACAAGATTTTACAGTCAATGTCAGAGAGAGGCTTACCAACACAGGGTGAACTCCTGAATAACAAGGTCTTTATTACTCTCTGTTATGGTCCTATAGAAAAGAGCAGCGATACATGGTAAGGCTGAAACATTGTGCAATTTGTTTGGAAAATGATTTAAGAAAATCTAAATTTTAATAAATGTTGAAATTGATAAAGATTCATCAAATTAGTAAATACTGACAGATTTGATACAAGAGCTAAACTTAGCTTACCCACAAATTATTGCTGGAACAAAAATATTTGAGTATGTTACTACATATGTCTACCATTATGATTGCTCAGATCAAGTCCACAAACCATGTTACATATTTAAATTTCTGATATCGAAATTTCAGTCATGCAAAGTTTTCGAGCATTTCTAATAGGATCACACTTCTGTGTTCACATTAGACACATTTAATTTACTGTGATGTTTTTAACTCATTGTTTTGACATTTCTGCACAAAAATTACAATACCTTCAGAATTATAAAATACAATCAAATCAAATCAGCATGAATTTGGAGAAGCAACACACTCAGAAAGAATCAGAAATCAAGCTGCTATGGATAAAGTTGCACTGTGGTGAGGCCATCACTTTCATCTTCAGAAAGCCACCTTAAGGAAAAAACATAAAAACCTGTCATAAACACAACACATGTAAAACTTAATAAACAGACAACTCGTGAGAGCCTGTTTCTGCACCTTTGGTTTTCTAGGAGAGCTTTTACATTGGTTTATACAGAAGCAGAAACCAACCTGAAAAAAAATAGTGATTTTTTTTTTATTTTTGTTTTAGTATCCCAGTATATGTAATTTAAAAGTGTAATTAACTTTATGGGTATATTTATGAAATATACATTCATTTTATTTCTTGGTCATATGGGTAACCTGTAGTTCACCACAAAGAGTGACATAAAATCAGGATAATTCAGAGTAAGGAAACCTGTTCTGTGATAGCAGATTATTGTTCTGGTATTCCATTCCCATGACTGTTTATTTCTCGTGTCTCTTTGTTGGTTCACAAAATACTGAGTTGCATAGTGGGCTCAATCCTTGCTCTGTAAGAGCCTGTGGAGGTTTTACTCTTGACTATATGGGAAATAAGCCTGAGTCCAAAACTCAGGTAGGCTGATGTTAACTGGAACCATGGATACAGTGGAATTAGTATCCAAAGAGAGTTAAAAAGCTTCTAACACTTTTGGAAGGTTTATAACAGTCTACCTCATGTGATATCTACTAAGGAGGTAGTATGGGAGGGATTCCTAGACATTAGTATAGCATTAAGTATCTCACATCTGAAGTTGCACCTTTCAACATCTGGGAGATATGGCGGAAGCTAAACACTTCCAGGTTGAAACACAACTAATCTTGGCAGCTAAAATTGCATATGGATGTCACAGAGCCTAGGAAAGGTGTGATGTGTAAGGTAGACAACAGGCATTTAGATGGGTTAACAAAGGATTTGGGTTTTTCAGTGATGAATATCTTTTAGAGACATCGTTTGTACCAGATGAGTCTTTTGATGAGAGAATGAACCATTCCCCATTTACATGGTAGGCTTGATGAGGAGCTCCATGTCTCAGCTGGAAGAGGAACATGAACTTACAATTTCCTGTATTTTAGGAGTGTCCCAGAGCCTCTGGGTCACTGAGTACTCTGGGGTTAACCTCCTAATCTTTTCTGCTAAAATACTTCCATTTTGGGTGAGTAGGTATACACCAAAGTAAGCATACATCTCTAACCCACCAAGGCCCCTGTTAAATGTCCTAGTCAGCAGCATGTAGAATCAATCTGTGTCAGTCGCTCCCCCACATCAATGATGTGATTCGAGTTCTATGCCAAATGGGTCTCTTACGTACCTTTGTTGTTTTACTACAATACTTTAAATAAAATTGAAAAAAAATCTCTGGAAAAAAATTGTTTGTTGCAAGCTATCTTTTTCAAGAATCTTCCTCTGACTGGTGTGATCTGAAAACTCTTACAAGCAAAAGAGATGGAGTGGCATCAACTGAAATTCCGTTATGGATTGTGTTTCACAAAGGAGTGATATTCTGGTTTAAGGATTTTTGTTCCTGTCCACTAACTTAAATTTAGGTATTTGGAAGACTAGATAGTATCTGAGGATGTGTTTGGAGAAAGTTAAGTGAAGTTTAATGTTGTTGAAAGACGTTTAACGTTGTTAGGGTCATTAACAGCCTCACATTCTCGTGACTTAGACTGTAGAGTACAACTGACTATCCAAAAACCAAAAAAGGTACTTTTTGGGTTCAGGGTTGGGATTTGGCTTCCGTCAACTGTTAAGTTTAGAGACATATTTAGGGAAAGGATAAACTAAATATTCTTGGTTGCCACTTCTGTTTTCAGACCACCAGGTAACATTCCTCTCTCTAGATACAGGGAACTTGTAAATTTTCACACTTATGTGTTCTCCAGGTGCATTAAAAAGCTGATTTCCTCTTAGGCAGACATGAACATGTTTGCTTCAGATGCTTATTCTGAAATTCTTCAAGCTGTGAACTGTACACTATAGTGAGCAGTCACTCCAAATATACCCTTCAATTTAATTTCCAACTTTTGAAACTGTACTGTTTCAGTTTGATGCAGACTAAAGTGCATCTGCTTTTTGCACACTAGAAGTCCTTTACACCAGTACCCCAGAATCCAAATAAATTCAGAAATTTAGATCATCATCCTCCTACATCACATCATATAAAGCTTTCTTTTGGTTTTATCTTATTTGCTGAATGTATTTTGGACCCATAGTAAGCAAACATAGAAACAGAATGATTCTAATGTTTTAATGTTGCCTTTTTTATCAATAAGATACACTCCTTTTTCTCCAGTTTTTTATCTATACTGCCATATCCTAACATCCTCCTTTCTGTTTCCCTCCCATGCCTGTTTGCTTATCCATGATATGTTTGTCAGAGCCACATATGCATTAATGCTTGTATAATGGTTCACCAGACACCTTCTACCTTTGAAAATACATACAAATACCTTCTCTTGGCAAAGGCACTAAATTGTATCTCTCCCTTCTGCAGTCATTCAGTTTTAATTTCTTGGAAAAATATAGTGTTTTCTTCTAACAATTCTTCTGACAAATTAGTTTGAAATTGGCCAAATGCTTCAAAAGTCTTTGGCGATGGACTGATAGCAACACAGCATGGTATAAAAACGTTCTTACTGTTTTAGAAAACCAGAAGAGAACCAACTGAGAGACTAAAAAGACTACTACTAATTCTTGTGGAGAAGAAAACGGTTTGTACAGAGTGATGATGAACTGATCTGCTGACCTGTTACAGTAGAAGCAATACACTGAATTTCTAGATGCATCTGTGATTTCCACTTTTTCCAGAAACCAGCCACTTGCTGTAGAAGGAAAGAAAAAAGGAGAAAATTTAATAAAACCAAAACACAATTAGAGTATAAGAAGGGTTTCTAATTTCATTTCCAAACCCCATGTGGTTCAATACTTCCAAGTGTATTCAACTACAGTGATAAAACTGAAATGTAGATAATTCATATTACTACCAACTTCTCTCAGTTTTATAGGGAAGGTCTATGATGTTTTTGACAGAAAATGTAATGGAAAATTTTTGTTGCAACTTATTTTTCCATATTAAACAGAACAGGCAACAAGACAAATGAAACAGAGTGCATGGTAATATTGAATACGTTCTTTAAAACCCATTTTGCCCTTTTTCTTACTCGGAAATGTACTCCACATGAACCCCTGGTGGGCATTCTACTACTCCCTTCTAATTAATATATTGATATGTATATAAACCAAGTGGTGAATCTGAATGCTCCTTATAATTCTATCTTTCCAGTACCGTGATTCAGAACAGCATCTCCATTTAGGCCAACACTCACATCTGTTTCATCTTTAAGAATGTATTAAATATTATACTATAATCTCCTATTTTGCTGTGTGAAAAATATCTTCATTCTTGTGATATAGAATTTTATTTCATGGAATATTAAAATATTAAGATTTTAAAACCAAAACTTTTATATATATATATGTGTACAATGTTTTTGCTGATATCTTTAGTTGTGTTTGCCAAGGCAAATATTAATGACAATATTTTAAAACTAATTAGGACTATACTGCTATTAACTGACTACCTTTTAGCATTCTTTGCATGTCCTATAGATAAAGAACTATATTCTATCAAATTATTTTGGTTTTCAAATATTTGGACAAAGTTCTAAATAGGCTAAAACCAGTAAAAATATTTTATTTGTAAGTAGACTAAAAATGTAATGTGAAAATATTTGTAAATTGTTTCAATTTGAACAAAATGTAAATGCATTGCAACTTTTCTCATTTTTCATTGGCATTTTCAAAAAAAATAGTTGGTATAACTAGGCCCTGAATGTGTCTAGGTTTTCCATCTTCAATTCACAAGATTCATTTATTGATATTGTGAAGTACTTTTGGAACTCCTTTAATGAAATCTTGTGAATGGTTTAATATATCATAGACTCTACTTGGAATATATGACCTTTCATGAAATCTCTAATTCATAGTCAGGATTATCAGCAATAAAAATTTACGGTCTCGCAAATTTACACAGCATTTTACAAGAGAATATAAAGGCATGTTTGTGCTCTTGAAAAGATCAAAATCTAATGCTTCCTCCTTTATTGACAAAACTCCAACAGACACCTCTGAAATATCCAGGTATGGAGAAATCCAGAGGCATCTAGGAAACAGATGAAACATTTCAAAGAGCTGTTACATTTGAGGAAGCTTGTGAAGGTAACAGCTGATGTGACAAGAGACACTTGGAGATAATTTCAGAGAAAAATTTAGAGGAAGGTAGTCATGTCTGTAAGATGAATTGACACACACCAGCTGTGCTAGGAAGGCAGTATTAGCAGCTATGTGATGTTGATCAGGCACAGAGAGAAAAGATAATAATTTTGTTGATACTTTGGGATCCAGGAAATGAAAATTCAACCCATTATTTCCCCTACAGACCTCTGTGCAACTCTCAGAGTGCCAGAAGTCTGCCGGTGTAGAGTTCCATTTCCACACTGGGAATCAGTCCTAAACTGAATTGTGTACATGCACAGCAGGATGAAAGTCAGCAAAAGGATCTTATTTATTACAGGTATTTTAACAGGTTTGGTGATTTTTCTGTTTGAATTTTCAACAACATGACATATACAATGTGACTGGTACTTTGGAAAAAAACACCAAACCTGTTCAACTTTTTCCAAATAAGAACTGCTATTTGCAGAATTTTGCTTGGTTCATCCTAGAAATGATAAACCCTTGCCACTATATAGTGCATCATGAGCTTAGATTAATCAGATTTTATTAAACCTAAAACTCTATTTCTTTGAGATGGGTTAAGCAAATTTCACCTGACTAGAGTATCTCAATACAATCAGACCTTTTTGACTCAAGTTATACATTGCCTGCAAATTTAGTTTATGTATTTGTATGTCTCTATATATCTGTATACATCTGATATCTGTATATTCCTAGGGTTTTTTAGCACAATTAAATTTAAGCTCAAAAGATTGTATGCTGTAGTATCCCACTTAATTTTTATGTAAAATTCAGGTTTTAGAGGTTACCTGTAACACACTGTACATAGAAACGTTTTCCATCGTCATGTGTGGTTATGTACTATAGCCACATCCTCACCTAACATCAGGGCAAGACCTAGTGCACACTAATGTTCTCCTCACACTTTCACAAGAAGAAAAGCCCTATGTGTGTGAGAGGGAGCTACAGCATGCTTTGACCAGAGTCCAAAACTTGCTCAAATCATGGAAAGTTTAGCCTGCAGTTTGAAAATTCAATCCTATCTTATGTAAGACATCTAATAAGGGTTTTGGCTGAGCAATGTTTGAAGGATAAAGCCATCTGAGGTTTAGGTTAACTTGATCTCTATTAGAAAAAAAAATTCAAATTAAAGTCAAGGGAAATGTGATAGACAGAGGGGGTGAAAGCAGGCGCAGTGAATCTGACCTCATTTGTACACAGATTTGTATTAGCTAGCTGTAGCATAGTATGACTTCAAACACCTTTCCAAATGTCAGGCAGATCTTTAGGCAGAAGATTTTTACAAGGCTACTGAACACAGGCAGCATACTCACCGAATCCTTTCCCATCGTGACCAATTTCAATTGAATACAGGCTGCCTAATCTTTTTGTCTTAATCTTGAATGTATCGACCTTTAATATTAAAATACAGTTATTAAAAATATTATACCTATACCAATGTTTGGAAACTTACAAATTTATTTAGGTCAGTTCCAAGATTAATTCAAATATAATAATACCAATTCAAAATAGATGAGTCACAGATGATTTATTTTTCATACTGAAGATGGTGGTATAGATCCTGTCCTACTAGGTCTCAGTTTAAACAGAAAAGATTCACTTTTCAATTTATAGTAGGACAATCTCCACCTCTTTCCTGACTTTTGTCTACCAGAAAAACATTTTTTGGTCTCATGAATACTCAACTGATATGGTCTTCTAAAATGTTATTTAGTGTATAATATATAAATAAACATTCAAGAACATTAGAGAGAAAGGCTTTTGCTACACGTACCATTATGTCTCTCAAATAGCATCTGCTTTAAAATATTACCTTGTTTCATATTCAGATTTTTTTAAAATGAGATTCTTTTTTCATAAGGCATTTGACACCACTGGCTACCCATTGGCTTAGCTGGATTGCTAACAGGATTTCTATGTATCTACTCTTCTTTTTCAAAAAGTAGTGACACCTCCTGCGTAGTAGCAGGCAAAAGGAAATACTGCTCAAGATACTTTTTTAGTTGCTCCTTGTGCCTGTAGGTAACCAGATTTATTAACCTCCTCAGTATGGAAGACAATTCATGGGTAAAGATCTTCTAGAAGATGGTCACAGATATCCTGGCTGAAGAAACTTGGACCAACTGCAGGTAAAAACATGTTTAGTAATACTGGAGAAAATGAGGTACATCTCTTAAGGAAGATATTTCCACTTGAGTTCTAATTATTCAGTCATTACCTTTCAATAAATCCACAGGAGAAAGATATGGAAAATATATATATATTTCTTGTTACTTAAGGGTAACCATAATTGTACTCTGTTGTACAGGTGGTGACTAAATGGAGCAATTGCTTTGTCGGACTAATATGCTTATTAAAATAGGAGAACAGTCAGCTAAGGTACTAGGACATAATGCAGAGAGTCTGCATTATTATGCAAATATCTGTATCTGAATTATTGGGTCTCTCAATAACAGCCTAAAGCAAGATGGATATCAGAAATAGGTTGATGTGTATGGTTCCACTTTATCTGGTTATAGGCTTATACATTCAGTGAGGCTCACAGCGTCAGTTTCCATGGCAGAGTAAAATGATGGGATGTAAGAGACTGATGTATCCTCATGCACAATATTCGAAGTTTGTGCAACAGCATGGGATATTGCACATATATGCACATGTACAGGCAATGCATGTTGTGCATTTCAGAACAAGGAAATTAATAACTGGGCAGATAAGTGGGTGTAATATGAAGATGTATTTGGGACTAAGAGACAGAAGAGCAACAGAGACAGCAGAAGTAAAATGTCCCTTGGTTACTCTGGTGAAAAGTTGAAACAGAGATAGCTGAGAAAAAATCTCATCTAATGACGTGGAAAATAGAATAAATACCTAAAGTTCTCTAAAGAACTTGCAGAGATTTAAAATTTGCTTTTCCAGTACAGAAACAGACACAACTTGTAAAATCTGTGTACTCACCTTTCCTCTTTCAAAGGGGTTTTGATGCTCTAGTGACTGAGAGAGTTGAAATACCTCAGATTTGTCCTCATTCCCAAATAAAATAATATGCACATTGGCATCAGTCCCTGCTCCCCTTTTGTCACCTGTGTACACTTTAATAGTATACTCTGTCAAATTTCTTGCTTGACTTTCTTCTTTATTTAAGTTGTTATCGATGTCATTTTTTTGTTTATCTCCTCTAATAACAAAAGATCTTGGGATATCTCTCTGTATTTCAGGCTTATTTGCACTCACAGAAAATTCTCTGAAAAACAAAACCACATATGATTTTGTGGTAAGTAAATCATATGTTAAATCAAAAAAATCCTATGAACTTATGTGGAACAGTTAAAGATGGATTTATTTTTCAAATGTCTGTTTACAGAACCGCTCTGATAGTTACTTTGATTCAGTGTCTGCTCAGTGTTTTCAGCTATTACATTTTAAGAAAACATTACTAGCTTTACATAATATACTTACCCGTTCATTTCAAATACATAGATAGGATGCTCCTTTGCAGCTTCTTTCACTTCCAATTTTTTAATGTTCAGTTTGCAGTCTACAAAGAAGGAAATAGAGTTAGGTAAAAATGTTGCATTGCGTGTCAAGAAATTAGGTAGACTCTATTGTTGGTATAATGGTGTCATTCCTAATATATTAAAACATCATTTATTAATTAATTTATGAATGCCAACAATTGAGTTAAAAATGTTGGAATCATTACAAGATTCTTTATTTTGTTCCTATTTGTAAACCTCAACTTAGAAATTTAGGAGTAAGCATTTCCTTTGTCTTAATTAGTCAAGCAAAGGAGTGTTGTCTTCACCATCCTTGGACAGGCAAGCAGAAAAGATTCAGCATGACTGAGGCAGGCACGTCTGAGAAGGAAGAACAGAAATACACATCTGTTGTTTCATCCTCAGTGAATGGTTGACAAAAGGGCTGGAGCTCTATTCCACACGCAGCACAAAGAAGTTAGGTGGCAGGTGTGAAGAAAGTTCAGCAACTCACTGTATCCCTCTGCTGTTTGAGAAAGATTGCACTCTGACTTACACTACCTTTTGAATTTTCTGCTGGGGGTTTCACTTCAGCTACATGGCCTGAATTTCTTGCCACTAGTTAGTCATGAAGACTATTCATTTTCCCTTCTCTTCTATTATTTGTCGCTTCAGCCCTGTTCAACAAACTGCATTCCAATATCTTCTACTACTGTCTCAAGTAGTCAATAGGATATAATCAGACTCCTGTGGAGGAATCCAGGACATTGTGTTACACTTACAACCTGCCAAGATAGTGCAGGCAGCGAGTCAGAAGCTTCAGGAAGGGATCTTGAACAACCTGATCTTAAAAACCTGCTCAGATACTGAATGAAAGTATAAATATAATAGAGCAATACTCTGCCTGGGCTGACCAGTCCTGCAGGATACATCTGACTTGCTTGAAGACAGGGAGGCCCCACAGAGAGACCTCAAAAAATTAGAGGACTAGGCAATCACCAATCCTATGAAGTTCAACAAGGGAAAGTCCCGGATTCTGCACCTCGGATGGGGCAACCCTGGATGTTCATACAGACTGGGGAATGAGATGGTGGAAAGTAGCACTGTGGAAAGGGACCTGGCGGTCTGGGTCGACAGCAAGTTGAATATGAGCCAGCAGTGCCCTGGCAGCCAGGAGGGCCAATCATGTCCTGGAGTGCATCAGGCAAAGCATCGCCAGCTGGTCGAGGGAGGTGATTGTTGTGCTCTGTTCTGCACTGGGGCGGCCTCACCTTGAATATTGTGTGCAGTTTTGGGCACCACAATATAAGAAAGATATAAAGCTGTTAGAGAGTGTCCAGAGGAGGGCAATGAAGATGGTGAAGGGCCTTGAGGGGAAGCTGTATGAGGAGCAGCTGAGGTCACTTGGTCTGTTCAGACTGGAGAAGAGGAGATTGAGGAGACACCTCATGGTAGTCTACAACTTCCTCATGAGTGGAAGAGCAGGGGCAGGCACTGATCTCTTCTCTGTGGTGACCAGTGACAGAACGTAAGGGAATGGCCTGAAGTTGTGTTGGGGGGGTTTAGGTTGGATATTAGAAAAAAGTTCTTCATCGAGTGAGTGGTTGGGCACTGGAACAGAGTCCCCAGGGAAGTGGTCACAGCACCAAGGCTGACAGAGTTAAGAAGCATTTGGATGATAGTCTCAGGCACATGGTGTGACTCTTGGGGATGAGAGTTGGACCGTGCAGGGATAAAAGTTGGACTCTATAATCCTGTGGGTCCCTTCCAACTCAGCATATTCTGTGATTCCATGATTCTGTGACCTTAAACACTAAAGAGCTTTTTTGGTTTTCAGGATTTTTGATTCAAATCTTGGTCCAAACTAGTCTCAGTCCAAACAAGTCTAATTACAATAGAGACACCCTTACTCATCTGAAGTGTTTTATCATCTAAGTAACTCCTCTGGAAGAAATCTATTATACATCTAACCAATCCTCTCTTCATAAGACACAGAGGCAATAAGCCCAATGTCTCTCCTTTGTGAACTGTGTTTTCAAACCTGAATGGAAAAGTCTTGCCTGTCATGCTCTCTGTGATGCCCTTTGGCAACACACAATTGGCATATTCAATGACTGTCAGTCAGACAGATGGCCATAGTTAACTGAAGCTATGGGGAACAAAAGCAGAGAGCTATATGCCTTGCTCCCCACAACACCATAGCAGGGCTCTCCCTTTCCTTCCCTTCCCCTCTGTAGCAACTGCAGCTCCACACTGTAGCCCCTCGGAAGCCCCTAGCAAACAAGGCAGCCTGTGCTGTGGTACAGGAGTGTTGACCAGCCAATGAGTAGGCACACACTTACTGCCCAAATCTTATGTATTTGGTTGAAATTGGGTGATGAGTCTAAAAGGCTTTTATGAAGAGTCTACAGATAGGCAAACAAAAAAAAAAGACAGATAAAGTGTAGACATAGAACCCCTGTTTTCCTAGAAAACTGTCTGAAAATGATCAACTGTAATACCTACTAAGTAATGATTTGCAATTGTATAGCAAATTTCTTTAACAGACTTAAAAAAATATTTAATTATTTTTTTAAATATTCCCCCATAGCATGATAACCGTTCTATAGATGAGGCAAAGAGATGTTAAAGTCATGACGACTTTAAGGAAGTTCAGTGACAGAACTTGCTGACCAACAAATAGAGGTAAAATTCCCTTACGAATGTTACAGAGAGAAAACAGAACAGTTGGAAAAAATAGTGAAAATAATTGAATCAGGGAAGGAATATTAAACAATACCAATTTCTTACTTGAGTTACAATTATTCTCCTAGATCGCTTATTAATAGATGATGTATTAATTGCAGAATATAATTATTCATCCTAATTTTATGTTCTTCTTTCTTTTATGCAATGGAATAGTTTACTTTCTGGATGCAATAATGATATAGATTTTAGATCCAAGGATTTTAATATATCAAAAGGTAGGATTTTACTTTATAAAATATTACGTTTTCTAGAAGTAGCCAAAGGAAATTAATTAGTATTTAACTCTGGCAGTGATTTCATTGACTTTAACAGGATGTTAGCTGTGTGATTCACATCACTGACTTTAGAAAGTAAAAAGTACTTTACCTGTTTTGCTGCTGATCAAAAGAACAATTTTGTCCAGTTCTCCCAAATCCACAGCATCCACAATAACTAAAAATGACTAAAATAAAAGTATTCAGTATTGCAATCTCAAACTATATTACTTAACTGTATAGGAAAATTTGAAAATAATATATAGGAAGTACAAGAGTGGATTAAAGGGTAAGTTTTAAAGTACTTTAAGGCAGTGTACCTCATTTTCCTCTCCATGCTGGACATTCTGCAATGGCTGGAGAAGAGGTCTGTCCCCTGTGTCACCACGACTACCATATATACATGCAGTCACATGCACTAAATTTCTCTCACTCAAAATATTTCCAGAAAATACTGTTAGATGATATGTAACCACTGCAATATCAAGCAAAAAGAGATCTTGACTAGGTAACAGGTCTGCAACATCTTCATGTGGCAAGCAGAGCTGTCAACAGTCCCATATGCAGCAAACAATGAAAATGACCTGGAATCCATCCTGGTGATGAAACTGGGAGCAGCAGGTGAAAGGGCCAGAGAAGGACTGAAAATAAGGCTACAACACACATCCAAGGACTGTGCAGAAGACTGGGGCATAGAGAGGAATAGAGTAAGATGCACATCTGAAGTAGCTCAAACATGATCTGAAATAGACATCCTATACCCGTTATGGCTGGAGGTTCCAGGTGACTCTGGCCAAGGCAAGTAAGATCTGTTGACTTATCATGGCCCTGATACACTGTAGTCAAGTAGAAGTTGCATTGCATGAACTTTGTATCAGATCATACAGTGGATAGAACTGGCAGAATTCATTGTACAATTGGGCAATTGAGGAAGACTAATGTAGGCAAGGGCAGAGAGCTAAAATGCTTCAACAGTGGTCTTCCTTTAGGTAGTGCAATCAGATTATCATAGCATAAACATAGGCAACCAAGCTTTTGTCTCTGTAGTGTACTGAATAGATTGGAGAGAGGAAAGATGAAAGAAATCTCTGAAAAGAAGTTACATACAATAAGGGTAACATATATGAATGCTACAACTCCGTTAATTTTATAAAATTCAAATTATTTCATAATCTCAGTGTGAATTACGGTTCTTTTTTTAACTTTGTGGAAATAATCTATTTGAAAGTAGCATAATGCATTTTTATTTCACCTTTTCAATATTTATTTGTTTTGCCTTAAAAACTACAGATTTGCAAAATTCACCTTCTGTACAGCCCTGTATGTGAGAGCAGAAAGAGAGCAGCATGTCATCCCTGGGGATTCCTGAGGTGTTAGCATCTCAAAGGGAGGTACAGTGAAGAGAAACTATTTATGTATATATTCAGCTGGAGGCCTCCGCCCATTAATACACCCAAAGGCACATGTGTTCACAGCCAGATCTTGAGGGTCTATACTGTATTTTATCAACTGTGTTTTGATGGTTTCAATTAGCCATTAGCCTATGCTTCATCACAATCCCAAATAGGAAAAAAAAACGAAAGAGGCAAAAAGAAAATATAACTAAGAGATGAAATATTAAATCACTCTATGAATGACAGAGCTTTATCTGAAATTTAACAGCACTTGGCTTCTGGTTATGATGATTATGATCAGCAGCTTTCCATTCCAATTAATACAATACTGGTTTTGTTTTTAGCTGAGAAAAAGAAAACTGAGGAGAAAATAAATTAGATTTAGAAAGATGACAGAAAAACATATCTCTTTTGCACAATAAACTGCAAGTAAGTGTGTGTGTAAAGATCGCTTTGAACTCCACACGTACCACTTGCTGTGACACTGCTTAAAGCTATCTTGGACATAAACAGCAAAGATTTGGGGGAATTACGGTTCTAGTTTTTTCTTCACTGTGGTTACAAAGCCTCCTTTAAGATTTCTAAAGCATGTGTGGAAACAAATAAAAGCCACAGAGATGAGCTATTTAATTTGTTTGTTATTTTACCTAAACACATGGTTAATATAACACGTATTCCTTGTTTGTGATTTTTTTATCTCTCAATCTCAGAACATTTACAAAGAATAAAAATATTACAAAAAAAAAGAAGAAAAAAAAGAAAAAAAAGGCAAAGAATGGGGAAATTATTTTTTTAATCAAGAGGTTGAAAGTGACAGAACCAGAGTCAGAAAAAGGTCATAGGGATTCCAATCTCACTGCCCCTTTATCACCCATGCTGGATCTTTCTCCCATCATTTCTGTGTGCTTGTACCTGTATCCTACATACTTCTGCATGTGACAGTGATCAGGCTTTTGCAAGGGGCACAGTCTTTATGTTAACCTGAAGGTCCTTTTTTTTCAGTCTTGAGTGTAGGAGATGAAAGCCATTAAACCCTGTTTTGTACCCATACTTTGGATGTCTTCAAGTGAAAATAACACCTTTAAGCAATATAAAATCTAAAGCCTAAATACAAAATTATCAATTGCAGCCAAAATATGAAAAAAACACAAAGTCTCAACCTCTATTAATTCTACTGAGATTATTTGCATACATACATTTAGATGTATTCAAACACCTCACTGAAACTGGGCCATAAGTTCAAATACAAAGTGTATTGGGGTGGTTAATATAACATCTACTTCAACTCACTTTAGTTGAACTGAATTATTTGGTTTCTGCATAAAACACAGACACAAATTATTTGAATATTAAGTATCATTAATTGGTCTGTTAATTTAGTTGATAATTGTTTCATTATATGGTAGCATTCAGTAATGAGGAGATATGGTGGATTTTAGGTGAAAAGATTTCTTTTATTTTACTTAACCAAGGTGATGTACGAAAGAATTGTTGAACTATTTTAACAAGCATAAATATTTGGAGTGTATAAAGATAATAAAACTGAAGCTTATATGTAGTTTTGAGCCGTTATTTACTGAGAGTCTTTGTTTGGAATGTGCAAACAAACAACAAAATCTCTTAATAGTAAATGAGCTATAAAAATCATATTGTTAATGTCAGTAATATGAGCTGCTGAGGACTAAAGGAGAATAGAAATATTACAGTATTGCAAGAAAGGGATATTTCTTATGAACTGTTCTGTGTAGCATATAATAATGGTTCTGTGCAATCAAATGAATATTGCACTTACCATTTTATGGTACAGAAATTAATCTGAGTGGGTAGTGGGTAGTATTTTCCTTCATACATTTTAAATTCTTATCCAGCCTTTATGAATCATTAAATAAAACCAATAAAAATTTCTGTTTTGATAAAGGTTTCTATTGTAGTACTAGGATGTGTTAACCTCCTGGACCAGTCTACTGCTCTGAAGTAGATTTATACCTACCAGAAAGTGCTTCTTTTAATGGCCACTGTATGGGGAATTCAATCCATCTGTCTCCATTAAGAGAAAGAGGAAGTGTTTTATTTATGGTGAGATTAAAGGTATCCAGGGTCGATGTGTTCTGTATTTTAAAGTGATGAAGAGACAACTGGGATATGCTGTTTTCCAAACTCTGGAGACCAAGTCTCACTTTATAAAGCGTTCCCAAATCAGATGGTAAATGTATCTAGGAAGCAACAAAACCATGAGTTAGCACCCAAACAGAGATAAATGCAAAGGTAATTTATAGCAAGAGAGGAAGTTTGCTTTAAAGGGATCAGAACAGTCCTGGACCCCTTTTACATCAGTCTTGGTGCTAAAAGTCCCATTGACTTCAAAGGCAACAGAACCAGGTTGACTGTAGGCACTTAAGGATATTTTAGCCTTATCTTCTAGGGACATTCATTGTAATTGTTCCATCAAATTCAAATTACATACCACACTTATTTCGAAATGTGAATATGTAACGTTAATGCTATTTAAATTGATATACATTAACTATTTTTTTGGGGGAAAAAAAAGAATATGCTTGATTATTGTGAACTTGAGAAAGTAAAAAAATTAAAAAATGAAATCTGGTGTGCAACTGAAAATTTCAGTTCTGTTTTTCTTGAATATTTAAAGAATAATACATGATTATCTCACTTTAAAAGGAAACTCAAAGAAAATTTAAATATAGGCATATCTTACATCATATGTTATTTGGTTCTTAGTCTGATGATCCACTCTGTTTTCCATGGAAACTGGATTTGACTTGCCTTTGCTTCCATAAAAAATCATAACCATTTTGGATATATTTTCTGACAACTTTTCAAATTCTGGTTTTGTTTCTTCTTGATGTTTTGTTAAATAAATCCTCCATCTGCCTTCTGAACAAATAAAATAAAGAAAATAAAAAGGAAAAAAATATAAATGATGTTTCTGTTTTCATATATTAACCAAGCTATCTGATATAAAATTTCTAAGATGCTTAGTCTACATGGGGAGCATTACTTTATTAGCATGTCACCTGGGTGCTGATCAAGTATAAGTAAATTGCCATTTCTTACTACTACAAAGGGGAAACTATTGTCAGTACTCATAAGTGTAATGACATATGGTGATGAAAATATTCTCCCATTATTACTTCAAAAATGATCAATAAAACAGTCAACGTAATTACAGAAGTTATACCTGAATTCATTTCTTCTTTTCCTAAAGGCCAGGCAGAAGTGCTTCTCCTTTCCTGAATTTCTAATTAAAAAAAAGATCAAATTAATACTTTCTGTAGAACAGTGTCTATATGATAATAAATGTCTGTATTCATCTCTAGTGAGACAATTGACTGAGTATTTTATCATTTAGATTAAAGATTTAAATAGGAAGTGTACAATGTGATTTTCTACTTAAGCATCATCTCCTACATATCATCCTATTTAATGAACTGACTCTATGGCTAACTCTTTACTATGAAATGGCTGTAACATGAAGATTCAAGTATTTTTCATTTTAAAGCATTTCTGTTTCATTTGTACAGCTCATGCTCTGGAAGAATGAGTACTAATTAGATGTGTTTAAAGTCCATTGTAGGGGTTGATGTTCCTCCCAGTGATATTAGTCTCCATTGATTTCAGTGGGATTTGGTATAGACAAAAACTGTTTATAAACATTAGGTAGAGGCCTGAACCAAAGATGAGAAGCCTTCTTTTGAGTTCATAACCTAGACTGGATTTGCCAATTATAGTATAAAGAAACTCACAGGAACATTTTGTTCAAATCAGTGCAGTCTGGTAGAAACAGAAATTAAGTATTTGGTTTTCTTTTTTTTTAAAGAAAAGTCAAAACATACGATCTAAAACAAAGCTGAAATTATTTGCTTTTGCACAATAGCAGCTTCCTCCTTTTCCTTCTGGTTTCAAATGATCAAAATTTAGAGACGATAAAGCAGAGAAAATGGATTGAATTGGAATCATATTCATTGTCAAGAGACTAGTGCTGGACAAGAACGGTAACGCCAAATACTGCTATGGTGAGCAGAGATGCCTTGGGAGTTAGGTGGAAAAGAACTAGAGTATTTTCTCTAATCTAAGGACTCATCTATACTGTTAATTAACTTCTCCTAGAGGTAGTACCATTTGAACTACATCAGTCTTAGAGGTGCATATTGAGCTTTGATTGCCTGCTGATGTGGTTGGACAGTGTTGTGGTTCGGTTCTATCTTGAACACCAGATTGTATTCAAATATATGCTTGTATTGAAATCATGACACAGAGAGGAAGGGTGTACATTCCCTTCTTGTTTTGACAAAGAGTGCAGTCACAGGCAGTGGGGTGAAAACTGCGCCTCTGTGGTCTGATTACTCACATGGTGTCAGTCAAAAATATGTCCTGTTTCTGGCAAAAGCTGTCCAAACCGTGTAGCAGAAATATGGTAAAACAGTCATTTTCAATACAATAGAGGTATTTTCTTCACTGCTTAAAAATATTTTGCCCCACTTTTTATCTCATTTTCATTCTGCCTAGCAAGTAGTCGGCAGAGGTACTTGAAGCTTAAAAAAATAGTTTGCAAATGTAGAACTAAGACTTGGAGAGGCAGCAATATGTAAAGACATAGGCCAAATATGTTGCCATTTATGCCACTATAAATCTGGAATAACAAAGCAGAAATTATCCTCTGGCAAATAATGGTTACTAAATGGTACTAGAACACAACCATGTTCAGATGCACTAATTCCCTATATAATGACAATGTTCTACTGGAATAATTTAAACAATAACTTGTTTGTAGAAGCAAATTACAGTTTGGAACAAATTTCTTAGCAAATGATAGTTTGAAGATAGTATTGACCTGTGGCATTCAGAGCTACTGAGGCAGATCTTTTTCCATCATGTCTGTCTTTAAGCCATGTATGAGCCATAAACAATGTTTCGGTCCCTGAAGATGCTGATTCTTTCACAATAATCTTCTCCAGAAGCCAGTCAGAACCTTTCCCTTTTTCAACCACCATCCTTTGCAGAATCCCAACATCTACTGCTTCCACTTGAAAAACATCCACCTGAAAAATTCAGAATCAAAAAGTCATATGGAAACAGAACCATGGAACCAAATTATCAGTGTATTTTGAAATACAGAAGTGAGAAGAAAATCAGGAAATTTTTTGTTAATTCAGTAAATACCAACAGAACCAGACGAACAGAACCAGAACAAGTTTAAAGATGCTAAATGCCTACCTTAAGAAGTATTTACCTGCTTTGTGGTTCCACAATTTACAGCTAAACTGCTTCTTTTCCCATAGAGATCTATCAGTTGCTTATGCTCAATTTGTGAGAGATTTCCCTTCCCAAATTTCGAGTTTAATGATCTACAGGGATACCATTTTAAACGTCTTACTCTCAACAAAATATACGCCAAGGGCTATCATTTGAGGGATGAAATACAGGGAATAAGAAGGGTGGAAATAAGCATCACAGAAAGGTATTTTATTTTCTTCAGAAAGAATGACAAACTTCATTCCAGATTTGGATTAACCTGTAGGACTAGTTTCAATAAAAGTAATTGAATTTAAGGAAAAAGAGATGGTTATGTTGAAATAAGTTCAACTCTATCAGTTAAAAAGTCCATAATATTTTTACAGTTTTTAAAATTGTAAAATTTAAAATTCTTACTGAAGTAAGAATCCTAAAGTAAATGGTACCAGTTTCACAATATGGGATTTTGGATTTTTTGGTCTTCACCTGTTTTCCTATTTCCTCAGATGGAAAACAGAGATTAAACTCCTGGCAAAGAGATTTTCCACCTTTTTTCTTTATAGATTATGAATTATCATCTCATTTCTATTGGGGTTGATAACTGGTAAAATGTAGTGTTATTTGTGATGGAATTTCCAGCATGATTTAAAGATGTTTTTGAAGGGATTAGGTAGCAAGAAAAAAATGATGAAAAACATTTGACTGCTGAGAAGTCTTCTCAATCTAATTCACACTGAAGTTGCTCTGCCAGAGCAAGAGGGCAGCAACCCTTATTCAAAGGTTTATGCAGAGATGAAACAGAGAAAAGCAGTTCTCTTGCTCCACCAGTCACAATTATGTTTCTTTCCTGGACAGGTTTTCCAGCTACAGAACTGATGAAAGATTTGTGTCACAAAGACCAACCTGACCAGATTGCACCTTAATAAGACCCAGCATAAGCTAAAATATTGAGCTCAAAATTGCAGATATTATATGACCACCTATGGTCATTATATGACCCAGAAACAGAAAAATTTTAAATTTGTTCTTAATATTTTTTTATTATTTTTCATTAATGTATGTACATGTGAATATGAAAGTATGTGTGTTTGTGAACTACATCTTTAACAGTCTCCTCAAAATAATCACCAAACCATCTTTGAATTACTCCGTGGCTTCTATACTGAAAGGTCATGTTAGTCGAAAACTGCTAGAGTGCATCACCTAATCATCATCACATCTGAACTATCACCCCAAAGTTATCATTTGAAATTGGAAAGTGAGACAATGATTTTAAGGAAAAAGTACTACAGAAGTACTTGAATTGCTATACTGCCTTACAAGGAGTCAAGGTTATCAGCTGCTTAGTGAATTTAGACTGGCAAAAGCATAAAATGACAATGGAGCTTCTCAGGATAATGTCCTCCAGCAGCAGAGCAAATACATTGGAAGGGATGAAATTTTAGATGGAGTGTAGGACTGCAGATAAAGAGGCTCCTCTTCATGTTTTCCTTAGTTATATCAAAAAATTAATGTTTAGTGTTGACACTACCATTTTATTTTATTACCTATTGGACTAATCAAATGATTGAATATGATTAATCTGAACTCTTAATTTACCTTAACTGTGATATTAGTTTGATCACTGCTTTAATAGGATTGGTAAAGTTATAGCATCATGTTTGAATAAAATAAAATTATTTATTACACTTGCAAAATTAAATGTATTAAAAATACACAGGGTTAGAAGATGAATGAAAAACACGGATAGACTCAAGTAAGAAACATATAGACCCTTGTCTCTGTTAGTAATAAAATATTTTAAGTTCCCAAAATGTGAAAATTTATCTCTAAAATTGCTGCTTGTTCTTGCAAATGCTTACGCTTATATTAATGCGTGGTTGTTGTGGTTTAAGCCCAGTCAGTAACCAAGCCCCATGCAGCTCACTCACTCCCCCACCAGTGGGATCAGGGAGAGAATTAGAAGGGTAAAAGCCAGAAAACTTGTGAGATAAAGACAGTTTAGTAGGGAAAGGAAAAGCTGCACACACGAGCAAAGCAAAACAAGGAATTAATTCACTGCTTCTCATGGGCAGTCAGGTGTTCAGCCATCTCCAGGAGAGCAGAGCCCCATCACATGTAACGGTTACTTGGGAAGACAAAGAGCATCACTCTGAACATCCCCCTTCCTCCTTCCTCCCCCCGCTTTACGTACTGAGCATGATGTCCTATGGTCTGGAATATCCCTTTGGTTAGGTGGGGGCAGCTGTCCCGGCTGTCTCCTTCCAGTTTCCCGTGCATCCCCAGCCTCCTCACCAGCACAGCAGTATGAAAAGCAGAAAAGGTCTTGGCTCTGTGTGAACACTGCTCAGCAGTAACAAGAATATCTCTATATTATCAAGCCTGTGTTCAGCGCAAATCAGAAACAGAGCCTCATACTAGCTACTGTGAAGAAAATTAACTCGAAAAAACAAGCACAGTGATTTATTTTATTGGAAATATATGAGGGAGCTTTTGTTAGATCCTTGTTAGAATAACTTCTTTTTAAGAGAAAAGAGCTTTACAGAGGATGACTACTGACACTATCATCAGTGTCTCAAAAAAAATCTGTTGTCAGTGATCCACTCTTGGAAAGGAGAGTTAAGAATAAAGGAAAAATATAGACAACATTCTGCTGACTTCTAGACTTGTGCTTTCTCCAGAAGAAGGATAGTTGGGTTTGATTTACATTAAACTTGATGGCTAATAAGCTTTTAGTACTTAGTAACTCTAACTTAAGAAATCGAGGGCAGCATGTACTATGGGTTATGTATAACCTGGATAATGCAGCCACAGGTAACAGCAAGTTTGTATATATAGTTAGTACACAAAATATTTTCCAAATTGTTTTTCCTCTGAAAATAACTATATTTTGACTGAATAAATATTTCTGAAAACTTTGATATTTGGTTTGTGTTGGACACATTACTTCGTCATTTGTCAATGTGCCATTTAAACAAACTCATTTTAGAGCATGTAAAATCTCAGAAATCCATGGTCAAATTTGTAAATGATTCAGACATCTAATAAACTGCAAGTTAAGAAACTATTAGGTAGACTAGAAACTGTGACAACTGGGGCAAACTCACTTCACAGACAAGATTACATTTTCTCTTTATGTGTACATTTGAAAATCTATGTGGTGTAATAAGCTTTATTGTAGTCAAGAGACCAGAGAAGAACAGAGAAGGAGCAGCAACTATAATAAGAACAATTTGCTAGAGATAATTTATTTGCTAAATTTAATTCACTTTTCTCTTCTTAACCTATCTGCAAACAGGCAGATTATGACATATATTTCATTCTAATTTTAAGAAATTCAATTATTATTAATAATTTAGTTAATGATTTTTTTGATTCATCTGAGACCACAGATTAGGCATAAATTGTTGGAAATACTCAAGTTGTTGACAGGTCTTGTATGTCATATGATACTTTATCTATTATTTGACTTACAAATGGGGAGTCTTTAAATTGCTGAAGGGTTAATTCTTCTACAAAAAGAGAGAGAGGGAGTAAGAAAACACATAGAAGAGAAGTAAACCTAAAGAATATAAAACTTTGCTACATCAGTTTCCCCTGGGGAAAAATGTTAATTGTTTTTTAGTTGCTAATATCAAATTAGGTTTGAATGGAGAAAAGTCACCTTAAATATTGATAATAATACATACTATCTAATTCAGCAGGGCT
Source organism: Manacus vitellinus (assembly GCF_001715985.3). Lineage (NCBI taxonomy): Eukaryota > Metazoa > Chordata > Aves > Passeriformes > Pipridae > Manacus > Manacus vitellinus. Next base: position 38,670,143 of record NW_021939396.1, read on the forward strand.
TATACTGAATTTTCTCAGAATAGTATTAAAACAATTTGTGTGAATGTACAGCCCACTAAATTTTCCTAATTAATATTGCCTGGAGAAAGAATGATACTCTCCAAGGCTAAGCAGCTGAGACTGACAATGTGAGAACCGTACATTCTCTGTGATCCAGAAGAGCTGCCCGGGCAAAACCAGAATTGGCACTTTTCATATTTCTTGGCTAAGAAAATAAGAACTAAAAAATTCCTTTAAAACAATCATTCCAGCAAACCTTTCAGAATATTTAAAGTTTGGGGTTTTTTTCTTAATTTCTTTTCAAATTTCCTTAAAATGTTTCTTTTTTTTCCCAGGGACCCATGTTTTAAGCATTTCCTTTGAATCTATGAGCCAGTTTGACTTTATTCAGTACTCTTCAGCGTCAGTGCTGGCAACATCACTGTCTGTGGCAGTTGCAATAGCTCTTGTAACAGAAGAAGCATTTGAACAGTCACTGTGCAATATTTACCTTTATAAATGCCAATCATTTTATAGGCATGGTATTGAGTTTTAATGGTTGGTAAATGACTATTCCCAGCAGAACTGAAAATGGCAAGTCAAGACACACCATATGCTTCATTTCATCAACCTGTATGCACAAGCAATTTCCCATACTGCTAATGTTAGTATCATTTTAATAGGTTTTTATTGGAAAAGGAGTTAGAGTGTCTAGATAAAGGACCTTTTCTATTAAGCTTAGCAAACCTATTGATTTGCTGCCTGACTATTTTGATCTCACTTGTTAATCTGGAGAAACTCTACTGAAAACAAAGGAGTTTCAACACTGGGAGGTAAAATAAAGGCCCTTGTAACACTGAGACAAAACAAGAAACAGTCTGAATATTCCTGTAGAAGGAGACAAACGAGAAAAATTAATTTTACTGAGACATCACCCTTCAGACTGTGGTCCCATGGCCTCTACCAGCTGTGCTGAACTGAACTCCTCCACCCTGTCCCAAATGCTGGTCACATCACTGCCTTCTCTTAGAGGGATATTATCACCTTTTTAGTTGTGCCAGCATAGCCATACAATCAGCTCCAGAAAAATTTTATTAAGATAGACCAAGTGAGAAAGTCCAAACCATTAACAATATTAATTGCTTAAACTAAATAAACATTTGGACAGAGTAAATGTATGTCACTGTACCAGTAGATTTAAGGGGTGAAAACTTTGGGTGCTAAGCAGCAGTGATGACAAGCACTAGTAGCAGTACTCAGTACACTGAGTCCCACCTCAGTGGAAGGATGAACAGTGCATGTGAGTGTGCCTTCACTATCTTATAATTGCTGTTCTGTACAAATGTTTCTTTAAAAGTAGGAGTTTCCATGCATCTGAAAAAGCCAATCCCAAATTTCTTCCAAACTCGAATTTCTGCAAACATGTTTTTGTATTATGTTAAATTCTCATCCAGAAATTCATTGAAAAATCTTTATCTTTACAGGAAAAAAAGTAATGTAAATTAGAATGAATGAATAATTAGAGGTTTCTGATAACCTACATTTATCATGGTTTGGTCATCTTCAACAAAATTAGTAAAGAATCAGTGAAAGAATACGGGCAGTAAAAAAACCCAAATAATATTTGCCCTGCACTGACCTTATGTAAATTTGCTTAGTATAACGGGAAGAAAATCTTTTTGAAACAGGATTTGTATGCACAGAACAGCGGCAGGAGCAAGAAAGAATAGTGGCATCTTATAATAACCAGCAGATATGACCATTCAACTAAGTAGTGAAAGACATTTCAATGAGACTTTAAGTGAAATTCATTTAATAAAACACAAAAGGACTGCTTACATAGACCAATATCATAAGCCACATCTAAAGCTGTAAACACAAATTATTACACAATAGAAATTAAAAAACAAAACAAAACAACAACAAAACATAAACGAATAACCCACAAAAGACAACCATAACTCTGGACAGATTCAAACCCATCTAATGCAGCCTGATTATTGGATTAATAGAAATCCAAATTTGAGATCTGGTTTAACAGGCAAAGAAAAGAGGATGGATGTATTTTTCTTCAACTTCAGTAATGCATATGATTGCATAATATTTTGATTAAGACACCATAATCTAATATAATAATGGGATAATAAAATATCTAACTTGTATGTGTCCAAGTGCAGCTGTAAACAGAATATTTTCAAGCACATTTCATTACAGTGAGGCCAGTTAATAAACTTATGCTCTTTAGTATTTTCTTGAGTTATCTGGAAGAAAACAAGATTTTAGAGATTATGCAAATACAATCTCTAGTTAGGACACTTTAAGAAGTAGGATGTTAAATTGAAGAGTACTCTGAAAAGATTTATGAGTTAATAAATCACTGGAAAGCCTTTCTTTCCATGAATCAAGCAGAATAATCTATTTAACTCGTCAAAGGCAACTGATTTGCTAATTGTCCTAAATACTGTCAAAGGCAGTAAAAGTTTAGTAAGAGAGCTATCCAGACTAACAGTCAAAAGTGTGATTCAGTTCAGTTCCTGGAAGTTAAAGTTTGACAAATTTAGAAAATAGTGTGAATCTCTAAAATGTAAAAAAAAAAAAAAAAAAGGATATTTAAGGTTTGAAACAACTGTCCAACTGGATGTAAATTTCATGATTGGTAGCCATTCGTTCTGTTAGGGATATTGGCTAAACTATTTAACTTAAATTGAAGTTAATTTAGTTCTTGCTACATTGAGGAAAATGATTGAATATTTCATTTCCTGAAAAATGCAGACTTGCATTGACCATAACTACTTAAAGATTTTTTGATACATCAAGTTAATAAAGTTAACTGCATTTTAAAATTATCTTGTTTATTAAAAAACTGAAATGAATACAGCATAAAATTCACGTACCCAACTTGGTCTATCTACAATAAGTCCATATAGTGAGAAAATTTCCCTGCAAAATCTTGCAAAAGCAGCAGAAAGTCTCTGAGGATAACTAATTTCATTTTAAGATAAATGTCCAAATGAAGAGAGAAGGTAACCATCTCCTGGAAGCATCTACTTCACTCTCTTTCTGAAGCAGATGCTCAAACCATCATGTTAGGACAAATGTGTACAATACAGGCAAGTAAAACTAAGTGACAAGTACTTGAGACTTAGAAATGTCATTTATGTGATTTATTTTTGAGCTTTACAAAGACAGAACACAGTACCCCTTTCTTGTATTTAATTTTAGCTTTAATTAGTTTTGTCCAGTTTTTATTTTTTTTGCAACAAAGTTTTACATGTTTTCTTTCCCTGCAAATGTCAGGAAACCAAATTAATTATTCACATAGCTCCAATCCATTGGCCAGTGTTGTGAAGGCGAGCTAAGTGATTGCAATGGTGTGTTCTAACTCTGCCCCTTATAAATCTCTTACTGACTGTAAATACAGACTGGGAAATGCCATCCTGGAGGTATCGCTGAGAACTGCACGTTACTCAGATATTTGTCACTGTCTTCTAGGATTACACAAGGCTTTAATGATATTCTTTCTTTCTACTTTTCTCCTCACAGTTTCTGGCAACCTCCACCACCTTCACTAAGAATGTATCCCATATTTTCCTAGTTCCCATCTGATTAGTCCTTCAGCTCAATGGATTGAAACACGGTGTAACCAAAACTAGCACTCAGTTGCCAAGCCGAGCGTCTCCGGTGCTGGCACGATCAGCAGCTGAGCATTGCAGTGTGGTGCACAGGGGAGTTTCCCAAAATGGGGGGACCACAGAGGGAGCAGAGAGAGCCCCCAAGAGTCCACAGCTCAAACTAGAGCAGCTCACAGGATGGGGCTAGGGCCAATGGTGGCCAAGCTCCCTACATGTAGAGAAGAAGCCCTGAGGGAGTGCAAGCAACCAGGAGTGCCACCAACAGGGCAGGCAAAGGATGAGGAAAAGGCTGAGGTACTTACTGCCTTCTTTGCCTCAGTCTCTAATAGCAAGGCCAGTTGTTCTCCTGATACACAGCCCCCTGAGCTGTAAGACAGAGACAGGCAGCAGAATGAAGCTCCCACAATCCAAGAGGAAATGGCCAGCAAGCTGTTGCAGCACTCAGACACACTAGTCCATGGTGCTGGAAGCGATCTACTCAAGGGTACTGAGGGAGCTGGCAGAAGTGCACACTGAGCCACCTTCCGTCATTTACCAGCAATCCCACCTAACCGGAAAAGTCCCAGTTGACAGGAAGTTAGCAAATGTCCATCTACAAGGGTTGTAATGAGGATCTGGGGAACTATAGGCCTACCAGGGAAGGTCATGGAGCAGATCATCTCAAGTGTCATCACATGACACATGCAAGACAATCAGAGGATTATGCCCAGCCATCACGGTTTTATGAAAGGAAGGTCCTGCTTGACCAACCTTAGTAGTGGATGAAGGAAAAGCTGTGAGTGTTGTTTAGCTGGACCTTAAGAAAGACTTTGATGCCATTTCCCACAGCATTCTCCTGGAGAAAATAGCTGTTCATGAATTGAACAGGTGTACTGTTCCCCGGGAAAAAGACTGGCTGGATGGCCAGGCCCAGAGAGAGGTGGTGGATTGAGTTACATCTGGCTGGTGGCCAGTCACAAGTAGCGTTCCCCAGGTGTCAGTACTGGGGCCAATCCTATTTGATACACTTATCAGTGAGCTGAATGGGGGGATTGAGTGCACCCTCAGTCAGTTCTCAATGACACCAAGTCAGATGGGAGTGTTGATCTGCTGGAGGGCAGGAAGGATTTGGACAGGGTGGATCAATAGGCCAAGGCCAATTGTGTGAGGTTCAACAAGGCCAAGTGCCACGTCCTGCACTTGGGTCAAAACAACCCCATGCAGCAATACAGGACTGGGGAAGAGCAGCTGGAAAGATACTTGGCAGAAAAGACCTGGGGGTGCTGATCAACAGATGCTGAACGTGAGCCAGTAGTGTGCCCAGGTGGCCAAGCGGGCCAATGGCATTCTGGCTTGTATCAGAAATAGTGTGGCCAGCAGGACCTCAGCAGTGACAATCCCCCTGTACTCAGCACTAGTGAGGCCACACCTCGAATCCTGTGTCCAGTTCTGGGCCCCTCTCTGTGAGAAAGACACTGAGGAACTGGGGCGAGTCCAGAGAAGGGCAACAAAGGTGTTAAAGAGTCTGGAACACAAGTTCTGTGAGGAGTGGCTGAGGGAATTGGGGCTGTTTAGCCTGGAGAAAAGGATACTCTCTGCAACCACCTGAAAGCAGGCTGTAGCCAGGTGGGTGTCGGCATCTTCTGCCACGTAATCAGCAATTGTGCAAGCTCAAATTGCACCAGGGGAGGTTTAGATTGAATATTAGGAAAACTTTTTTCACCAAAAGGGGCTTCAAGCTTTGAAACAGGCTGCCCAGGAAAGTGGATGAGTCATTGTCCCTAGAAGCTTTGTAGATGTGGCACTCAGGGCCACAGTGGTGAACCAGGCAATGCTGGGTTAATGGTTGGATTTGACCTTAAAGGTCTTTTTTACCTAAACAATTCTATGGTTCCATGATGACCAGACTGATTTAGTGTTCACTTCTGTACAACATTAACTTGGCCAACAGCCTACCACTATGATTAATACATTTGGATCAATGGCACTTTGCAATTATTTAATCATTATGTCAGACATACTTTCCATAAGAGAAGGTTTTTCTGCATTTACAAATTAGCAGCGCTCTTGTTGTGATGGGATGTCAACACTACATGCAAATACTGGTTTCCTACTAGTGGTCTTAGTACACTGTCCCACATTCTGACCTGTCTTAGTGTATTCTGGTGCACAATGATTTTTCCTGAAGCATTTTTTTTTTTAATTGTCAATGCTTAATCTGTGAGTACTGAAACTGAACACTGTCACCTCTCACTGACAATTTTTGTATGTGCTGCAGTTACCATGGTACCAACCTGAGCAGTTGATGTCTAAATATAGGGCAGGATAAAGGATATATCTTTTCAAATACTAATAGAATGAAGTAAAAATTCTCAGAGATTTTAGTGCTTCAGTAACTTGGAGTACTTAAAATACTGGCTACTTTCATAAAACCTAGATTAAAATACTTAAATATCAGTCATAACATAGTCAGTGTAGTTTACTGGCTTTGATGGAACTGAACTAAAAAAATCCCCACATTCTCAAAGAGGAAATTTGTGGGTAACTTACAGCCATATGACAGAGCATACAGCAAGTCTATCAAAGACCATATAAAAAAGCACAAAGACTTACATTTGCTGAAAAATGTTGAGTGCAAGAAGCAGTAAGGATTTTCCAAAACTCTTTTTCACAGAATGTCTGTGCTGAGTATACTTGGTTAAAAAAAGTGTTTGTAGCACTTAACATTTATCAGACTTAAAATGACTCATGAAGTATGAGTAAATACTATTAGGATTTCATGAAAACTGAACTGCATGAAGAAGTGTGCTGAGATTGCTTTGTCTATCCTTACAGTTTTTAGAAGAACATCAAACAAGGCATCAATGTCATAACAATTTGGAAGAATATGGTTCTTGCAGCACAAATATTCACGTCCATTTGTCTGAGTAGATCACCAGAAGCTCAGCTCTCTCAGTGACAGTGCTGGTCTCTCTCAGGGTGAGCTATAGGGCGCTTACTGGTGAATTAATAATATTGTGCACATTACTTTATCTACCAGTTCTCTGATGGTTTCACAGGTGTAAGGACTTTGGAAAGGCACAAAGCAACTTTTCAGATATAAGAAGCTAATTCACTTTTTTACTGTCATGTAACTCAGCTCATGAAAATAAAAGACCTGTTAAATGAGAGAAGAGTATCTCCAATCCACTGCAAAGTTCACTGAATATTTAAACATTTCTATGTATTTCTGCATAGCTAAACTGTTGCTTGTAGCAGCCCTGACATTCTGTGAGACTAACACCATATTTTGATGTGATTTCTAACAGAAACACTGTTCCAGTTCACTAGCTGTTACTGTATAGTCAGGGGAAAAATTATTGCAAGGAAAAGCACATTTTAAAATGTCAGAACAACTGTTAAGATTCAGAATGCAAATTCTGCCTGTTATACTCCAAATCCCCTAAACAACCAAGTGCAGACTCTTTGACTGCAGGGGTGCTTGGCTCAATATGTGATTGGGCTGGTGTAGAAAGAGACATTCTTCACTTGAGAGTCTTTTTGGAGATTACTTGTAAAGGGAGGAAAACATTGGGAAATTTCCAAAACATGTCACGAACAAAATGTTACTGCAAAGGCAGGAGTCTTGCTTGCAGAATCTTTTTACAATTTTCAATTAACCAGATACCTTTAATTTATTTTCACAGAACAAAGAGTGAATCAAGACTTTTATGTGTTTCTCTATTACTTATCTACAAGCAATTTCTTTTTAGGACCCTAAAATATTCAAATGCTGATATCTAAAATTAGAAATATAAGAATACTGTGTTACATTCACACACTGCTCCTATAAAATGTCAAATAAGTAATGAAGAGTTGGCTGCATGCCAGCTCCGCATCTTACTCTGTAAAACAGAAAAATTCTGAGCCACACTGAAATAGATGCAAACACTATAAAAATACCCTCCATGTTATAAATCTTTGTGGTTCACTTCTGTTTTCTTAGGTAACATTTCTGGATGTGCATCCCTGGTCCCTCTTCATTAAAAGCTGCTAGTCTAGAAATCAGATTGCGCACTTGTGTAACTATGATTTAAGGAGAAATCCAGTAAAACTTGCATTAAAACTAACTTTATGAGGACAAAAGGACCACAGGTCTAAAATTCAGTTAAATCATCTCATCAGTAAACCATAATCTGAATTTCAGAATTAGGGAAAACAAATATGACTTTATCAAAGCTGAATACCTTTATCCACAAGTGTTTAGTCCCTTAAAGATATTTAAACTCTCCAAATTTTCTTATGAACAAGTATTTCAAGTAGGTGAAATCCGGTAAGACAATATCCATTTTCAATTCCCACTAAATTGATGAGGCTGGGGGTAGTTAAGATCTGAGCTCCTCCTAATCACACATATCATGCCTCTGCTTTGGTTATCAGTCTACACTTATTTGGAAGGCTGCATCCTTGGAGAAACTCTCATTTGTTTGGCAGCCAACATCAACAGAAGGAAATAATTTACTGCATGTTATTTCTGAAAGGGAGATATGTTAGAATATCGTGGTCACAATATTCACTGAGATTTCAGAAAGGTATCAGGGCACACACACACAGGTAGCACTGTCTAATGTAAAATATGTTCAGCATTTCTGAATGGTTGCAAGCCACAGGTGGTTTTTTTTATAAACTTTAACTATCCCAACCCAAATTTTCTATAGCAGATGTTTGTTTCAGAATCTTTATTAAATTGTTTCAATCCTAAAATTTGTTTTCAAATAAAGAGCCACAGTAAGCAGAGATAACTTATTTATTCTATGGTTAAAATATCTCATGATTTTTTTTTTAGCTGAAAATTTCACTCCCTGTGTCCAGAGCTCCCAACAGGGACTAGGTTTTATGTCAAAGACACGTGTTTTGCAGTAAATCTACCTATGTTTCTGAAGCACACTGAGTACCCAAATTCCCTCTAATTTCTTTTTATACTGACAATGCAACAGGGAAATTTATCTCTGGAAGATATATTGGTCTTTGACTGGTCTATGTCTACCAGCTACAAGACTCACTCCTGCACAGTGAATAAATTACACTCTTGGTAGACCTAAGAAAATTATGGAAGGTAGTGTCTGACCGTCTGGAGAGAGACCAAGACCCAGACTGAGGGGTAGGCAGCAGAAGCCAGGGAAAGGTGCCACAGTCTGAAGAATGGCATGAGAAGAAAAGACGTATTAAAAGGAAACTGAGCCTCTTTATGGCTCTATTGTGAAGCAAATATGCAGGAAAACCACTGGCATGTCACTGAAGACCTTCAATATTCACAAAATTGAATCTTAAAGCACTTGATATAATCAATTTATTAGTTGTACTTATTGTTAACATTAGCTATATAAATATCAGTATTTCCCACATAAGATAGAGATGCTTTCAATTACAAAGCATTGCAAACTGGACTTTGTAACTGCCCTACTGCCGTTAAGTCCACATGAATTGGACTGAGTTCTAAAAGTGAAAAATATAATGCAGAAACTATAAGTATACCTTTCCTTTAGTGAAATTGTCATCTTTTCTGATTAGCTTTCTTCTGCCAGTATCTCCCAATGGGCCTTGCAGCATGACATATACATCTGCATCTGTTCCTGACCCAGGGGTAGCACCCGTGGTGATGTAGAGAACATAGCTTTTCACTGTGGGGAAAAAGAGATTAATGGTTTTCCAAACCTTAATCAGTTAAAAAATACATCATTTAATAAATTACTACTCTTATATTTTCATTTGTCATTCTACCCAGTGTGATCAGAAGACTATATTGTAATGCTTAGAAAAGCACATAGAAGCATTGTAATTAGAATTTAAGAACCACTGTTATAAGGAATAATAAGCTAAATAGTTTGACCTGGCCTGAAACGCAGGTAGAATTAAAAATGAAATAAAAATATCATAAATAGGTATAAAAACATGTAAACAGTACTCAATCACCACTTGTATGCAAGTAAATACATAACATTCCAATTAAATAGTTCCTAGGCTATGCTAAATCACTCAACAAGCTCATCTCTGCTCTGAGCCTTATGGAGTTCAAATGAAGCTGAAATTTGCCAGAAAGACAGTAACTTTTGCATTTCCTCTGGATCATGGTTCAGTCAGAGGCTGGCCACTCTACACTGTGCCCATTGCAGTTACTGGCCTCAGCTGAGGAGATGACATGTCAGAGAACACACAGTATTTCTCTGACATGTCATCTTACAACTCTTCAGCTGAGCACTTCTTGAATGGCTGCTTATGTCAAGCACCTGTTTGTATGCCCAGAGAAATGCATAACACACTGGTGACCTGGCCCCCAAAATAAGAAAGAAGTCACATCCCTAAAATATTCAATTGAAAAAGAGAAAAAAAAATGTGAGAGGGTTAAGAAAAGAGTATCTCTCCTCATGCTAAATGCTCCTCAGAAAGAGGAGCAGCATTTGTAAAGATTTAAATATCTGTGTTCTTCCATAAAGAAATAAATTTTAGAAGTATTTGAAGGCAAAGAGCCTTCCCAGGGAATATCCCAGCAGTATTCTTCTCAAATTCATATTCAAGAACCTTCTACCTGAGTGCTTTGTTTGACACTAACTTTGAAAGCACAGCAGAAAAGGCAAGGAATATACAGATTACTTGTGCTTGATTTAAACCCTTAACTTCTGGAAGAGACTGGGATATTCTCATGGTAGAATATACATTTAGGACAAGAACTTTTCCATTCTTCTCTAACCTTCTCTAACTTTGGTTATAAAGCCTTGTAAGAAACACAGAGCAAACTAAAAATATCCTGTCTTGAGATGATCTAGCACAACTCTGATGGAGTTTGATGACATACAACTGCTAGGTCACAGAAAAAGAAGGCCTGAAATTCTGGGAACGCAAACAGAACATTTCTGTTGTGAGGGGCCATGGATCTCCTTCTTCTCTGAAATTACAGTATAAGAGTTATTTCCTCGGGATTTCCCTTCTTTGCTCTGGGAGAGAACCAAATCATATTGTTGAGAAAAAGCTGAACTCTGAGTACCATTCAAAACCTTTATAATAGTTTCAGTGCCATATGCTTGTTCTTTTATGTGTCACAAACTGATACCAATCAGACTTGAATGCACAATGCTCAGTTATGGGGTCTGAGATACTGTTTTTTAGGCACTGGAAAGGACTGGACCTAGCCATGCATCACCAGGCTGAAATAAGTAGAAAATATCTGCTAAATCCTTTGGACTGCTTTGAAAATCAGCCATTGTCACTGACCAACCTTTTCCAGTGTTTCTGATTTGTGACAAACCTGCTGGAAAAGGAGATCCTGCTGTGAGAACTGGAAGCTCAGTCACTCTTCTTCCTTCTTCATCAGCAAAGTTGTGACAAAATGGAAATTCTAGAACATTTTTACTTTCTCTGTGTTGAAGCTTTACCTTAGCAAAGAGCAAAACCAAATAATTTCAGCATCTGTTGCACTGTAATGCAAACTATAGCAAAAGGCAAACTATTAAACAGCTATGACACATCATCTCAATATTTAAAAAATAAAAGGAAATAATCCTTTCTAAAATGTTTTTGAAAGCAACCTGTTGAATGAGAAGGAATAGATACCTTTCCCAATTAAAGATAATCAAAATGTTGTCAACATTATTGCTGTAGAGACTACATTAAGGAACAAAATATTTAGAATTGTTCAAAAATGGTTCCTTCATGTATCTTATTCATCCAGCATATGGAAGAAAAAGAAGTGAGCACATTTCAGCTTGTGAGAAATGTCAATATGCCACAATATTTTTCAGTGCAGAATGTTTTCTAATTCTAAGAGGAGAGAGAAAAAGAAGTGTTTCTGGGAAAAAACTGAAAAACAGAAATTAGGAATGCTTTAGGGCATATGTATATATCAGCATATATGTATCATATGAATATATAGAGTATCATACTAAGTATTCTTATTCTCTGTGAAATTCTGTGTATAAACTAACGTTTAGACACATGTTGTTCCTGAGCTAAGCAGCTTATTCCTACTATAAGAAAACATATTTTAATAAGGAGATAACTTACACTATGGTACTACCAGCTACACAAAAATATGAAGTTCCATTTTTTAAGCTATTTAAAGATCAACCAGACAACATATTTGAAAGAAAAGTTGCACAAAGTAAACCTGCTTTGAAAAGGGCACAGATAGTTCACTCATACAATTCTTCACGACCTAACTCACTAAAATGTCCAAACCTTTAACCCAGTAAGCAAAACCATCTTTGGTTAGGTATTGTCATTGGGAGACGGTAGCAATATTTTGTCTTCAAAAGACTCTTATTATTTTTCATTATGACAGACACATTGAAAAGATTTTTTTTAAAATGTACTTTGAAGTATAATGTTGGCACAATTTCCCTTTCACAATAATAACTACGTTCCTGAACACTTCATTGAAACTCAGATTTCATTTACTGTGCTTTATTTTTTCAAGAACTTAAAGAAGGAAGAATAAAACTGTTAGCTATTACATGATGCAGAAATAAAGCATTAATTTCCTTCTGGACATTATTTTATACTGTTTTCAATTTCCTCAAAAACATCAAGATAATTAGTTTGTAGTTATGGTTATAAGAATGAATCCTAAATCTATACATGGAATTCAACCAACTACTCCTTCCATTACTTTTGATAGAGGGAAATCTCAGACTCTCTGGAGGTGCAATATTGTAAAATCAAAATAAAATAGCATAGAAACGACCACACTGATCCTAACCAGCAGTGTAAATAGACTGGTAACCTGTCTTTTATAATAGATATTATCTGCAATCTTCTATACCAACCTAGTTGAATCCTAGTAAAAGGATTCAAGCAGTCTTGCTATAGAAACCATGGAATAAGAGATGTTTTCCTAAAACCCAAATAATTTACATGTATCCCAAAGAAGGGAAATTTATAATTTCTTTCTCTGCCTTTTACTTCTATCTAGGGTAAATATGCATATTTTCCTTACTTACATAAATGATGCTGATTTTTTTCTAACTAAGCTTTGAATCATTGTCCTGAGCTAATGAACTAAAGCAGACGAATAGATGTCACTGTTTTCAACTGCCAAGTTTCTGTTCTGAAATTTTTACTGTGATCCACTGTCTCCTAAAATACTCCAGAAGCAGTCTTAATTTTGATATATTTGTTGGATGACTATTTCATCTGGCTAGGAAGATGAAATTAACAACCTGCCTACCATTTAAATGTCAGAGGGCTCAGCTCACTAATATCATATATTGGACAGGAAAATTACTTTTTCTCCAGCTTTTAATGAGAACAAACCAAAAACATGAATGGACAAAAGTGTTTCTGCAATTTGAAAGAAGATGACCCTTTCCTTTAGAATTCTTTTTATTGTGCCAGTATAACAAGATAAAGATTTTTTTTTTTTTTTTGTATTGTGAAGTGCTACAGCAATTTCAGTGTGATGTCAGATTTTAGCTTCAGCATCTTGGACATCAGAATAAAGATTGTCACTTTTGCTATTCACTTCTTTTATTCACATGCCAACTTAAAAGGCAGATACTTTCATCAAAATGCATTCCTAGTGTCTAACTTAATTATTTGCCTTGGATCACTGAGTCTACAACATGTAACAGCCAATTTGGAGTTATGTAAATATTGCAATGGATGCCAGTGGGTACAGTTCTGAAAAGACACTACTGGATATACTACAGATGATGGCACATCTGTATACATGCCCTCCAGAAATCCATCCAAGTTTACAAGATTTTTGTTATTCATCACTATCCTAGAAAGTGTTTTAAGCAATCTCTGAAGTTACCACTTTACAAATGGTGTAAGTTTTGTAAATTAAAAATTATGTAATTTCAGAGAAAACTGAAAACTGGAAGCCATAACTATAGAATATGGAAATAAAATTAAAAAAATAGAGGCACAATAAGTAATTGCTTTAGATTTTAGTTTTTACCTCACGGCAATGCCAAGTTTCTCCTTCTCCAGCTTCTTCAATTTCTAAGCGAACTTTGAATATAGTATTAAATTTCTTACTTAGTTCAATAGAAGTCTCATAAATCTGTTCTTTTTTAAGGGATCCTTTGGGGAATATCACTGAAGTACAGTTTCCTTTTTCACCACATACAGTTAGAGACATTTTAGGGTTCACGCAATTAGAAGAAATATCGCTAGTTGTAACAAGGACATCCCAAGTCCCTGTTGAAATAAAACAGCAGAAAAGAAAATTAATAGGTTTGCTAAATATCAAAAAAAAATACAGCAATTTGTAACAGGCTAAGTTAGTGAATGACTAGCAACAGATTCCCAGTTTTGTACTGAGCTCAAATATTGGTATGTAACAGGTACACTTACTGTCACTGATTTAGTGAGAAGCAAATTTGGACAGCAGCCCTTCCACAGCAGTACCTGACCCTTTAGAGATGGGCCAGTCCAAGAGAAGTGTATGGATAAGACAGCCAGTTCCATATTCAAGACTTATGAAGAGCCATGCCAATCTGTTGATTTTTTTTTCCCCTTTGTAAATGTTTCCTCTTATGATTTTAAATATTTAAATATTTTTCCATACTGATCACCATTCAAAAGCACCATATATTTTACTAGATACTACTGGTCAGTATTTTTTCATTTTAACTTTTTGAGGATTTACTTAAATGAACATGTTAAAATTTGTTCCATCTATACTATAATAAACACAACAAATGTGATTAGGTAAACTGGTTCAAAGCTCGAAATGTGATGTTTTTATCACAGATCACCACAATTATCATGACAGCAAAGTACAAAACTTTGTCTTTTTCTTCTGTTAAGAACTGATGTTTGCTGAGAGTTTAAAAATAGTCCTGTATAAGAGCCCATAGATTTGTCTACTTTACAGACACGGGAAACACTCTACTAGTATTTTCACTAGGTGTTATCTGAAGCATTTAGTCTCTTAAGCATTATAGATGAATTGACAGTCCCCGGAAGACTCACAAGGACTCCACACTGATACCGGGTAGGTTCCTAAGTAATTTCTGCAACTCTAAATGGAACAGATATTTAGTTAAACCTTTAATCATTAAGACAGTTTTGAAGATCAGAAACTTGTACCCATCAAAAAAATCTCACTGCTTTAGCTAGCTTTAATATTTTCAATAGATATTTGTAAATAGAATATATGGAAAATTCAGGGCTACCAAAATCACGGTTTCAATTTTAAAAAATTATGAAAATCCGAGTCTTTGGTCACCTGGGTTGTGGCAGAAATGAGTAGAATATTTTCATTAGCTCTGTTTATGCAAAGCAAGACAAAGTATGGATTTGATAATTTCAAGTAGCTATTTTGTAAAACAGGTTACTTGAATAACGGAAACCATAAACTTCCAAACTTCACTTCCTAATCATAACAGAAAAGTCATCGTCTCCTAATATAACTATGTTTAGTAAAGTTTTATTACTTTAGATCAGGTGAGAATCTGTGCCATAAATCCAGGACTTGGTGAAGGTAAAAATTTAGTACTCACCATCTGTGAAATCATCTAAAATAACTTCAGTGTTATGACTTGATGAATAATATTAAATACCTACCATTTTCACATCTATGAACACTAAATGTAAATGAAACCAATGATATCCATGAAAAAAAAGAAGTCAAATGAAAATTTATCATATCCCCTGTGACATAATCTAAGATACTGTAGCCCTTTAGTACAGAAATATTAAGCTTTTAAACTATCAGTGTATAGCTGCCCAGGAAGGGTGAATGGAAGGATTATGCCTGTTGTCATACAGTGCCATACGCTGCTGTAACACCTAAACTAAATTGTATAATCTCTGATAAATTTGTCAAGATCCAGTTTAAAAGCAGTTTCCTTCCTTCTCTTTAACTAAGTATAAAACAATATATTGGGTTTGCATGGCAAGGTTTTGATAGTAGGGGAATTTCAGGGGTGGTTTTTGTGAGAAGCCACTGAGCGCATCAGCAAAAGTGATAGCACCTCTGGGATAAGGTCTTTAAGAAAGGAGGGAAAAAAGACCTGCACAGTTGCCACTGGAAAAGGAAAGAGTGAGAAAATGCAAGAGAAACAACTCTTAAGATCCCCAGGTCAGTGTAGAAGGAGGGTGAGAAGGTTCTCCAGGCACTGGAGCAGAGATTCCCCTGAAGTCCATGGTGAAGACCATGATGAAGCAGCTGTCCTCTTATGGCCCATGGATGTCCACAGTGGAGCAGAGATCCACCTGGAGCCCATGGAGGACCCCAAGATGGAGCAGATGGTGGATGTCTGAAGGAGGACATGACCTCATGGAAACCTTATCACCCCTTGGAGAGAGGAGTCCACACTGGAGCAGATTTGCTCCTGAAGGACTGCACCCTGAGGAAGGAACCCATGCTGGATCAGTTTATGCAGAACTGCAGCCTGTTGGAAGGACTCACTTTGGAGAATTTTGTGGAGAACTGTCTCCTGTGGGAGAGACCCCATGCTGGAGCAGGGGAAGAGTGTGGAGTCCTCCTCCTGAAGAGGAAGGAGAGACAGAGACAACATGTGATGAACTGACCGCAAACCCCATTTCCTGTCCCCCTGAAAAGCTGGATAGGAGAAGATGGAGAAAACTAGGAGTGAAGTTTAGCCCAGGAAGGAGAAGGGTAAGGTGTTTTTAGATCTGGTTTTGGTTCTCATTATCCTACTCTTATTTGACTGGTAATAAATTCAGCTAATTTCCCCAAGTCAAGTCTGTTTGGCCTGTGACAGTAATTCCTGAGTCTGTCTTATCTTAACCCACAAGTATTTTGTTGTGTTTTTTCTGTCCTGTCCAGCTGAGGAAGGGAATGATGAGCGGCCTAGATAGGCATGTGGCATCCAGCCAGGCTCAACCCAACACAAAGAGTTCTATGCTAAAAATTTATTCTTTCTTTGTTTCTTTCTCAGAAATCTCTTAATTCTCTCAGAATGGCATTAATAGACTGCTGAAACCCATCTATTTTTATGACAACTTTGCTAGCTTAAATAACACTTCTCCCTCCTTGATGTATAAACCACCATTAATTTTATAAATCATGACTGTGTCCATTTTGAGCATTTAATTTGTCACTCTGAATCTGTCAAGTTTTTTCAAGACTCTTTCACAACAAAGAATTGCCATATTCTCAGTTATCATAACCTCTTTAGAGCTATTCCAGCTTGAACCAGTCCTTCTGGACACAGATGGCCACAATTGCACATAGCATTCCTGGTGAAATATCATGGTTTCTCTCTAGAGGTAGTAAATCACTTAGATTTGAACTGATAATGCCTCCATATGTTACCGGGTGAGAGTAACCCCATTGCTGCATCATATTACTCCCTCAAAAATTATCCTGTGATCGTATAACAAGCCCAGATATTTCTTGTAGTCCTCCTGCTGAGGAACGTGTGTAGCAGAAATCATTACAAAACATGATGACACAGGTCAAATACAGTTTTTAGACTACAAGGTACTACTTATTTCCTCATTCAAAAAAACCCAACAACAACAATAACAGAAAAAAAAACATGCACACCACAATGGAAATTAGGAATGTGTATCAGAATTAAGAGCTCAAATATCTAGTTGGGTTTACACCTAATTGTATACAAGCTTTTTGCCACAGAATTCAGTACCATTGTTTTCCTCCAGTTCTCAGTTTATCACACAACCTCTTCATCTCCTGATAGTACTGATAGCAGCTTTGTAGCACCAACAGATTTCATTAGCATATTCATTGTCTCTTCTCCAGGCCTTTACAATTCTTCCTTTACTACTACTTTTCACTTTCTTATGATTACCTAATAATTTCCCATAAAGCAAATAAAATTAAGTATTGAAATTTAGACAGATTAGATGTTATTACATTTGTCTTACTGCACAATATTTCTGGAGTATCATCTTGTTTTACATCCTATCTTTAGTAAAGTCATGGTTCATTCTTTCTCATTTCCTATTTGCATCTATTATCTTTACTATTCTTTTCTTCAAAGTGTGTTATAAAGCTTTTCATGTGAACAATTACTAATTCTATATTCACCTACATTATGCTTTCCATGTTTTAGAGGGAGGTATTACCTTTATTATTGTCAAGTCATACCTTTTGTCTTCATCAAATTGTTTTAAATCCTTGCTATTAGTCCTGCTACTTCGTTTCCCAATTCCTTTAGTATTCTGGATTAATGACTGTTCTGGTTGTCACTGACTACATGAAACTGGAAGTTCTCTTTGCATTTCAGATTTGGTGATTGTCAATAACCTCATTCCCATTAGTAGTTATATTTTTGATCCTCTGGTCAACATTACAGTTCCCTAATGAAAAGAGAGATAAAGTACTCTATTTCTTTAGAGATTTTACCTACATCATCTTCAGTGTGAACTCTATTGTTCCTGTATATTTACACATCTTTCTAGGTTCTTTTCTTAAGTAAATGGTTGAAGAACTTTTATTATTTCTTTTAATTCTTTTATAAAATCTTACTCAATTTGGAATTTAATAATTTTCTGATCCCTAAGGTCATTCTTTGCTGATCAGCCTTTTTTTTCTCCATTTCTCAGAGGCTCTCTGCTTACTTATCATATTATTTCTGGAGTTTTATACACCCAGATCAGAAATGATTTTCAATAGATACAGATCTGAGTATTGATAACCACAGACTTGAAATTATTAGCAAGTCTGCACTTAGATTATTGAGGAGTATGTGTATGTGGGAAACCAAGGAAAGAAAATGGTTTTACATTTAAGATAACAATTACATTCAGACACTAATCAAGGTGCATAAACAAGGATGCAAGATTTCTCTCACTTTTCACATTATCAGTGAAGAAAGATGTAGCAGACTTTGACCAACCTTGGGCTTCTGCTCTGAATTAGCCTCAGAAGACGCCTGCCTTGCTCTGTGGATTATGTAGGACACCTGTGGGATCTACTTATTAGGGACCTAGAGTACTTACAGTGGTGCAATACAGCTATTTCTTATTCTGTAGTTGACACTACTCTAACTGCTTATCCTATGCCTATATTTCCATGGTATCCTGTTCTGTTGTCTCAGTGACATTATTTTTCTGTTTCCTTAGCTGATATGAGATATTCACTAGTGGACTAACTACAGGTGGCTATATGTGAACTAATTTTGTCTGCAACTATGTGTAATATAAAACTCTCTGAACATAAAAAGAAATATCCAGGAGTACAGAAATTAATAAAGATCAGTTTAAAAAATGGCTGATACAGAATGCAAATTCACACCTTCAGATTAAACTTTACATAGCTTGGTCTACCAGTTCTGATTCAGACTTCATAAATGGACTCAAACCAACATTTTACACCTCTTCAAAAAAGACATGTGAGAGTGCTAAGAAATCCTATACTCTGGCAAAGCATAAAAGACTTATCATGTTTTCACCGTCTAATTTGTTTCTGAATTTTCATAGCTTTTTAAATAAACAATTAGAATAGGATATTGAGTTCAGGTCAACTAGCTGTTTGCAAGAACTTGTGCCACTGATATAAGTAAAAGAGAAAACTGCAAATAAAAGCAAATGCTTTCTGCAAATATAAGAACATACGGAAAAATCTCATTCTGCTAAAAGCATTTTTGTATCTCTTCTTCTGATTTCATCACTTGCAGGAGCCTTCTGCTCTGCATTGACTGCCATATGGAACAACCTACCTCTTTCTGCTTCAGCTTTTTTTCTAGCTTCAACTGAAAACATAGTTCCTTCATTGCCTCCACCACTTAATATCTCCCTTCTGTGTCTTTCTTCCCTGAATATTGTAATTGTATTTACCAGCTCAGGAAAGTGTTTAGAGAGACAATTTGTGTGAGAGATGCAATTCACATTCAAACTATATTGTTTCTGTAGTTTGGTTTTAGTCTCAAGAATAACCAAAATATATTATAAACTACAATTAAAACAAAAGTTGAAAGGAGTTTTGAGGATTTTGGACCTTACCATAAATCTTTCCTGTCAACATTCCATTCCCAACTTTTCCAAGAAGTTTCAATGTTCTTTTCATCTGTGCATCACCAACTCCACTGTCTAACCATTGTTGGCAAAGAAATACATATTGGTTGTCAGTCTTGCCTGATTCATGGATGACAATTTGGTCCAGGTACCATCCGGCTCCATAACCCACATTATGGTGCTCAACAAGGACTTTGCTTAACTGTCCAAGGTCTACTGCTCTCATTTCAGAAATACAAACCTGAGAAAGTAGAGGTAAAAAGAATGGCAAACTGATTAAACCATATATTTTATCTTCCATCTTTGAGAAGATTGTGTTTGAAAAGGCAGACTCGTTTCAATGCTGAAGTATTTTTTCCTTTCTGAGAGTAAGGGAAGGCATTATAGGCTGACATTCATATTTGGAGACCTTGTTCGGAAACTATGTGGATGTTTGAATATGTACATTTTTAATTTTTCATGATCACTGCAGGCTTTATTATGAAAAACATCCAACATTTTTGGGTGGAAAAAACTTACAGAAATCTCATGAAAATGGAAGTTCAACCACTTCCTCATAACTGAAACAAAGCAAGTGCTTCAAGTATCAGAAGAGACCTGGTAAATTAAATCTTGATTTAGATAACGCATTTTATTTTTAAATATTTCAAAGTATTTTACATTCTAAGACATCCTATTTTTCAAATGGGAAACGTCGTATTATTCAACTCTGAACAGCAATACTGACACTGTTGATGACTGTGCAAACAAAGGAAGATACTGACAGTAGAAACTATAACTAAGGCTGTGCACGCATACAGGCAAGAATTGATGTGCTCTTCAGATGTAAATAGACATCTGTTTAAATATTGCTGCGGCTACCAGTAAACAAAAGCTAAATGGCAACTGCACTAGTGCATGTTGGGATGAATAAATTGTGTGAGTGAGAGAATGAATGTGTTCTGTGTGAGAGATAATATGAGTGGGTGGGTAGATACATGGGCATGTGTGTGGGTGACATTAAAAAAACCCAGATGGATAGTAGAAACAGACGCTATAATTTTTATTTGTTGCCAACCAGTTTGCCACCAGGCAGGAAAAAGCATGAGGACCAGAAAGCAACAAAGGAAGAGATGATTTTTAGAAAGAATTATGTCATCTGGTCCATTCTACTGCCTGTGTCAGACTATTCTCTACAATGTGATCAGAAAAAGAAAACATCGGAGTTATTATTCCTATCACAGTCTTAGGACTTCCAGCATTCTTACCTTGTTATATCTACAATCTCATCAAACAGTTACCATGGCAAGTTATACTCCTGCATGTAATGTATATGTAGACCAAAATAAGATCTATCTGTGAGGAACATCTTGCAAACAACTTTTTGGGTGCACTCATTGCTTTCTAATTTTATTCTTTGTAGTTCCAAGCCAAATATAATTTTCTTGTCAGTCTACATGACCCTTGACTTAGAGGAAATAGCCTGTATTGCTAATATTCATGTTCCTTCACAGCTAACTCTGTCCGAGAAAGGGACCTATCATTAGTTTCGTTCTTTGTGATAATAATTAACATTCATTAGACAACAGTGGTCATAATTGCCCATTGTTATCAATGAATTCTCATAATAATATATTAAATTGCCTACTCCCTCAGCATTAGCAAGAATGTACTTTTGGTTGATGTCATTGCATTTCTTTTTTTTCCTTCAGTATAAAGACATTACATTGAACACATTACTGGAAGTATAATTAATGAAAGTCAAAATGATTTCATTTAAACTGTTTCGCAAACCCACTTCACACTTTTTTCTTACACTGTGTTGCAATTTTCTGCCCTCTTAGCTTTTCCTTATATTCCTGTCCTTTATCAGTCAAGAAAGATCCTTTTTTTTTGATGTCTCAAGTTTCCTTAACTGTTTTCTTTGCCTGTCCATTCCATATTTTCCAGGCATATTGCTGACATAATCTTGTCTTTCAAGACAGCTTGCCCTTTACATTCCTTCCTTTCACCTTCTATTCTTAGATACTCTCACTAAAACCTCATTCCAACTTTTTTATTGATGTACTTCTATGTATAAAGAACGTAAGACCAGCAGTAGTATTTTAGATTGCAGATCCATCTAATCCAATACAGTGTTGTCAACAGCTACCACTAACAGATTTCTTAGGAAGAGTTGAAAAACAGGGCAAATATATAGAGATGCTTCTTGAATATAAAGTCTCTCAGGCTTTAGCAATTTGTGATTCAGAGATTGCCTGAGCCAGAGATAGCGTCTTTGCACTTAACAGCCCTCGGTGGAAAGTTGTCTTCCATGACAATGTGCAACGGCTTTTTGCACCAATATGGATTTTATCATCTGCAACATCTTGTGCCAGAAAGTAAAATGTATTAATTACACACTGTGTAAAAAGCCACGTCCTTTTGTTTTGAGTCTACCACCTGCAAGTGTCATTGAATGCTCTTGAGCCCTGGTATTTCATGAGAAAATAGAAATGCTCATTTTCTCTATGCCATTTTATATTTCTTATCCCCCTCATCCTTCCTCTCATCAGCTCTTTTCCAGGCCAAACAGTACTTGTTTGCTTCATTGTTCCTTGTATGGAAGATATTTCATATCACTTGACATTCTTCTTGCACTTTTTTAAGACAAGTGAATCAGAACAAAACACAGCATCTATTATGCATCTGCACCAGAGAACTTACTTGGAGGCATGACTGTCTTTTCTGCCTTGAAGTGGCTGGGTTTTTCCTTTTTGTAATAATTTCTAAAAATTTTATCTGTTCTATTTTCCTTTTGTTTTGCTTCTACTGGGCACTGGGCTGACATAGTCACAAAGCTACCCTAATGGTAAGGTCACTTTCCTATTTCACAGCCCATCATTTTGCATGAAAATTTAAGGGGTTTTCCACTCACGGCCACTGCTTTTCATTCAGTTACAATGATTTAATCTACCATTTTATTACACATTCACTCTGCATGAGGTTCTTCTTCAATCTCTGCCACCAACTTTCATATTTATTAGCTTAGTATCATCAGAACATTTTGCCATCTCGCTGCTCAACTCTTTCCCAAGAACCTATCGCACAATGAAGAGCACGAATACATAAAATACCTAAGCTGAAGAGCACTTTCATTGTCTACAGCACAAAAACTGCTCCCCTAAAACAACGGATCTCTTTGTGAAGATACAGCACTCTGCTGCTTAACTCAATGCAGTGGCTCTGATTTCTTTAACACAAACAGCTGTGCCACTGACTCTGTATTAACGACCACCTTGAAAGTGCCGAGTAAATTATTTCTTTTTAGATCTCTTTTCCAGATTATGTCACCAGCTATATGTCTTTATGTCTTTTATTAACTCTTCTTATTGCCTCTAGACATTTGCCCTCAAAAATGCCAAGGATTATCCTATATTTTTAATTATATAATCCAGAAAATCAATATCACAAACCTTTTCCTATTTTTTTTGGACTAGGAGAACAGGATTCTGCAAAAATAACATCTTTAAAAAAAAAAAAAAGGTTTCAAGAGACTATAAGAAAAGGAAAAGAAAAACATGCCTAAATATTTTGGGGGGGAAGACCATGGGCAAATTATTAAATATCTCCCAATGCAGAGTAATTTCACTAGACACCAGGATGCTAAATACTGCTATGAATCTAGCAGTAGGTTATTGCTATGAAAAGAGATTAAGCATATTTTTAAAAGATATATTTAATTTCCTCAGTAGTAAATGAAAGTGGAATTAAACTTCCTTGAAATATATATATGTTTCCCTCTTTTCATTCTTGCCTAAACTATTGACGATCTTCATTTTACAGTGAGAAATAAGGAATACAAGGAAAGTAAAATCATACATTCAGATCACCAGGTAAACCAGTGACTGAGCTTAGAAATGAATATAGGTGTTCTACCTAGGTGTGCTTTATACATTATATCACGGAGTCCACTTAGAACAAATGTCTGAAGATGCTACCTAGAGCTAAGCTAATAGAAATTAGACACAGAAAAAAAAAAGAGAAGCAGAGAAAGTGATGGTAAACTTTTAAGGAGATTGTAAATGTATTATTGGAGTCAGAAAAACAAGTAGGAATGTCTAAGTAGGATGATTAAAGAAACATACTTCTACACTAGGCACAATGCAGCAATAAGACAGTTGAGCAGAAGAGGGAGGTCTATAAAAGAAGGAGAGAAGCAAAGAGAAAAAGGGTTTATACAAATTCATGGAAAAAAAATATCAACTACTCTGGAACACAAAGATGACATGTCTGGTTTCTAAGTTTCTAAGTTCAATAATATATTTTGACATTATAAAGGAAGTGAAGGAAGAATTGTTAAGGGCAAGGCAGTGGAACAACATTCCAAAACAGTGGAACATGTTGCCTATGAAAATTATGGCATTTCAACCATGAGAGAGCATATGAAGTGGTATGAAATATAGAGGATCCTGCTTTGTTGTACAGGATAAATTGATCATTTGAAAGGTCTCTTGAAATTCTATCTAGTCATACCTGATCTGAGTCCAGGGTATGTGTGAACATGTTGTATAGATCCAATCATTACTATGGTAATTAGCAAAGGTTGACCAGAAAATCTCTCCTAGGATATATCTTGACAAGACAAAGTATGTTTAAAAGCATCTTTATCTGTTTGCAATTCTATATATAAATGGATTAATTAACATATAGTAGCTAACACATTTAAAATCTTTCTTTCAACTCTGTCTGAACAGATCTTTTGAAAAAAAATGTATTTTTAAGGAGCAGTCACAGGAAATAGCCCTGATATTTCTATATCATCTTCACGAAGAGCTGAAAACTAAGCCACAGAATTTTATATATCACTGGATTCAGTTCCAGATTCTAAGAACTGTTACTGATAGTTTTTGGATTTTAAATTTCTTGGTAATGAAACTATTCTTAAACTGTAATGTCAATTCAGGTTACTTAGTAAGCAACACATTCTTTCGACAGGTTACCAGAGTGTAACATAAATGCTTGTATTTCATAATTAAAAAGAAATATGGTATTGGAAAAAAATAACATAAAAAACATGTAAGGAAAATAACTTAGTACTAACCTGTCCTCTCTCAAAATTCGAGTGCCTTAGTCGCCTTTTACAGGAATCTCCCTGCTCTCCAAATACTGTAATAAATACATTTGCATCAGTCCCTGATGCGGGCAGTGTTCCCGTATGAACACTGATCGAGTAAAGGACTTCTGCCATGAAAAAACAGTGATAAAAGACATTACCAAATCAGACTATTAGCAACATAATTATCAAACGTTATAAACCAATTTATTTTAGGTACAAGATCAATTTCAAGACCAAGGAATTGACATCAATTTTCTGAGTTTCATATAGATTGCTAGCTACCTCACAGCACACAGCACAGCATCAGAGCTGAAATGTCCTTTATGAATCAATGCAGCAATCCATGCTTGCATGACAGAAGAAGATGTCCTAATTCTAGACTTATCCAGTGGTCACTGAAATCACCTGAAAGAATCACACTGATTCTATCAGGCATTGTAAAAAACCTAGAGTTCTTGTGGGAATTCAAGTTATTAAATTGAGTTAGGATTTATCAACTTTAACATTTTACCAAGAAAAAAAACACAGACATAAAAGATGAAATCCACTTTCTGTTCTGGATCAGCTGAATTATGTTTTGATCTCACATTTTGAGAATTATGGCCAATATCAGTTTAATATGTCCAGGAGAAATGGCTCAGCTATTTATACAAATATGCACTGTTATTATTATTCTTCACCACAAAGGATAGCTTGCCATGACTTTTGCCTGATGAGTTATACAGTACATATTCCTTGAGGCAGCATGACAGAGGACTTTTTATGGGTTCTGTGAAGAATTAAATGTTATAACAGATTCTTTAGATATATTTCCATTTGCAGTCTAGCCTTTGGTTAGATATTAGATGCAAAAAGTTTTAAATATTTTAACCAAGTCTTCTGTTCATAGAGTATAATAAATGAGAACTCTTTTCTAAATATTTTATAAAATGTAATCAGAACACAGGAACATGTTATCATATTTTAAACACAATGATGAAATGTAACAGGGCTTCTGGGGCAGGAATGGGCCTTGAAGAAAACCTCAAAAAAGATTGTATTTTCTCTTTGTGATACATGCCATTATGACTTGTCATCTACCTTTTTTTTAATCTGTGATTCGGTCCCTCACCAAGTGTAAATCAGTCATTTTCTCAAAATTGCAACAGAAATATACTAATTCAGCTTTGTACATTTTTCAGACTTTCGAATTGGTACTTTGTCTAGTGAAAACAATATGTCAGTTGTTTTAAAACAAAAAAGTGCTTTGACTACATGCCTATATAGACCTCAACAGGGTTTATGCCGGTTTATTGAATGAATCTTCAAAAATGATTTTGATTGGTTTTTTAACGTATATAAAATGCTTTGCAATCTGTCCATTGCGTTCATCCCATTAGGCAGTTTACAATTTTGTGTATGTGCATGCATTTGCTCATGTATTTACTTTTTATTTAAGCAGTATACCCTTGAGTGGTGGCTTGTCTGGCCTGACTGCTGCTAGCTCTGTCACAGTCTCAGATCCATCTTCTCCAAATAGATATGGGGCTTCAGTATGGAAGCCCAACTCTTGTTTAGTATCCAGGTCTTTTAGTCGAAGCTGCAGACAGAATCAGAGTAGGAAATTCATTTATCTGAATTGCTTAATTTTTTTATTTCTATCCCAATAGAAACTTACATTTCTTCCTATTTCTAACTCCTGCACACGTTTCATAAAAGCTACTGGATTTGGTATAAGAGTTACAGCAGCTGCTGCAAGCTGCTAATTCTGCAGCCTGATGTTTATAGGTGTATTCTTCATTGCATATTGACACAAGCATAAGACCCATTTGTAGAGAGCCAATGAAGGATACAGATTAAATTGACCTGTATGTGTTGGCAATTTAGAATGTCAAATGAATGAATACAGTTACATCAATCTTAATAGCATGCGTTCATTTTGCAAAAACAGTTGCTTTGCTACTTTTTATTTATTTAAATGTGGCTTGCTACATCTCAGTTAGGATTTTCAAAGTTGGAAGAAATTAGGTGTCCAGTGGCCTTCAGGGCTCCCTGTGGAAATGTGTTATCTGAAGAATGAATTTCAGTAGGAGGTGCAAGCTTCATTCCACTTGGTTTTAAATATTCATTGGAGACTGAACAAATTAGGCACCAATTTTGTGAACTTGGAACCTCCAAACCAACTGAGGATGCATAGTCTTAGAAGCCTTCATATCCTAGCTACTAAATGGTCAATGTGGAAATTAGATTAAAAGGAGGACAACTCAGATCATAAACTCTATCCTACGTCAGGTTATAAAATACAGAATGAAAATCTATCAAGCCTATGAAGAAACATTTCTGGTAATTATTACATGCAGTATTGAACTTTAATACATAGCTAATGACTGCAAGTTTACAGGAATGGTTTCTTCAGCCTTTAAAATCTCTATGTATAGAAATAGAAATCCAAGACATTTAAAACAAAACAAAATGAAACAAAAACTTAATTTCATCAAGACAGTAAGTAATTGACAGTAATTGAAATACTTAGGCAGGGATTCCCAAAATTAGTGAGGTGACTTCTTGCCAGTACTGACACCAGCGACAAAAGCAAAACTTTGAGCTCATTGTACAGAATACACATACCAGTTTGGAAATCCTGAGTACAGACTTCCTCACATGGATTTCAATTGCAAGCTTTGAAATGTATAAATATTTATATAATTGAATGATATAATTTAAATTATTGGGAATCTGACAGCTCCACTCAAAAATTTTGTCAGACTGTCTTGCCCTCGAGTTTCTAGAAATGTAATGACTGATCATTTTCATTATTGCTTATGCATTGTGTCCAGTGCTTCACAAGATCAGTCACAGGGCTTCAAGATGAAAATAAACAATTCTCCATGACCATTTCCAGAATTAAACCATTAATTAATCAAATAAGAGATGTTTTTATTTAGATAGCATCAAATTCCACTAAAAATGCAGCCCATTGTTCACTCATATTTTATACTTGCAAAAACTGAATTTTCTTACACTAAATGTAGAAATTCTTCTAATACAAAAATATTCTCCCTGTACAACCCTAATTAAATATCAATTACATATCACAAACTCATATGTGTATTAAAATTGCACTAAGGGTTACCTGCTGAAACTGGATTCATAAAAATGAGGTGTGTAAATTTATGCAGACTTTGGCCTTAAAATGAAAGGTACCTGACAAATTCGTGTTAGTTGTAAGATTACATTTAAGTGTGAACTTTGTCTCCAAATCATATAGTGTTTCTATATTCTATACAAAAGTGAAATATAGTTTTGAATTTCATTTTGGAAAGGGACAGAAAATATTTTTACGCAAGAAAAAGCTACTCATTCTATAGTACATAAATCTTCAAAATTTACAGAAAATACATACATAAGGTTATATAATTTTTTGCAGAAATGTTCAGAAGACTCTAGGAGATAACAGGAAAAACTCTTAGTTTTTATAATACCTCTAGAAAAACCAAAATAGGGAAAACAGAGACTGGCAAAAAGAACACAGAGATTTTGTCTCCTTTTCAGCCTTTGCAGTTTCATCTGTAATCCATGTTTCTGAGAAACTTCTGAAACTTTGGATATTACTTTTTTCACTTAAGAAGAAATCAAGGATGGACCTGCACATCAGTGAACCGCTATAGCTATGTGCACTTCAGCAGGTGCAAACAAGGTAGATCTACCCACAAAGACATCTGGAAGTTGTAGGCAGTCATCTGTTGATACCAGGTAACAGAGACAAAAAATGACTGGCTTTGCTAGTGTGATGCAAAGCATCACACGAAAGACCATCTGTCTTTCAACAAAAGTTATTTGTTGGTATGTTGAAGAATATTGCAAGTGTATATGTAGTGTATTTGGAATACCTTATGAAGTTTAATTCCTCTTCTCAGGGACGGACCGGACAATATAAAGGAAAGTTTTGTTATATCTCCAATATCACCAACAGTCAACTGTTAGGAAAAAAATAAACTAAACATTGTATGTAATAGTTTGCATTACTCTTAAACCCAGGTAAAAAGATAAATACAATAGGTAAAAACACTAGTCAATTATATTAATATTGGAGTGAGGAAGTCCTATTAAGATAGCAAGTTAATTTGGACTTATCTTTGTATCATAATTTATGTTTATTTTTAACTGAGAGAATTGGCTGCAGAGCCTAGACCAACACATCAAAAGCAAGAAAATGCATGATCGATTCTGTATTTTCAAGCCAAATTCATATTACTATCCTTTTCTCCTGGTTTTCTTATTTACAACCTCTCCATCATATCTTTATTCTCAAATTTGAAATGAAATTTTGAACTCATGATGATTCTTATCCTTGGGTATTGGTTCTATTCTCAGCTATTCTAGTGCTCAAAAGAAAGGATGGCTGGTATCCGTAAGTCCTATCATATGCTGCTGCTTGTATCTTTTCCTTTTGCATCAGTTAAGCAAGTGATGTTTATATTCCGCAAAAGATGGGTAATGAGGTTTATTTCCTCATGTTTAAGAATAAAAACCTTTTGAAAGGGGTGACCCAGGTGTGTGGGTGTGCAGAAGCTGCCATTAACTTTGTATGCAAACTACAGATTTGACATTTGCCCAGGCATAAGCTCATTTTAAAAAGACACAGCTTCTAAGTAGTGAAAACAGATTAATTGAGGTTTGAGAAGCAGAATGTAAAGGAAGTGTGGAACAGCTTCATCATTGATTGCCTTACTTTTAAGGCCTACTAGTCTTAATTCAAAGTTAAAGAGTTTTCTCACATCAAATTTGGTGTTTGCTAAAGAGAGATTTAATAAGAAATATGTATTAGCCCACAAGTGATAAGTTCTCCAAGCACTTTTTATATAAGACATGGAGGTATAAACATTAACACTGACAAAAAAATCATTCCACACAACTTCACACGTATTGGTTGCAACTCTTATTTTACTGGAACTATTTGGTAAGACTTCTCTGAAATAAAAAAGAAACCAACCAAAAAAGGATTATCACTCAGATTTTGAACTTTCTGTGCAGGGGATTTCCCTTTTCTTCCAAATGCAACAACTTGAATGTCAGGAACATCTTCTGGTACTTGTGTACAGTGCACCCATGTTTGCCATCGTCCTCTGCTTTTCATATCAAAATTTTTCACAAGAAGAGACGTCACAGATGTTTCTGCAATGAAAAAAAAAGTATGTTTAGAACCTGTGTCTAAGTTATAAGGCAGCATAAACCAAAAGATACAAGATTATATTGCCTGGTAGTGCTAAAGCACAGGCAAGTTAGGCAACAAAGAGGCAAAAACCTCATTATTCATGCGGAGTGGTAGAAAATCGGGCCAGCTGCTGCATAAATCCATGTCACACTCACATAGGAGCCACGCCTATTTTCTTTGTATCACTCCAAGGACAGGAAATGTACTTCCAGAGGAGATTCTTTCAATATAGCCATTTCCATATTCTAAATCCCAGACATAATTTCTTCCTTCTTGTTTACAGAAGGCACGATTCACCTTGGTCCAGGCCCACATCCCTCACCATTGGGGTTCCAATGTTCAGTTCTGCCTACAGTGTGAAGTAGCCTTGTACCCATTGTGTTCTGCTCTGCCACACAGGAGTGATTCATGCAAATAAAGGACACTTCTGTTAGCATTACCTTTGAGTGGAATTGCCACTTCTACAAAATCTTTCTTGGAGTGCTTATTTATCCAGTCATTGTGAACAAAAACATGCACAGAAAAAGGGTAGAAATCTTCTTTTATAACAATTTTTTCCAGGAACCACTCATCTGATGGAAAATAAATGGGACATTATTCATTTATACCTTTTAAGAACAAAATATTCTGTGTACACAGTTTCTATCTTTGGCAAATCAGCAAAGTGTGGTTTTTTGATGAACTTCTTAAGGAAATAAGACTTCTGAAAATATATGTTGGCAGTGTGTATATATATTTCTGTCTGTTCCACTATGCTCCAAAATATTCAACAAAGTGAAGAAGTCTTTACATTTTTACAGATCTTGTGAAATTAAATGTAGGGGTAGATTTGTTTCTATTACCATCTCAAAGTATGGAAAGGCTTCTGTCTGAGATTTTTAGATACAAGAAGTCCCCCATAGGAAATTATATTATCAGTATCCTAAAGGAAAAAGGATCAGGATTTCTATGACATTAGACATCAAAAAATTCACTCAACACACAACTTTCTTTCTGGTGAGGCACTAATAAGGCACAAACTTCAGCTTAAAGTTTTATCTTGATTGAGACCATTGTGTTGATTCTTTGGAAACAAAGCATTTGAAGAGTCGTATCTCTGAGTAAATTTGGTTACACTCCAAGTCTTGGTGAAGTGAATGAAAGTTTTAATGTTACCATCTAGGAAATACATGGGAAATAGTCTCCCAATCAGTTTGTCTGAGTCTAACACACAGAGTCAGTTTATAATCTTGGGTTTTTTTAAAAATATGAAAGAACTAGAGATTCATTTTATCATACTCTGGAGGAATCTTGTCTCCATTATCAACATTATCTACACAACTAGAATATCTGTAGAATCTCTGTTCTGTTACCTTTAAAAACAATGGGCCTAAACTGTAGCCAAAGGATTGAATAAAATACCAATTCATGATGCTCCTTGCTGTTGCTATTCATTTTTAAGAAATAAGCTATTTTCTTTATCTCCAACAGCTGCCATGGAGTTGGAAGGAGAACGAGAAAAAATGCTGCAAAAATGCAGTCTTTTATCTGCCACTCAACCTCACATATGCAGTATCCCTTAAAAAAAAATATATATTTTGCATGGATTAGAAGAAAAAAAGCTATGAGACCAGAAGAACCTTTCTTCCCTCTTCCACTTACCAATCTAATGAAGCAATTTTATCTTCTTATCTATATCTAGAAGTATTTAGACTTGAAATTAATTTTTTTTTTTTTAAATTATCCACAATGTAAAAATGGAGAGGAAGACAAAAATTACAAAAGCTGCAAAAGTATGGTGTCATATTGCTTCCTGGAAAAAAAACCCACTTTGTTGACTGTAATTCTTAAAACATAGTAACTATGGAGAAGAGTTTCACATATAATTTTACCATTTTGCATTTTCACAACATTTCCTAGGATGCCTTTGCACATTTTAGTAAAACCAATCTGGATCTGGATACTTGACATGTATAATCCACAGAAATAATGAACAGTAGAAAATGGAGTGCAATTTCATATTTTTTAGAACTTTTTTTAGAAAAAAAAACACTTCTGATTTTTAATACTAAATTTAAGACATTTCTGAAGTTCTAGAATCTCCTAAATCTAA
Organism: Manacus vitellinus; assembly: GCF_001715985.3. NCBI lineage: Eukaryota > Metazoa > Chordata > Aves > Passeriformes > Pipridae > Manacus > Manacus vitellinus. Next base: position 38,702,026 of record NW_021939396.1, read on the forward strand.
CAATTTACATTATCATTACCTTACATTAACTGGAAAAATTGCTGACCTTTTTTTAGACTTTTAAATCCAACCAGAACTTGATTCAATTTGCCAAGGTATACTGATTTGATTTTGAAAATATCCACCTGCAATATGAAAATAATGAAAATTATATTTTAGTAAAACTCAATATGTATCTGCTCTTGAATATTTATCAGTTTAGCCTTGTGTCTGGTCACTGATTTGTATCTCAACAGAATAAAATTTATCTCGTTTATGCTGTTTCATTGCCTTTGAGCTCATAATTAAATATTACATGCTATAACTGATCTTTTCTGATCCAGTTAATACTATGAATTGTGCATTTCAGAATGCTGCCTTATTTGATAGGAAGCAATTTTGGAAACACTTTTTTCTAGTACCTTCATGGACTGAAATAACTGAATCAGATCAAGTACTAGTATGTTGAAAGTTACTTTGATCCAGAACCTAACTTGCAATAAAACTGATGAATAGGTGTCTAATAATTCTGAAAATCTGACGCAATTTCATCTTCACTAAAATTTAGTAGTTAATTTAGTAGGAATTAGGAATTAGGCAAGTAAATGAGAATTAAGTGAATGGTATCTGTGAAGGTTTCAACCACTGTGCTGTTAGGGTAAGGATTCCTCATTGAAATCATCTCTGTAAAAGGTCAAATTTTCTGCATACAACAGGTTTGAATGATAAATAGACTTCATGGAAACTTTCCTTTTTTCCCTACTGTAAATCTTTATAGTGTATTCACCTTCTTGTATAAACATGTTAATCTACTTCCTTGTGCAGTCATCTTAATAATCAATGGGAAAGCTCACATAAGCATGCACACTGACACTGGGAACACATATTACTTAGTGTTTTTTGTTGAATCTTTTGAACTGGGCCTGGAGAAGTGAGGTTTGGAAACATTATTCATTAATGGATTCATCTACTCTTTTGGCAAACCAGTTGTGAAATTAAATCTCCGTAGCTAAGACTTTTATTTTGTGTGACTTTATGAGCTATTCTGCTGTAGACAGAAGTTGCCTTGGAAAGGTTGCGTTAAAAATGCAAGTTGAATACAACAATGGGGACTAGTTTGAAAACAAACAGTAAAACCCTTGTATTGTTCCCATAGTTGTATAGGCCCCAAAATTCACACTATCTGTGAGAATCATATTGATGACAAGAATCATCTAGGAAAAAAGAGCAATTACTAAGAATGTAGCATTAGTCATTTGAGGGAAAATTGGAGTAAAGAAAACTGTGACAGAATGAACCCAAACAGTTGTTACTTGAAATCTTTTCTATAAGAAAAAGACTAAGGTGCTATGGCCCAGGATATAGAAAAACCCTTTAAAGTTTCAGAGGAAGGATTTAGCCTCTTGAACAAGCCCGTTCAAAAACTGACACAGAATCTGGATTATACAGAAAAATCTATGTGAATTTGCAGATAAGTTGCACTTCCACAAAACTGAGTATTCACAGAAGTCAAGAACTATTGTCAAGAACTATTGTTCACATACTTTTCTCTACAAATTTTATTCTTGGCAAAAATGTAACACATTCTTACAAATGCAGAATTTTTTAAAAAGGTCAGGATAGTTTAGTTTTCTAAAAGAAACAGGAATCAGTCTTTCTTTCAGTCTATACTCATACCTTATCCATTGTAGCAGTCTTGTTTAGATTTCTCTAAGGTACTATCCTTAGGACATATTATAAAGGACTATTATCTATATCACCAAAAAGAGTAATCTATAAAATTTCCTCCATTAAAAGCAAGATGAGCCCTACTATTCTGTCATCATTAATTTCAGATTTTTCTTGTGAAGTCTGAGCTACCAGTTTGATCAGTTCTTGATGAACATGACATTGGGCACACATATTCTCTTCCAGAACGGAGAAAGAAAATACAGGAATACAGAGGGTATAATGACTAAGGTTTGGTTTTGTTTTCATACAACAATACTGTATCTTCCAGAATCTTTCAAAATAGTAAGAAAAGTAGATAAAATAAACAGAGGCATGTATAAAGAATAAATGAAGCATATTGCAAGCAGTTTTCTCCAGATTTATGCACCAGAAAAGACACTACTCTAGACTGGCTGGCAACAGTGAAATACTCTCTCCTACCCTCCCCAAAAGAAGATTCCTATGAACTTCACAATGATTTTATGAATTCTTTAAAACAAAAAAATTTTCCAAGCTTAAATTCAAAACAAACAGTAGGGTCTCGAAAAGTATCAACTAGACATTTCCTTTTGATATGAAATAGATATTTCCTTTTGATCTGAAATTTTAGTTACTTTTTTCTTATGCCGATAATCACTCCAGGAATTACTCTTCTAGGAAAAGCCATTTAATCTCAAAAAGCAGCAATATGTTTACCATGTTGAAAGCAATAGGTGAGTAGATCAATTGGAAACATGAAATGATAAGACTCTACTTGAAATACTGACAGTGTTCAGGAAAGTTAACAAGAAAAGGTCATGGACTAGTTTAGATTGAGTGGTTACAAATGCAAGATATCCTAACAAATGGCATCAGTTCTACCAATCAGGCATGTTTTAACAAAGCAGTGATGCCTTCCTGGACTTAAAAGTCTGAAATATTAAAACAGAACTCTCAGAGAACCTTTAGTCCAACTCATTATTACTTCATCAATTGAACTGTTTTACTGTTGCACAATGCTGAAGATGCTTTAAAACAATGTCATCTATAGAAACAATCACCTCTAAGTTACAAGAGAAAGTTATGTCTATATGGAATATAAAACCTAAGTATTTTTGATACTCTGCCCATGAAAGGCTTTCCGTATACATAAGTTTTAACAAAAAGACACTCACAGATTCGGTTACATTTTCCCTCATTGTTTTACCTGCCCTCTTGCCAAAGTGATCAGGCTCTTTTTCGAGTTAAGCCATCGTTTCCCGGAGTAACTTTTTTCTCCTTGTATACAAAGATAAACCTCACCAGTGGTATCTGCTTTCTTCAAGTCTCCCGTGTGCAAATGGATTGTGTATTCCACAACTTCAATAAAAATAGACATAAAAACTCAAAAAGTCAGTAGGAGAAAATATTCATTCTCTTCTTGCCCAGAATCTGCATTATGTAACAATTCCCAGTAGAAAGCATTGCAAATTTTATCCAAATCCCATACTGTACCACCAAACAAGGAGTACAGGTTTCTTCAGTCCTGGTAACACACATAACCCAAACATATTCCCCCTGTATATCTCCCTGTATGGCAATCTGCAGAATACAGATTGGTTCTGCTCTGATACCACTCCCAGAAAATCAGCACCCCTGGATGCTATTTGAGGCACAGGATCTCCTGTGTACTGTCTCTTTCCCCCAAGGTAAAAAATTCCTTTTTTAGAAAAATGTCTTGTTTACATCCTCTTTGGAAATCTGAGTTCTTCTTTCTAAGACTATTTACTGATTTTTCTTTGTAACTTCCTTCCCTGTCTTTATTTCTATTTATCACTAGTCAGACTATCACAATAATCTTAAATTAAAATCCATTAATGTGAAACAGAAATGATGACATAAAAATGCTTTCAATATCAGCTTTAGCACATAAATATAAAAGCCTCCCCATATTTTGTATCAGACTCCAAAGAACCTTCCATTTACTGCACAATAACACATAAATCCAGGTCGCTAAGTGAACTTTGAGTTTAAGGGAAAGCATTCCTGATTTTCTCATCTGTGGTCATAGTATAGCGATTAGAAGAGACACCTATGACCCCTATAGGAAGCTTCTGCTTCCTTGCCTTTTTCTAACACAATACATAGGGAAGTGATGCAGATGAGACAAGATTGCATTAATACTAAAGAAACTTCATGGAAAACTCCTATGTCGCTTTTTAAATGACCTCTTTTACCTTCGGAGTTTTTCATGGAAACAAGGAACAAGAAAACACAGAAACAGGTCACAATCTCAATATTTATTGTTATTTGCATCGTTTTAACAAGAAGGAATCCAGGAAAAAACAAGAAGGGGTTTTTGGGGGTTGCTTTTTTTTTTTTTCATCTGGTGTTGTGTGTTCTTATTCAAGTTATAATAAATCTCATTTGTATAGCGTGTTCATTTATGCTCATTTGTGTAATGAGCTGGTGCTGTCCATTTAGGAATCTAACTTTGGTGGCTATATTAGGAATAAGGTCCTTATGCAGTCAGCAGGGAAAGGCAGGTGCCATAGAAAACACCTATAATAAGTTCTCATATATTCTAGAGATAGACACTAGAAGTTAGGAGTCAGATGGTCTAAATGTTCATCTGCTTCCAAACACAAGCATCATTTCTTCAGCCTAAGAAAAAAAGCTATTATCTTGCAGCAACACAGGTTTGTAAAACACACCTTTCTAGTATTTTTAATAAGGAGGAAAACATTTTTATCCACTGTAAAATGCAAAGTCACATTCAGTACATGGGTAATGAGCAATGCATATGTACCAAGAATGTATTCAAGAATGCTTATATTACCTCCTGAACAAGCACCAAGACAGATTTTTTTTAAGGACTGAGCAGCCTTAAAATCCAACATTTTACAAGTAGAGCTATCTTTGACTACCACTATCAGCCCAAACTCCCACAACCTTCATCACTGGAGCAGTAAAGCATAGACAACATCTAGACTGTGTGACATTTACATGCAGCACAAAGTCTTCCAGCCTCACTCCACCACTTGTTCCTACCTGGAACCTGGCTGGCTCTACAACAGCTGCTTTCCCAGAAGAGTCATGTGTGCAAAGAAGGAGAGTGATGCTTTAGACAGACATGAAACCAAGGAGAAAGTAAGAAGCACTTTCAGTTTCACAATTGACGGTACAAGCCAGAGAGCACTAAATACGCATTATTTAAGTCTGAAACACATATTTCAGTGTAAAGCACCTCATAGGATACATGAATATCTAAGTATACATCCTAGAAACATCTGATATTTTCAGGACATTTTGCTTCTTCAATCAAATTTATTCCAAGTTAGAAATGGCCAAATTTAACCAAAGTGCACATTCTTTAAAAAGATATAATTATAAGAAATTTCTAGTAGGTTTGAGAATGATTCCCTGCACCCAGAAGCTAAAGCTGTCATTTTTTTTCCTGCGTAGGTGATAGGAAAACAGGGAGAAAAAAAATGTTCTGAGGATATTTATTTTTAAGCTTTTCTTACAGCTCTTTTCACAAGTTGGTGCTATTCATATTGAGCGTTATAATCAAAAGGCCTGAATTCAAATATTGTGACATCTTATATAGCTATTTCTTTATACATCTAAAATGAAGAGATCACATAACTGGATTAAGCGTATTAAAGGGTGTAAAATTAATATCTAAAAGTATTCATTAAATAATAAGGGTTGCTATCAATCTGCTAATAAAAGAGTGCTCATTGCAATAAACTTCTGAAATATCTTTGTTTCTCTTTATCTTTTACTACATGGGGAAGAAGGTTGGGAAAATCTGTTTGCTGAAAAGTAGCTTTATTTCACTGCAGCACTATTCACTTCAGGGACTTCCCCTGGGATTTTTTTTTTTTTTAATAATTTAAACTAAGGGCTGGGAAAGTACTTGTAATTGATAGTATCACTCATGTTTGATGACAAGAAGTAAAACAGGAGTTTTCTGAAACTGGGGCCCTAATGTATCTCATTCCTTTCTTTGAGGCAGTTAAATGTGCGCTGCCAGGTGAGAGGCAACATAGCTGCATTAAAGTCAACGTAGCTACACAGACGTGCTCTTGCTGGAGTTCCAGATAATTGAAAGCACATGAGCTGTCCAGGTGACACCTTAGCATTTAGCCAATAGCATTTTTGCTTTCAGGGGAGTTAGGATATGAAGGTAGGATTCTGTATTATTCATTTAGAGTGTTGTCTTTTCTGTATTACTGGGCCATATGAGCAGATTCATTGGAGTCAAAAGGATACTTGAGTGAATAAGATCAAAAGAATTTGGTCCACAGGTGTGATCACTCATTTGGGGTGGATTAGAAATCACAGCACTCACATTTTTACTGCTTTTGTCCAGAATCATTAATATATATAATCACAAGCTTAGCATTAATCATACAAGTAATATTCAAATGAGATAGGCTCTGAAAATTAAGAATGTATCTCATGTTTTTCCTGAGTCAGTATTTTCAGCTGAATCTGCTGAATCTATTGATGCATAATTTAAAGCTCAGTGCAGTCATAACAAATATTTCCCATTAATTTTGTACTATATAAGTGAAATAACAGTATACAAAGTAACTCCTATGAAAGGAGTCATAACACAAAAGAGATGCTGGGAAATAGGGTAATAGTTTTTAGAATGAGTTTGGGACCATTCTGCCAGATGAACAACACACCCAAGCAACAAAGATCTATTAAGACAACTGCTTTGTTCAGCCTTGTCATCCTTTATCTCTTCCCAATCCTGTTGATAAAACTTCTGTTTCAGATGTGAGCCAACACAGAGTGAAAGTGATCACGTTATGCTCATTTAAAAAGGGAAAAAACACTCCATAAATTAAAGATAGGAGATTAAATACTTTTATTTTTTTTTTTTTTTTTTTTTTTTTTTTTTGGGTGGGGGTGTCTAGGAATGAAACTGAAATACAAGGAAGAAGCTGACATAAATTTTAGACTGAATTAGTATTGGGGTCACAAAGAATAAAACTGATATTAACAACTCCAGTTGGAGACCTCTGGACTCCACAAAATAGTTTGTGAGAAACTTCCTAGGTTAGCAGATACTCCCATCTGTGGAATAATTTTTGAGAGAAAGCATATACACCTCTATTACCAGAAGTTTTCCAAGAAAAAATACCCTAACTTTCTAATATACTTCAAAAATTAATTGCTTTACACATCAGAATAATGTATCTCCATTTGGTTCTTAGCATAATAGAGGCTTTGAGGACTGTATTCTAGAATTTTTTTTTTCTGGATTTTTTTATATGTAGTTAAAAATTTAACAAGTTTGCATTCAGAAAATAATTGTCAATATTTATGATTTGTCCCATTTTTTCATAAATAAATTAAGGAAATAGAACTTTTTAACTATCTCTAGAATTACTATTACTTACAATTCATGATTGTACATCCAACACACAATACATTCAACATCCAATGGTTGTTTTATCTGATGGATCAAAACTCTAAAATTTTAAGGTTTTTCAGTAAATAAATACAATGTGGCTAACTTTTTTAAATCACCTAAACATACACTAAACCAGAAATTTAAAAGGTCTTCAGTGTTTGTGTTCAAGTTTCATCTTTTAATTTGATGAAATATTTAGGGAACATTCCTTAGAGAATGGTGTGCAAAAGTTCATGTGGTCTATCTTATTCCTTTTTCTGGGCTGCTTCCACCTTTTTCTATTAGTTTCTGTTTAAGCAGAGCACTCTTTGTATTATAAACTCTAGCAATAAACCTCTTAGTGGCACTAAAAGCTTCAATATACCGTCTTTACTATCCTGATCAATCCTCTTTATTCTAATGAGCTGGATAGATGGGAGCCTGTTCCTAAGTACTAGTGATCAGGTTATCAGTATGCAGTTGGTTGTTCCTCAGCATATTCCAGGAGGGAGTGGCAGAAAGCACTTAATCATCTCTCTGGCATCATACCATTCAGATGGGGTACTAACATGTAACTTAATATATACTTTTGTAGAATATTACTTGATGTATTATGAATTTCTCATTGACATCAATAAAACACCAGTGCAATTGAAATGTTTGGATATCTCTTTGCTGGCTAATTGTAACACATTTTAAGAACTCTACCTTTGCTTTGTAGGGGATCTTTGCAATTCATTCATTCTTAAAAGATTTGCTATGTTTGTAGGTCCTATATATTTCTTTGTGAATAAGATACAGGTAATATCACAGAGTAGATGATATTTTGTACACACCTTCAGCTGACATAGTGTTAATATGAAGAGATAATAAATAATCAAGAGCCAAAACTGGAACATCATTTAACATGAAAGAAGCCAAATACTATGTTTGGTGTCAGCAGTTAGAGTGTCTGTCATAATCCTCCTACCAATGATTTCTGTTTTCTCAGCTTTCTTCTGTGATAAATGCATGTATAAAATCATTATATTCCTTAATATCAAATACTTATGGAAATCTTCACACAGTATTTTAGGCCCAAAAGAGATATACTGGTATTCCAGAGACAGATCCTGACCCCAGTAACAAAAAAGAACATAGCTTACCAGGCGAAGGCTCCTGATCTGCATAGAGAGCCGGCAGTTCCACACATTTATCTTCCTTAGGGTTGAACCAGCAGTCAAAAGCTAAATACATCTCTTCCTTTGTGCCCATGTGTTTCATATGCAGTAAATCTAAGTGCCATGGCTGTTTTAGCTCGCTATGTGGGCCAGTTACTTGAACTTTGTGTATTGAGCCAATATTTGCCAGTTCATCCTATGTGAGGAGAAAGAGAAGATGAATGGATCTCATTTTAATTGTGCCAGAACAAATGTAGTTGGCAGCTATATGCAACAGTTGAAAAAACTTCAGTAGTTAAAGAATTGGGGCAGATTTATAACTAGTACTATTTTTCCCCTTTCTAGTCAATACAAAATTGATTTAATAATGTGAATGAGGAGACGGAATGCTTGAGGTTTGATATCAGGGAAAAAGCAATAGCAGTCACTGCTGAAATTTGTACTTAGAACAAGGCATAGTGTTCATATATATTGCATTGATTCAGTAAACTATTTTCAGGCATAGAAGCTTTGGTTGATTTTTAAAATTTTGAACATTATCGGAAATATTTCTTACAACTTTTAGTATAAAAATGGTGCAATTAACTATAAATTCAAAGGAGAGCTACTTTAATTTTCCTGGGGATAATGCAACATCTCTATGACATACCATTTCTTGTGGTAGGTAGAGGAGGCCTCAAATACTATAAATATTGGCTTAAAATTATTTTTTCCCTCTATGGGGGAAAAAAAGGGAAAAAACAGAATTTGTCTTTTCCTCTTCCTATTCACTATTTCTCATATTATGTCCTCTGCTCTTTCCTTTCAAATACTGCCCAGATAGTAGAAGTGCGTGTGACCTGACTTCAGCCTTTCCTCTGACAGGGCACTTCCAGTTTCACACTATGTTTTGTATTTACCAGAGATTCTTGGAAAGAACTTAGGAAAACCTTCTGAGTACTTTTCATTTTGGATCATGTTGTGGCTAGTATAGTCTGCTAGTTCCTCTTTCATTAAAGAAAAGTGGATCTTCAAAACCCAACAATTATTTTTTTAGCTCAATCACCAAGAAGAAAAAGAAGGTGACAATAAATAACATGGGGAAAAAAAAGAGAGAGAGAGAAACCATTCTAGAAAAAGCAGTTTGTTCAGAGAAACGTGGTGGCAGGGATGAATAAGTTACATAAAAAAGAAAAATAAACTTTCTGTAGGCTTCATCCCATTTATCATAGAATCACAAAATCACAAAATATGCTGAGTTGGACAGGACCCACAAGATCATCTAGTTCAGCACTTAGCCCTGCGCAGGACCATCCCCAAGAGTCACACCATGTGCCCAACATCATTGTCCAAATACCTCTTGAACTCCGTTGGGCTTGGTGCTGTGACCATATCCCTGGGGAGCTTGTTCCAGTGCCCAACCACCCTCTGGGTGAAGAACCTTTTTCTAATATCCAACCTAAATCTTCCCTGATGCAACTTCAGGCCATTCCCTTGGATCCTGTCATTGTTCACCACAGAGAAGAGACCAGTGTCTGACCCTTCTCTTCCACTCATGAGGAAGTAGTGATTCTTCCTTCCCCATCATCAGCCCCAAAAGCTCTACAGTAACCCGTGGCATATTGTATGCTTACAAATTGCTTACTTTTGTGAGATCAACAAAGCCTGTAAATCAGTGCATGCAGCATGGTATATACTGTGATATCCACCAAGAGACCAATTCGCTTACTTAAACATTCTCAGTATGAGACACTGGGAGGATCTGCTCGTTCAAAAACCCTTGTTAAAACGTTGCTATCTACAAACAAAAATGATGACCTGTGCCAAACTACACAGGGGACTTAAAAATCAATTTGGTAGTTTAGTTTAAAGAAACAATTTATCTCAGAATTAAGTGGGTTATTGGCTACAAGATTCATGGGCTTTTCTTGCAATGGAGAAAGGTTGAAGTACTTTGATCTGCATTGCTTTCCCCGTGACTTGAAGTGGTAACTTTTTGCAACTCAGATTGCCGTAGAAGATAAAAGAGAGGCGTATTGGATCCTTCTCATTGCTCAAGTCAGACCCAGTGATAACCATTGTCCAGAGACCTGATGATTTCATGTTGATTTCAGGCGGTTCAGGACTAAAAGTCAATCTTCTACCTTTAAAAATTATCAAAGAGAAAGGAAAGATGACAGCATGAGAGAATGGCATAACGTAGCAGGACCATAGCTTTTACACAACACAAGTAAAGCTCCTTTTACAGGTTTTGTTATATCTATAGCAACTGTTCACTAAGAATAACACATCAATAACTTTTTTCCCCCCAAGAATTTAACTGCTTAATGTTCTTTCTGTGTTTAGAATTTAGTTTCAAATGCATTTTTTTGATGCCAATGAATTTTCCTTGTCATATTTGGAAGTAATTTCTAAGGGAACATTCTGTTACCTTTTAGAGGTCTAAGCAATTGCTCTCAAAAAAGCAATCAATATTACTAAAACTAATTTATCATTTAGGAGCACTGGCTATATGTAGCATGTAGGCACCTAATGCAAAATGAACAATTCTAATGAACTTCACTCATAACTGGATCTACCCTAGCAGTATAATATGTACTGTAATGGTGTGACTGAGAGATAGTCCATAAAAAACACACAAAATTATTTGCCAGATCCTCAGAAGATCAATATTACTATGTCCCTCTCTTTTTCTTCATTAATTACTGTTATTCTTCATTTTAATTCTGGGGGAAAGGAAAATTATTTAATGGAGAGGAATAGCTCAGAAAAATGTACTTTCTATAACCTGGAAAAACCACACAACTGAATACCTGCATATCTATCATGTATCGTGGACACCTTGTATTTTTAAGCTATCTTACTCCCTCTGGACAAATTTTTGTATCTCATTTCCTTTACACTGAATTGTTTTCACAGGATTGAAGGAAGAAATCTTTTAGTAGTTCTAAAAGACTAAAGGTCCTGCTATAAGTGTTCTTTTGCCAAGTACATCCAGGTTTAGATTTGCACAAATTGTGGTGTAGTAGTAATTTTGAAATGGGCAGAAACTGAGAATACCAGAACTACACCTTCATGCTATGGAATAATACCACAGGTAAAGACTAGGCTCATTTCACCAAAGTAACTTTTCTTTGGATTTCAAGTGAGATCCCAAGCTGAAAAGTGATGCATAAAATTTAAGCTATTTATCCCCACGAGGCGCACATCCCAAGCTCTGTTTTATATCTCTCTTTGCAACGTGCTATATTTAATTTGGAAAGCAAGTGTTTCATACACAGCACACTGATAAGATGGAACTATATTAACTTTGACCTTACGAGATGTGGCTTTGCTATAACACTAAGATCAAACTGAAATTCACACTTTCAATAAAATGAGCACATTATAGAGGTCTGAAAGAGCTGTAGCCAAACATATGTATGTATATATGAACAGTCAAGTCAGTTTTGCAGAACTTACCAATTGTTACAACCTCACAAACAGTCTCACATAAGCCCAAATGAGTATCAAGCCAATTCCACAATGGAAAGACCCATTCTTTGTCTGAATCTTGTGATTCTTTGACTGTTACCATCTTGAGGTACATCCCTGCCCCATAGCCTTCTCTGTCATGTCCTATGACCACTTTTTGCAAATGACTCAGAGAAACAGCTTCCACCAAAAATGAATCCACCTGAAAAACAGGGAAATACTCAATAAAACAGAATTTTCAAATATTCAAATATTCTTGAACTTCAGGGAAAATATAGGTCAGGATTCAGCAAGGATTGAAAACTTATGACTGCTTTTTTGTAATGTTTTACATAACATCTCCCCTCTGAATCTAAAAAGGCTCACACTGATAATACCCATCATTGAATCCTACATTCATCAGTAATGGTGCATTGTAACTTCATTTGACCTTCGGACAATATGGATCATTGCATCAATCATTTCCTATTACATTAAAATGTAATATGAAACTGTCAATCTTCTGACAGTCAGACAGTTATGACAAGAGTTTGGTTCTTATCAAATTTCTATCTTTCAGGGTATTTCTAGTTTCTAAAACTTATCATACAAACATATATGTATATATCTAAAAGAGTGTATTCACTGCAAGATAGATGATAAATTCTTCTCCAATAGTCAGAAAAGCCTGTCTTTTTGTTTTCCTTACAGAATGAAGAAAAGAGTAAGGAATAGAGAGGAGGAAGTTAAGATGAAAGTGGAGAGTAAAAGACAAGAGATGGAAAGGGAAGCAGTATGGAGAAGGCAGAGGAAGACAAAAGAGAAGTAAACTCAATGAGCAGTGGATGAGAATGGGGACCACAAAAACAAGAAAAGGAAAAATGTGAAATGCAAAGAAACAAATTACATGCCCCACTAAATTTTTACTTGTTTTGTAAGAAAGCCATATAAGGCCCAGTATAGGGCCAGATGGACCTGATGGTAGCTGGCAAAAGTTAGAAAGTTATGAACAACTGGAGCTAAATAGCAATGTCTAGGATTATAATTAACACTATAATTCCAATAAAACATTAATTCAATAGTAGGAACTTACTAAACTGGATGTTAGAGCAATTGAAAAGAATATATTAGCAAACTGATCTCTAAAAAATACAGTAGTTGCCAGAGTCTTATGCTACTTTTTAAATAAAAGTATTGAAGCAGATTTTCTGCTACTAACATTAAAAGTACTTTCATATGACAAAAAAATTCTTTCTTTTTTTCTAATAACAGTTAGAACCCAACAGCAGATTGTGAGCAGAAATCATTAACTTTGATAATTAAGGTATTTTAGGAAATAAATCTGTACATGAATATAAATTAAAATAATTACAACAGAGTGATATCTTCTCTATACAAGCACAGTTCTAAGAAATACACAGGAATGAAATTTAGAAATGTTTTCAGTCCATTAGTGATTTCACTTTTACCCTAACAAGTGCTGTAGTAATTGTCTAATAAAATAATTTCACAGAAATTTAAACCTCTCCTTGACAATGTACATTTTGGCAGTGAGTTTTTTTCAAACTTCAATGTTCAGTGAAGGAACCTCTAATAAGAAAGTCTAATTCACAAGAGAAGAATTCTGTTGCTTTTGGTCTGTTGCTTTTGTAGAAACAGTGTTTCTACACTGTTTTTATGTGCATTCTCTTCTCTAAGTGGAATTTTTTTCTCTTGTCTAAATTTACTGACGAGTAAGTCATGTGGGAATGTTCTTCCAGAAGAACTAAATAACACTGAAATTGGTCTGTTGTGAATATCTGGAAGATAAATTCTGTGAATGTTTCAAAATTTTTACCTATCTGTAGCCAGATGTGTTCAGAGCAGGTATTAAGTGACACTTAAGGCAGTGCTAACCCCTGCACATGTAAGACCACATTTTTGTAACATTACCTTATTTCTTTGAAATTTTCTTCCTTTTGTTAAAGATGTATGAAGTTTCCTCACGCCTGTGTCCCCTCTTTTGCCATAGAGAGTGATATAAACATTTGCAAAAGTCTCTGCTCCCCAGCGATCGCCAGTATGCACAGAGACAACATACTTACAGACTGTACAGAAAGAGAAAAATAAAAAGCTGATTAAGTACAAGGTATATTTAAAATAAAACAGCAACACAGAGTTAGACTACTGCTTGTTTTTATTTCTGCAGCTACCAAAAAATCTGCTATTCAGTGATTGTAATGCTGAGCTCAAAGAAAACTTTCTACTAATTTTCCTAGAAATTTGAAGGAAATTGGACAATTTAGACTTCTGTAGCTTAAGCTACTAAAATCTAGATAAATTCTGCCGAATTCTGTTTTATTGTGCAAGATCTGGAAAATAAGAACTCATCTGAGTTAGTTCAAGGTCTGTTAGAAACTGAATTATCTTTGCAGTGAATAGTGACTAACACAGGTAAAAGAAGAAGAAGAATAAGAAGGTGATGTTGGAATAAGAGAGATAGTTGTAACATAGCATCTGGATGCATGACATGACATACAAGTATAAAAATTTTACAAAATGCACTTATTAAATTAAGGAAGGAAACTATAAACTCTTTGTCTCTATATTGCTTCTGTATAAATGAACTTCTACAGTCAGATTGGATTTTCTTCTGATGAAGACGTGAGAGCCTAAAAAAAAAAATTATTACCGGCTCAAAACAACTTAGGGGGAGGAGGGGAGCAGATCGGTTTTGCCAAGGTGGAATGGTGCTCTGACTCCATACCTCACCTCCTTGAGAGTCTCCAGTGCAGCTGTCAGTCACTGGCAAATCAGGAGCACTGTCCCACACCACACCCCCTGGAACCCCTAACCCAGATCCCACATGGTTGACAGACTGGAAGCTCCACCTGAGGAGGGGGTGGCCACATTAGTCCAGAGTAAATAAAACCAACAAATGTCACGAGGCTTCCACGTGGTCACGGCTCTGTTGTTCTTGGATTTGTGGTAGTTGGTTCTACACTGGATTTAAGGCAGTAGACATAATTCTTTCTTTCTCTCTCAAATCTGGATTGGTTGGAATTTGCTAAGTTGATGTTTTGTCAAATACTTTATGTTGACTGAATGTTTTCTTTAAGCTTTTGCCAAGTTTCCTTATTTTCCAAAGTTGGTAAAGGGAGGTGTGTTATTTTGACCTCCTGAAAATATCGTCACGTTTTTCCCTCATGTGGCCCCAAGGTATAAAAGAACTTAAGGCCCCTCTAATGAATCCATCAGGTTGATTTTTGGGGCCTTACATCCTTTTGATGCAAAAGCCCTTCAATGAACTCATGGGGTGAGCCTGGGGTCTTACAGAATATCATTAAGTTGCATATATATTCATGCTCACACAAAAAGAGTAACCAAAATTTTTCAAATGTCATTTTTAATGTACAATCTTCCTGAGTTAACATTTAACGAATGTAACACTATACTTTCTTTTAAGGTCGTGAATAGGTTTGAGGTTTTCAGTGACTGAAAATTCTGGAACTTTAGTTTAAAAAAGCAGTGAAGTCTCTAATTACTTTTATCTCATGTGTAACTGCTAACTTTTCTGAACAAATGCAGTTCTTCTGTAAGTCTTCACATTCCAAGGGCATCTCTGAATATACCCTGAAACTCTCTGCATGGCAAAAAATTAATCCTTAGAAAAAAAAAAAAAGAACTTTTTTGTACAATGAGGGCTTCTTCTGGCACTTATGTTAGTAAGTAAATCTATTATAAGCTATTGAGTAGTAATTAAATAGTAACTCTACAACAAATCATTTCCATGGCTTTAAACATGTGCTTTTTTAAAAAAGTATAATTATACTGTTCAATTTTTCACAATGAGAATCAGGCAGAAGAGTTAGCAACTGTAAAACTCAATATGCAACTTAACTGTAAAATTAAAATTTTTTAAGTGGTCAGCATTCTTGCAGTGCATATATGAAGAAGGTTGCAATAGAGCCACTGAAGATATCAAATCCAGACAAAGCACTGTATTATATCTGTGGTATTGATTTATTTTTGAGCAGTTAATTTACAGTGTTTGTATCTTCTCAGTGGTTTTACCTGGTAAAGTTTTCTGGTCCTTGGTGACTGCAGGGAATTCTTTCACCAGCTCCTTGTCTTCTCTGTTAAGAGTAAGCCAGCAGTTACAGTCAAAGTTCAGCTCTTGTTTTGTGTGTAACTCTTCTAAGCAAAAAGACTTCAGATGCCAACCCTGAAAGCCTGGTACATCATCACAGCTGACTCGAATCTTGTATATGTCTCCCAGATCTCCAGTCTCAAACTGCAACAAATAGCATAAGAATGTGCTGTCAAGCCTGGTTCACTTACAGAGATTTTCCCAAATCCCTGTGTAGAATTCCTAAATTTAACATTAACCAATGGAAAAGTTGAATCGGAGGCTGAGATATGTGGGACGAGAGAATTAATCCTTTTTTTCATGGTATGATCATGGGTGAGATTTTCTCCCTTATAAGTGGGTCAAGGTTAAAATTAGAAAGACCTGTGCATTTAGGCACTTTTGACAAATCTAACATAAAGCTGTGACCCTACTGGATAGAGAGAGCATTAGCTTACAACTAAAGGTTCTAATATCAGCAAAGTGAGGTATTAGTTTAATAATGCTTACTATTAGCCTAGAATCACAGAATTATTTATGTTCCAAAAGACCTTTAAGATCATCAAGTGCAGTCATTAACTCAGCACTGCCAAGCCCACCATTATACTATGGCTCTGAGTGCCACATCTACACCTCTTTTAAGTACCTCTAGAGATGATGACTCAACCACTGCCCTGGGCAGCATGCTGCAATACTGGACAACTCCTTTGGTGAAGAAATTTTCAATGAATTTTAATTTTAGATGAAGAAATTTTAGAAAGTTTTAACTAAATTCCCATTTGCTAAATGGTTTGGTTTAGAACATGACACTACTTTACAACCAATTCTTTGTAAAAGAGAGGAGATATTGCTGAATAAAAAATAAATCATGAATGTCACAGAAATAACTCTGCAGGACAACA
The DNA here is from genome assembly GCF_001715985.3 of Manacus vitellinus. NCBI lineage: Eukaryota > Metazoa > Chordata > Aves > Passeriformes > Pipridae > Manacus > Manacus vitellinus. The sequence goes on from NW_021939396.1 coordinate 38,718,688, forward strand.
GAGTCCTGTTCCAATACTACCTATGGGAAATTCAATAACTAATTGATGACTGTGGGCTTCTTAAACCATCCAACCTAGAGCTGTGGGAACTGGGATGGTTAAACTGCATGAAGTGCTAATGATCTGCATGACATTAACCACTGCTTGATAAATTTTCTGAACAGTGGCAGCCTTTCACTGGGAAACTGCAAGAAGGACTGGGTGGAAAGTGATTTTTGAGTGAAACAACACAGAACTTATTTTTAAAAGGTAACAATTATTTTTAAGAAGGATCAAATTAGGAAATGTTGCCAATGGCCTTGTTCTCCTCCCATATTGTTTGGGGTTTTTTTCTCACACCAGTCACAACATAAGATTTGGTGACTTTCCAGAAAGTAAATCCTCTGTGCACCCTATAACATCACAGCAACAAATTGAAGTTAGTCTTGCACAGTCATGCCCTGGGATTAGCAGCATCAGCAGCAGATTGGCTCCTGATATAGAGCACAGACCTCCTAACAGATGATTTATTCTGCTTCTCAACAGACCTCTGAATTTAACAGCCCTTCACTGCTGACCTCGCTTGCTTAAAGGTAGTTCATGTGTATTTGCACAGTGGACATATACATGTAGGGAAGCATCAGCTACCTTATTCTTACTAGAGAGGAACCATATAAAAAATGTGGGTTTATAATTTTGGAAGACTTGGCCACCATCATTAATAACTGTAATGCAAATTCATCATCATCATCATCATCATCAGTATCATGGCCAGTCTTCACGAATGAAGATTTGGGAAAGGTCTTTACCCTTCGAGCCTGCGCAGTGGATTTTTTAGGTGAGACACAGTGTGTGCTGAACTGAGCCCACCCTTTAATCCTGAGGTTCATCTGCTGGGGCCGAGTGAGCTCGGATGGTGGCAGCGAGGTCCTCAGGACATAGGTTTGTTTAGAGTGACCTTCTCTTAGATGGATGGCCTTACAGGGCTGATGAGCTCCATCTGCCTGGAGGAGTTCCCTGACCGGGAATCAAACCCAGGCCACATCCTAACCACTAGACCACCAGGGGGCCCCTTGTCATGCAAATAAGAAATAGTAAAACATCAAAGTATGAGGAGGAACTGAACTGAAAATAAAGCAACATGCCCAAACCATTTTACAGGAACTTGAACTGTTTATGATGTAGAACTTATGAAGAGAGGCCTTTGGTAGGAAGGAACTGCACTTGTTGACTTAAAAGATCCCTTTCAGTCTGAATTTCTCAAGGTAAGTATTATAAGTGATTGGCATGCCACTCCTACAAATTTTCAATATTCAAGACATTGTTCTTTAAGGACCAGGGAAGAAATGCTTCCTGTTTTCTATGTAAGAGCCCCGAGGCTGCATGGAACCTCTCAGCTCCTGAACTGTACCTCCACAGCACTCATAGCAGTCACACAGCATTGGTTTTACACTGAAGAGGGCATTAGACTTGTCCTCCCTCCAAAACTAACCTGCCCTGACTGTCTGTACACATTCGTGCTTACAGAACTTAAGGCTGTTCCTGACTTGGTCTCCAGTGCTGCACTATGAAAACGGAAATACATGGGCAGAATTTCATGTCAAGATTTTTTCATTCATGCTGTCTGTGTTGCAAAGGATATCATTAGCTATGTATCATTAGTTATGGTGAACTAAGTGGACTAATCCCTTGTAAAATATGCATTCCACCTTATTAAGCTGAATGGGAATTATTTGGGTTCATTGAGAGGAGAGTGCACATCTAAACTATGGTCCTTTCACAGGCAACAAAATTATTGCTTCTTCTCTTTCAGAACCAGACTACAGACTTTTAAAATTACGGCCTGCAGATTTTCTTTATTGTACTTGGACCCCCATGACTAACACACAGCTACTCTAAATGCTTGAACAACTTGTTTCACAAAGCTCTCTGTTTGGGAGTTGCAAAAGTACAGGACTTGGTTATTTTTATGTGACAAGGTACCTCACATTTTACTTTGCCTTCTGCTACCCAAATTTGATATTCTATTGGTTTCTAAGTTGCCATAAATACATGTGCTAAAATCCTTGTAGGAAATGCATAGATGAGATATATAGGAAAATAATCCCAGAATACAGGACAGGCTATTTAAAAGCCACAATTATCCCTTTTGTTTCTAGAATCACAACTTCATTTATTTCTGTGACTGCCTTTGAACCAGAAAGCACTAATTATCATACAGTTTACAATCTGTGGAATTAAAACAGCAACTATTTTCAACTGAGTTTATTAGATGTTTCCCTTTTTTTCAGGGATTTGTTTTTCCCCCACAGTTCTGGCCAGTACTAGTCTTTTTTGTTCAGCTCCATCACTGTAACCCAGTGCTACCATTACATCATTTTTGAAATCCTTTTCTGAGCAATTTAATATGAACAGTTTTTCTTTGGAACATGATATATTGTCTTTGATCCCATAATTTGCTTTTCCCTCCATCAATGTCTATTAATTGATTTAACATGAACTTCGAAGCAGAGATAGACTTATAATCCATCACAAAGTATATCAGTGTATATCAAAGTATATCCAGTGAATATCTTTGTTTTAAATTTGTAGACTATTTGCAAGAGGACACTTTACCTTGTTCATTATTATAACTTCCTAATTAACGTTTCCATATTTATTTCTTCTGAGCAGTTTTATGTAATACTCAGAACTTGAAATTTTAGGTGAGTTGGATGTGATTTGTCATATACTAAACAACACTATTTTTTCTATCACATGACTGAAAGGAGCATGTCTCATAATCAAGAGAAGGCTCTGACAAAGCCACTGGACTTTTGAATATCTCAGAGACAGGTAACTGATGAAGATGATTACAGAATTTCATAATATTTTAAATCTTTTATTTTTGACTCACAGAGGGTTTCTCAAAAACATCATGCCTAATGTAATTAAAGCTTTGTAAATTTCACTGTTTGGGGGTACATTTAAATTAGATTCTTTTTAATTCTTTTCAATTCTTTTCCCTGCAAAAAAAAAAGAAAGAAAAAAAAAAGGAAAAAAACCCATAAATTATTCTAGTTAATAAGGTTTGGTCAAAGCACTCTAAAATTCAGATGAAGAGCCTTCTGTCATATACTCTAGAAATCCTGCTATTTGTTGTTTGGAACATCATCTCATACTGTGTAAAACACATGGAGTATCGTATTATGTGATTTGAAACTTTCTGTCACCTCATGGTTCTTAACACAAACTAAATTCCATATTTACTGTGTATTTACAAACAGTCCTACTTGCAGAGCTCTACTGCTCATTTTGTACTACCTGTGCTAGTGTTTTGAAGAGTAGTTTTAGGGATCCCAATCTCACAGTCTGCCAGTTATGTATCTTCACATTTTATGGTTCTCTGAATAAGAGAATGTGCACAATACATAGGACTCTCCAAAGGCATGTTCTGGCAAGCTTACTCTGCATGCAATCAAGAAACATAGATGACTGGGAGAAAGATCTATATACTTTACAAATCTGCTTATTCCATGTGAGATCAACAATTGATTCTTACCATCACCAGACTATCAAGGACAAAAACTTTTACTCATTTCTTGCCATGCTATCTTCAATCAAATCTCATAACGTTGACACATTCGCCTATTTCTAAATTTATTTTTTAAAATTAAGGTGTTCTAATTAAGTTTATTCTTATTTAAGCAGCTCAAACATTATGCTATAGGTTTCTGAGACCACTGAAACCCAACTGTACCTCATAGCACACTGCTATTTTCTCTTTTAATTCATTCCTTATGCTTGCTATGTGCAATTAAACTACACCTGTTCTTTCATAGGATTTGGCTGGACATATTTTGGATTGAATAATCATTCTGAATATGATACACATCTGTGCATATACTTGTGTGAGAGCACCTGGAAAATTAGGAATTTAGATGTCTTTCTGTCTTCAGTGTTCAATAAATGTATCTCTGAGACCAAAATTTAGCTTACTGTTTCAAAACTATGTGAGCTGCTCATAGCACATAACCTGTTGTTCTTTTTACTGCACTATATTGTTAAGGATGTCCTAGTCTAGGACTAGGATCTTGGGGGGAGGTTGAAAGTTCATTTACTTCTGCTTGTTGAAAAGCTGAATTCACAGCTTGTCTTCTTTGTGATCTGTTCATGTCTCCAGCCTGCTGCTACAGTGAGAAAACATGAGCAAAGCTTCTGCGTTCTTTTGCATAGTCTTAGTAAGAACAAAGAAAGGGAGAGCAAAAAGAAACTGGGTTTATTAGCTCAACCACCTAAAGAAGATATGAAGGTATTTATGGAGATATCTGTGAATCCCCAAATGACCCTTTGTATCAGACCTGCTTATTCTGTAAGCTGTGCTATAAGCAATGTGACAAAGAGATAAAATTTCAGGTGTAGTAAATAATGCTCAAATAGTATTAACTCCTTCATACAAAGCAATAAAAACAAGGACACAAATATCTATGGGGAAAATATAAACACTAACCCAAAGCCAATCCAAAGTCTAAACAAGCATTCACAAAGGTGCTGGGGTGGAAGGGTACGATGGATAAAGTACTGTGGTGCCTAGGATAGTGGACTATGAGGGACAACCATGACTGACACACAGCATTACTAGTTTCTCCTAGTACCAGTCGTTGGTACTATCATTCTCCTGGTACCAATCATTGAAGTAAGGCAGCCTTAAAGAGGAATACACGCCATTTGAGAAATTACCAACTTGTTGGGTGCAGCAAAGGTCTACTTTATGAAATGATGCTTCCTAAAATTCAATCAGCTGGTGTGGTTGCTCTGCAGACAGATTCTGCCTCTACTGACCTCTTCAGTTCTGAAGCGTCTTTTGTTGCCCAGTGTGTTTCCTGTGTTTTTTGATAAGCAGTTGCTTTCTTGTCTTTAAGAAATGCTATTTATCTTCTCATTTACTCCCCATAAAGTTCCTAAATTGCTTTAGCTTGTTATTTAAACTAAAAATTCAGCCTAAATGGGGTCATTAAAATGAAGCTTTGGCATAATTTTCAAAATGTACTCTTGCCATTGTTTTCAGAATGTTTATTGCAGCCATTGAAAAGTCTTCCTGAGCTGTATAAAACTGACTTGAATTGCAAGCTATTTCTCTCATCTTGCTGGCTAGAAGCTGTACTTCATGCCAATCAACAGAATTTGCAGTGACTTAGCCTAGAAAGCCAGGACAGAATGTGAACACCAAAAAGATGTCTCAGATGAATCCTCTCAAAGCAGCAGCACGCGTGTCAGGTGTACAGGCAGTCAGGACTGTGTTAGGGTTGATTTTAATAGTGGCCATATATAATCTATTGCTGCAGAGTTCATCACACTTTTATATGCATGAATGCATTCTCCAGTGATTTATTATTATCCAGAAAAATTCTCTGCCTGCTGGCCTGAGAGACAGAACTATCTTGGGGGAGAGTGGATACTACTTTACAAAGATGGACATAAAGGAAAACAAAGCCCATTGAACTCCCCTGGGAGTGCTGCCCAATCCTTCATCTTCTGCATTCACAAATAATTATATATGGCCTTTTGAATGAACTTTGGCTCAGGAATCTTTAGGGAATTAGAAAAAATTGCAAGATGAGCTGGTGAATGTAATAAATTACAAAAGAGGGTCCATTTTTCTGCCCTTGAAGGCACTGAAAAATTCAAAGAGAACATTGGAGCTTGCTATAGTAGAACAGGACTACCAACAGGAGGTGACCCAAGACCTAAACTTGTGTCATTCCATCTTTGTAAATAATTGCATCATTTTTTACCACAGTAATATTAAATATATATGACTCTAGTTTTGTAAACACACACACACACACACACACACACACACACACACACACACACATATATATATATATATATCGCCTAGACAGCAATGTCATGGTAAGGTCTGTGTAGTAGTGTATATTTATGACTTACAGTGAATTCATCAGTTGCTCTGGGCAGAAAGCACACATAGCCAGGGGTTTGTGGAGAAAGCAGAAGCTCATCACTTTTGCCCTTTGAGCCATAAATCACAAGGGTCCTTTTACACTCCTGTGGCTCTGAGGAATCTCCATCTGTTTTAACCTGCACTCTCCACCGTTGTGCTAAATAAAATAAAGACATCTTTAATATCAATGTATCAATTAAACATTTTTAGTGTCAATGGTAGAGAGCAATTGATGCCTTTGTTACTATTGCAACAAAGAATTTAAAGATTACCGTGAACTTACATCCTATTTAATAAAAATAGACTGGTCGACATTCTTTTTCTTGACAATAAGTATAATTTAGACTTGATAAACACAAGACAATTGTTGAAGTGGGTATGAAAGCAGAAATTAACACTAAGGAAGCAGGGAAAAGACTCTGCCTATGTTGTTGAGGAGTTTTTTTGCATTCTTTATAACAAAGTAGTTGCTTTAATAAAGTAATTATTCTAATACATTTCAATTCTTAGAATGTTCTTATGTAACATGAGAAAGAAAACTAACATTCTGAAAGACTTGTATGTGATCTTTTTGTAAGACATGCTGGCTAATACACTACTAGTTAAGCAATGAAACTTTTAACTTTTATTCTACAATTTTTCTAAGCTGATTTGTCATGTTTGGTCTGCTCATTTGTCAGATCAGATTATTCACTAGGGTTGAATACAAAATTTAGGTAGTTCTGAAGAGATGTTTGCACTGACCTCAGCTCATGGCTTAGGCCTTTCAGAGATCATTTTTTGGTAGGTGACCTGCAGAATGCAACTGAGAAGCTGTGCCATGTGTGGGAAAAATACAGTGTTGTAGATGGACAGTATAGGTTAGGAAGTTACTTAGTGCTTGAAGGTAAATCATCCCCTGAATTCAAATGAATTATGTGTTGAAAAGAGACTTGATTCTGCATAGCAAAAGGAACTTAACAGTAGAAGGAAATCAAAAACTTGTGTTTAGACTGTGGGGAGTACTATGAAAATACAATAATTCGTTAATGGCATTAATATAAAAGAGAACTATTTCATGTTTGTGTGTAAGCCTACAAAACAATATGTCAATAAAATAAATTTTAGAATAATTCAATTCAGAATTAAATTGGATGTGATTTTTTTTCTTACAGTACTGTGTGCTTGTTTCATACCTTTTTCTTCCTCTTCCTGCTTGGAGATGGAGACTGGATGAAAACCTGATCTGGTTTCCTTGATTTATAATTTTCCCTTTTTTTCACCTTTTTTCTTTAGCTAATTCTGTTTATCCCCTTTTTATAGAACATGTTTCTGCGTTACATCTGACTGTTCCCTGACTCTTCTGGGCTCAACTATAAAACAGCAGGCAAATACACATCTCACAGTCAGTCTTCTGAGTTACACACTAGCTGAAAGGATCCTTCCATTTGAACTCTTTTTTTGAGGTCATTTCCAGGAATGAGTTAGATGTAGTGTGTGGAAGATCCACACTTTGCCTAATGAGGAACTTTTGCTGTTTGATATGTGTGCCAGCTTTGAATTTTATCTCCTTGTGCCAGGTTGGCATGTGGTACTCTTCAGGGTGTCACACTTGGTGAAGTCAAGCATGGTTTGAGCTTTGGCTGTTCCTGATCACTCTGAGGGTTTATAAGGAGCTTCAAATTTTTACAAAGACTCCCAACGTAGCCCTGAATCTCTTATCCTGTCCAACCATGCCCCCTTTTGAAGGCTGTCCCAGGAACACAGCAGAGAGAAAATTAAGATAATTTTGCATTTTTGTGTTTCCCAAATGAGCTTTTTTTCTCTCTTTGTAAGATCCCCTTGCTCCAGGAAATAGTAATTCCCAAGTTGAAAGAAAGCACAGATGCATAACTGCCTGTTCCCTCCTCAAAGAGGCCACACATTCGGAGAAGGTATTTCGGGCAAGGTGATTTATTTTAATTAATAACGATGATTGTGTTTTTAATTATTATTTCAGAAGAAAAGCTAAGACACCAGTTGGGAGTTTTCCAGAAAATAAATCAGTGATTACAGATTTAAGGCCTCTTAGCATCTGCGACTCTTTTTTCTCCTACATTTACTTTTAATGCTTCTACAGTTTGGCAACTGAGCTAACCCAGACTGACTGCATTTTCTTTCAGTTCAGCAAATTCATTTAACCTGCTCATGCCAGAATAAGAAAAAAAAATCATTGTCTAATATTCTATTCACTTAGACAGCTACTTGGCAAGGATGGATACACCAGCCGGGAGACTGATGCCAAATATTCATTGTGTTTAGTGGTTTCTCTAGGAGTGAAGTTCTGAAAATCAGATAGCTGGGCTTGAGAAGGTTATTTTCTGTGTTTCAGATGTGCGGTCACATATCATTAAAAAAGAGACTTTTCCCCTGCTATCACTGTGTTAGCTTCCTTTCAGAGTGATTAGTGTGTTAGTGTGTTATTGTACTCTTGGCTAAAGCGAAAAGCCAAGAGAATCAATGTGAGAATCAGTGTGAGAATCACTAAAATGAATAGTAGGGAAAACCAGAATTCTGTGAAAAGAATCTCACAATTGTCTCTTTTTATAATGATATAATGGAAGATCTGATTTGACATTACAGAGATCTATACAGGGATATGTTAGAAGCAGGGGTCATCTGTTGACTTTCAGAAATTAAATGGGATCAGTCATAACAATTTCCTTCCAGAAATTCTTTTAACCACTAGTCTGGAACCTGAAAGTTCCTTCAGTAAAAGTGTGAAAATCAAACCTGCAGTGACTTCTTGTCATGGTTTGAAAGCCCCAAAAAATCCAATTCCCTAGTCTAAGGCCCCTCCCACATCTCAACCCAGTGTGAGATGTTTTTTTCCAGACAACCACACAAGACTCAAAATGGGGGAAAGGGAATATATATTACAATGACTGTACAAATAAATGCTACAATACATTATATACAATCTTAGCTATCTCTACCAGGACAGAATAGCATTTACAATGGATCAAATCTCTTCTCCCCTCCAAATAAAAGTCCAGGAGGGAAGAAGGAAAGATCCTTTTCGCTCTCAGAGCAGCAATGTCTCTAGGGCAGCAGGTTCATCTGTTTCGCTCTTCTCATGCAGCAGCTGGATCTCTGCCAGCACACACGAGGGGTATCCAAGCCCCTCGGCCACTCGTCTTCAAAGGAGGGTCTTCCTCTGTGGGCTGTGTTTCCCAGGACAAAGGGCGCTATCACCACGTCATATCATGAAGCGCAGGGGTCTTCGTGACGGTCCTTATCTTCAGGGGATTCAAGTTCCCTACAGAGCTCTGTGCTCTGTCTCAAGTAGCGGGGGGGGTCAAGGTCACCCCCTCCACATTCTTTCTCTGAGCTTTTCAGCTCCTCTCTGCAGTGCTGCTGCAGTTTTAGGACTTCCATTCAGTAGGAGTCCATCCTTTCCACTTAGGAAAGGTCACAAAAGGAGTTTGGGGTTTTTATTTCAGTTCTTACCCCAACTTCCTCTCTCTCTGCTGCTCTCTCTCTCTCTCTCTCTGCACTCTCATACAACTCTGTGTCTTCCTTGCTCAGCTGCATGCTGTTTCTGCTGCTTATCTTCTGCTGGCTCTTAGCCACAATCTCTGGACGCTGCTGCTGCTCTGTCTCTGCTCACTCACGGTGGAGAAAACTTCTTTAGCTTTCAGCTACAGGTACTTAGCCCAGCCTTATGCTGTTCCAAGTCCCTGCAGCCCCCCCAGTTGGGGGCTGGGGGGGCCCCAGAGGACCCAAGGGGCTCCGAGTCCCTTCCTCGTGGCCTCAGAACGTGGCTACCACTTCTACCACAAAACTACAACTAACTTCTCTTCCGTTTGCTTGTGATATGTTTATATTTTGCAGAAGCGCTCATTGGGCAAAACTTCAAAACTTCAAGGGTCACCACCTGTTATTAACGCTTTACAACAACATAAAGCCGACTAATACCTGAGAGCTAGTAACCTTAGCTTGCTCCTTTAAGCTCTCAACCACCCCCTGGGGTTTTACCATTTTATAACTGCAGGGGGAAAAACTGTTTCCCACCACCACACTTCTCCACATAGAAATCTGAGCATGGTAAAGCATAAAGTCAACATTTCATAATATAATTCAGAAAACTGAAAAAGGATGGGTTATTTTCTAGTTTTTTAGATCTGAGTAATTTATGTATTTTTAGAGGATTGCCAAATTTTTTCTTAAAATAAATTATTCCAGTTTATTGTTTTTTTTACTCTGGTGTTTTTTGGTCTTAAGACCTAGGATGACATTCACACTTTGCTGGATGTAGGAGTAAGTTGCTTATTTCCTGGGGATTGTAGAAATTTGTATTGCCTTGAGGCAGAGCAGTCAGTCTGCTTAATTCTTTTTCTTAGGGATTTCTACCTTCATCTGGCAATACATATTGTCTATGCCTTTTAGAAGCAGGACCAGTCCACTTAAAATTTGGGAATTTTGTGATTAATCTTAGTCTATTAACGAGTGCTTGCAATGTGGGGAATAATTTTAAAACAGAATTAGTCATGGCAGTATTTACTGAATATTTTCTCTTTTCTTATGAATTTTCTATATGCCTTAATACCAAGAACTTTGCACGACGCAAGAAGAGCCAATCTAGAAATATTTATAAACTGAACCCTGTTCTAGGATGTTGAACCACACTTCACCACCCACAAAAGCCCAAAAAACCACAGGACACCCTACTGGAATCACATTACAAGAACCCAGCTCCTTTAAACTGACTGCAGTGGGGACAGTATCGGAATATATTGTGTCTTGACTTCTCTCTTTGAGAGAAAATACTTTCCTATGTGTGAAAATCCATCTAATTTGAGGCAGAAAAAGAAAATAAATAGAGAAAATAGAAGGAGAAAGTAGTAAAATATCCCTACAATGTGGAAAACTTTTAGAGAGTGTTGCAAAGTTCCATTCTCCCTTTAATCAACTTCATCATTTGAGAGCTGAGAGTACCTATCTGCTTTCTCTTCCAGGGTAATACACTTTCTCTTTTTACCTTGCATAAAATATACAAGGAGGAATCAGAGGAATAAAAATAAATCTATTCCTATTCCTGATTTGCCAGAGCCTCTCCATAGTCTACAAATGTATAAAGGTTATTGAGGAAACTTGATATGGGCATACTGCATTTTGGCAGAATCCATAGCCAGCAGCAGCAGTCACAGGGATCTGGGATTTATGCTTCATTAAAGCTGGCATAATGCCAGCCTGGCTGACAAAGGACAAAGAGCCCTCAAGTAATCTGTCTGGCAATGATGACTTTCAAAGTCTACTCTTTGGCTAGGTGGTTGAACAGGTTACCAGCCTCATACAAAGTGAATCAGATTTCTGACCTTCAGAGTGACTTATAAAGTATTTTGTTCTATAACATTTGCTTTAGACCGGGCCTAAGGACATCGATCTAATCCTGAAAATCACCAAACAACACTGAATTACGCCAATCAACTTTTTATGACTTTCTTTGGAGCCCACTTGCGGAGTGCAGCTCATATAGAGTATGACTACAGGAATGCCTAAGATATTGGCTCCCTAACATCAGGACTGCTGCTTGCCTCTTATTCAGTAAAAATATATTATAACAAAAATTTTTACTTTCACTCTGAATGGCTCTGCTTATCACTACTGTACCATGTGAAATATTCACTGCTACAGATGCTGGGAGAATCTAAGGCAATTATTTTTTTCTTCCAAGACTCTCCATCTCTGGAGTTCTCGTCTTCATTTATCAGCTCCGACTTAGTTCTGTGTCAATCTACCATGACACAGTGCCTGAGTACAAGACATCTTTCCAAACCTCTGGTGGTTTTTACCCTCTTATAAAGCTCAGTCATGCAAGGCCCGTGGCATCACCAGTATGACAACACAAATTAAATGGTGAAAATCCTGAGATCAGTCCTACTCATTATCTTTTTCACATAAGGCATAAAAGTCCAATCTCTCACCTATCTCAGTTCCTCACTGGAATGAGCCCCTGGGTGAAAGAAAGAAGGCTGAAGAGCAACTCAAGCTAAGCTGCATATAACTAAGCTGCATATAACTCAAACAGATACTTCCTAAAAATGTTCTTCTCCTTTATAATTTCATTTTTCAGAACCTCTGATCTCAACACTCTCTGGGTGCTACCAGACATCTTGACAGTGTGACGTATCAAAAGCTGATTAAGAAGAAGGCACTCCTTTCTTCTCATACCCAATATTTTGAGTCTAACCACTGTTGACACTCGAGGCACTGAGCAGCCTGTGCATCTGTGCCTGCTTATTATAACATAATGAAGAATGAAGCTGCTCTGGAAAAAATTTGAATTGGTAGTAAAATATAGTCTCTTATCTGAACATAAGGTGAAATAGATATCATGGTTGCCTCTCTGAACTGTGCACTTAGCAGAATGCAGAATCCAAAATCCAAGTCACTTGTGAAATTAATTTTCTATGTGGGAAAGCCTTTACTTACCTGAGTTCATCAGTCTCCTCTTGTCTAAGTTATGTTGCCATGGAACAATAAAACTGTTGGCTAAACTGTTTGACTGAATGCAAATAATTTGATTTTCACTGAAATTGAAATTAGATTGAGAGACTAGGACTCATTCTACAGAAGGCAAGTCACTGTTTTAAGAGACAAATGTAAATACTACGTTTTGTAGTTTAGTTTCTCCCATAAAATGCCCAGGCATGGTTGCACAGAATAGTCATTTACAGTTAAGCGTTCATAAAAATATGTGTGTCAGTCTGTGTCTCTTTTCCGGTTAGGAAGAAATGAGGAGATGGTATCTCAAATTTTAAACACCTGGGAGGAACTAGTGTATTACAGTGATGAGATTGTCTTTGTAAGTATAAAACCAGAAAGCTAGGTGAGTAGTTTTTTTATTAATTTTTTTTATTAATTCAAACAGATTTAGTCAACTGAATGCATGTACTACATTTAGCTTCACTAGAGGATTGGGAGTGTAAGCTGCATTATTTCTGGCTACTTTGGGATTTTGACCTGAAAATGCTTCTACTGACATTTCACAACACATTTTTCAACTTGCTGATGTTTGCTAGGGGACCTGTCCCCAAGTATTAAATGACAGCGACATTGCGGTAAACAAAACAACACTTGACTCTCTTCTCAGAGGAATTCCTTGTTGATTTCAGGTCAGAAGAGTAGAAATATGAAGAAAACAAGAAATGCTTTATATTTTTCTCAATTGGTTATTGAGGTCTAGTCCTTTCTGCAGACTGTTGCCAGACAATTTGTCTTTTTGTGTAACAGCTGATATGCAGTATAAAACATATACAAATGAGGTCACTTGCTTACATATTTGTCACAATATTGATTTGCAGGTTAAATTCAAACAGCAAAAGCTATGATATAGAAAACACCGGTTAGAAAAAAACTCTTACCTTTGAGGAACGCCTTCATTGAACTGCCGTCCTCTAAAATATGAACAGGAAAACTAATTGGAATGAGCTTTATTATCACTTTTCTTCTTAAATTATGGTCTTATCTGGAAGGGTTCTTCTTAATAACTGGATATTAAGCCTATAATATAGTACTATAACACAATTTTTCTTTAACAAAATACTTACCATTGGCAGTTAGCTCCCTTTCAGTTTTCCCATCATCTTGGCATTCATCTAACCATCTTTCATTGCAAAAACAAAAATAATAAGATTAATAAAAACTATTAGTATATTATATGTGAGCTGATCATTACCTTCTGTCTCCAACAGTATTTTTATACTTTGTTTATCAAGTTATGCCTTGAAACCTAGATCAAAGTTTCTTTTATACATTCATCACAGTTAGTCTTATTCGTGTTAGAAGAATTTGGTTCAACCTGCTCCAGGCAGAGGAATTCTCGTTGTAGCTGTGCGAATACTGTAGTACTACATGAAGTACATTATATGAAATGCTAATTATTTACTGCTTCAGAGATTCAGCTGTATATTTGAAGGGGTATATAACCTGCAGTGACTAGTTATATTCATTGTACTGACTGATATAAAAAATGATATATAAAACCTGCCAGTCTGGAAGTTTCTAAATCTTTTGCAGATCTGCAGCAATTAACTGAACTTCTCTTTTTACTTTTCTTTTAAATTGATGGATTTTAGCAGCTTTCCTGCAATATCGTTTTACTGCAATATCGTTTTACTCCTTCAGTTGATCCTCCGTGCTCAAATAATAACCTTTCATGGCCTTCAACAATATCACTTATTTAAAAATAAATAGATACATGTTTGCTATCAGTTTCTATTCTATTGACTCCATATTAATGTTGCATTTGTTAAAACCCAAGGATCCACAATATATTTCACCTCTTATGTGTAACAAAACTCTATGAATAAATATCTTATGCACGAAGTCTGAACTCCACTGTATTTCAACCATTGTTGTAATAAATATCTTGATTAACTTTTGGGACCTATCTCCTAATTCTGTCCTAAGAAAGAAAAGATCAGTAGTAGTTTCTAAAAATAGAAAGAAAACTTTGACACATTGGCAGCACACTTACACTGCAGGCAAACAATGACAAAATTCCTCTGGTTCTATGTGTAAAGTCCCTAATCTTTTTCTAAGATCTTTACAATTTCCTCTTGAAAAGGCAGCCCAGTGTTTTTATTAAGAATTCCACTCTTCAGAGAAGTCTCATAAGTTCTCCTTGAATCTAAAGAATCAATTTTCTCATTCATCTCTGCTTCCAATAACCATCTTTAATGCACACCAAACCATTTTAAAAGCTTAATACCCAAAAAGAAAAGCTAAACCGATAACCTGATCATTCGAATGATAGTCCTAAGAAGAGTAAATGGTTCTTAGCTAGTCATTTCCAGGAACTTTGCAAAAGGAAACCCTGTGGTGTTTTTTTGTAAAGAGGTAGGATTCCTAGAAGAGGAGAGCTGTCTACTAAACCCCTGAAGATTTTCAAGACTTAAAGCACAGTTCCCAAAATAACATGAAAACTATTTTAGCTATGTAACCCAAACTTTTAAGTTCTGGAAACCACATACTACAGAATATAATTATCTGGATCTAAATTACAATTCTTCAACTTATTTCTATTGTATTAAAAATACTAATGCATAAATAACACACACAGATCCTTACTTTCCAAAATGGCCTCCAACCTTCACATCACTCACCAGTCCCTCTCTGTTCACAAACAGCAGATCCAGTGGACATCTTCCCTAGCTGGCTCCGTGACCAGCTGTGTCAGAAGGTTCACTTCTATAAACTCCAGGAATCTCCTAGACTGCTTCCCCTCTGCTGTGTTGTATTTGCAGCAGACACAAGTCCCTCAGGAGAACAAGGGCCAGTGATTGTGAGACTTTTCCCAGCTGCTTATAGTATGTCATCTGCCTCTTCATCCTGGTTGGGTGGTCTATAACAGACTTCTACCATGACACCTGCCTTGGCCATGTCCCTGATTCTTGCCCATATACACTCTACCTTATCATCACCATCATCAAGTTCTAGACAATCAAAACACTTCTTAGCATATAGGGCTACCCCATCACCTCTCCTTTCTTGCCTATCCCTGCTGAAGGATTTATAGCCATCCATTACAGCACTTCAGCTGTGTGAGTCATCCTGCCATGTTTGCATGACAGCAGCTGTGTAATTTCAGATCTTTATATACAATACTTCTTAAAAGACTGAGAACTAAAAGCTTAAGTAATTTCACATGGTTTCTGTATAATTTAGATTAAACAAAAAGATCAATGCACCTTTCCTCTTATGAAACATTTGGTTTGGGGCTTCTTTGCTTCAGGCTATGACTCCCTCCTATGTCAATACAGCAAATTTGTTTCTTGCCTTTGATCGCAAAATTTTGCATCCCTTGTATGTTGAAAAACTCTGGGACATTGCTCATACACCTACATTGTTTGCACATATCCATTCTGCGATTTTTTGATTACGTTGCTGGCAGGTAACAAATTATTTTTCTCCATGAATGGCATACCTATTACAAGGAAATACAACCTCCTGAGCTTCCTCTCCTTCTTTATGTTTGATGACAATCTTATCCAGGAACCATCCATTGCCTGTGTTGAAATGACAAAAGTTTATCATGTGAAATCATGCTTTTTTCTTTCTTTTTAATAAATTTTAAGAAAAAAAGCCCAGATTATATTTTTTAGCAAAAACACAGATCATATTAAGACATATCTCAGCAAAATAGATAAGATATATCAACAGAATGAAACTTTATTATTTTGTATCTCTTGTAAGAGATGCAATTCTTTTCTGCCTGTTTTAATTTTAAGTGGCGGGGATTTTTTCTCTTCAAGATAAATACATGCATGCATCTCTGAATTGTTCACACTGTTCACACCTCAGCCCATATCTTTTGATTCCTTGTAATCAGACACAAGGATGTTGAAATGAATCCATTTATTACAATAATCAAGATTTGTGTGAATGCTGGAAATTTTGGTCCTCTGTGAGTGAACACCTTATTGCATAAATAAAAATATTATATTAATTAACAAATCTTTAAAACTAATGCTGCCATGGAAATGGAGAGGGACTGCAGCCTTGGCAGGGCTTTGTATGTCCTGGTGCCAGAAACTGGCAAAACTGAGGATCCAAGGATCCAGGAACAGCACCCAGATAGACTGAGTGCCTAAGGCCAGTTACTGGAGGTCTTATACGCCCATACTGTATAAATTTTTTATATTTGACGTTGATAGACTGTTATTCTGATCAGCTGGAGAGGGTAACAGGATAAGGCCATTGTTACTATTTGTGTATGGGATGAGTTCCTGTCTGTGTTGTCCTGCATGGCCGGCCATGTGCAGACACACGTGTTTGTGTGTATGTCTGATTGGAACACATGCTCAGCCTTGCTACCAGTGCAGCCGGCAGGCATGGAGCTGTGCAGCCTCACTTCTGTCAGGCTACTGAATTCATCCTCTGCCTAACAGCAGTAACCACTGGCACATCCATGCTGATCTTTCAGATCACTTCCAGTAACCATCTTAGTGACCAGTATAATTCTCCTTGCGACACCCTTCTCAAATATCCTGTTCTCACCCCTCCTGCACAACTCACAACTTGTCATATTGCTTACGAGGTTTTGCGTGACTCACACCATTACCTATCAGCACATTTTAGAAAAACAACATGAGGGATGTTTTGGTCAGAAGAAACAATCATCCTATTTATTCTCATGCTCTGCCTCTCTGGCTGCATCTGAGTCTGGAAATCCCTAGAAGGCAGCAGTTTCTGTCACACAGGAGGGGCATGCCCAGGCAATGCATGGAACAAAATGGCATCTCCCTTTAGGATTTCAGGTCCAGGGCATATTAGGACACTTTGCAAGCTGCTTCTGTCACCCTCTTACACCTCACTACTCTTACATTGGAAAAAGCCTATTAGGCTGGCCAAGATGAACTAGCAATCAGACAGGTCAATTTGAAAAAGTCCAAAAAAGATGAAAGGTACTGCCTGTGTAAATATACAGGTATATATGGAAGGTTTCTATGGAGGAAAAGCTTCTTTCAGCAGGTAAGACAAATCGCCTAGTGACTCACACCAGACCAATGCCCAAACCCTGCTTCTAGGACAAAATTCCTTTACTTTCCTCATTCACAGTGTCTGTGGGAGAAGATCTGTACCCTGCAGTCTAGGAACTCTGAAGAAAACATATGTTACAGGATCCTTTCAAGACAATCTCTAAATCAAGACTAAGGACCTTCCTGTCCTGTCACTCAAGCAAATGATAGGATTAGAAAAAGGGGTAGTCCCATCTCTAAAAGTACTCTCTTTCCTCTCTCTCAACCCTCAAGTGGATGAGTCTCTTGGTGGTCTCTCTCCTGAGTCACTATCCTTTTCCAGCTCTCAACTCCCCAGTAATCTCAGGCCAGGTTTATGAGGGGTTAGTTTTGGATGCAGTTCAAAAGAGGTTTGTGAGATCTGTCTGTGATAAATACAATGAACAACCATCTGAATTACAGAGGCATAAATTTTGTTACAGGAAGAATTCAATCCATTGTCCTGTTTAGACAGTCCTCCAAACCCACAGATTTGAACTCAGGTGTCAAAGAACAGCTTAAGATAGCTGAATTGAGTTACAGATTTACAATTCTTATTCTGTGATAAGGCTGAACTGCCTATTAACGGAGAGGTGAGGGAAGAGAGCATCGTACGGGATTTTCCACCACACTGTTTTCTGTGTTATGTCTTGGGCTACCAGGATGTGAAACTCTCATGTATACAGTCACATATTTTGCTGAAGGCAGAAAACTCTAGAGAACTAGAATGCCCCATCCTAAGGCTGCACTATTAAGGCTATTTCTGTAGTAGTCACAGCTCTGCTCAGAGCCTTAGGCAGTACAGTCAGCAAGATGGGTGTTGCTTAAGGCCATTTCAGAACAGAATAGGGTAAAAGGTATTTTCTAATCTGTTATCAGTGTGGCCCCGAACTGCTTTAAAAATCCTTCTCTTCACTTAGCTTATTCCTAGATATTAATCTGCAAACATATTTTGAGTATTTACATCTTCAGTGCTTTTAAATGCTAGTTTTCTCTTTATTTACATCATGCATACTTCAAGGGCCTGTACTGAAAATTCATCTCATCACCAAATTTTCTCTTTTTTCTGAAAAACCTACAAGCCAAATGTAATGTCACTCACTGGAGCAGCTCCACATTGACTCACACAGATTAAGTAAATAATCGAATCATCCGCTGTTCCTCAAAGCAGCAAGGACATTATGCTAGAGCTACTCAAAATTTTGTCTGGTAGAAAAGCAGTTGCTGAATATCTTTAATTCCATTCTGGCCAGTTTTCACTCTTTGTCTAATAAAGGATTGTCCTACCAGTGTGAGACACACTTTTGAAAGTTTTCTATATGCAAATAAATAATACTTTCTTATAAATAATCTTGAAAACAAAGAGTGGAATGACAGCATTTGAGATTAAACTCATGTCAATTCTTCTGTCCATTACTATTGTTTTTCATCATCCCATCACAGTGATCAGCCTGCAGGAAAACTTTTTATCACTGCAAGACCTTCTGTCACATTTTATATGAAGAATGCAATATAAACAAAGTGCACTGGGTTTAAAAAGGGCTTGAAAACAGATTGGTCTCTAGGAAGTTAAATCCTACCTGGACCAGCTCCATCATGGCTAATCAGAACTTTCTCCAAGTCTCCCAGTGAGACAGCCTTTATGCAGAAAATATCCATCTGTGGAACCATACAAGGAAAATGATAAAGGTCTTGAACACAGCTATTGCTTTGACTATAACAGAGTAGAATAGCTCATTTTTCCTCTCTCTTTCTTTTCTTCTTCTTTTGCAAAATGAATATAGTTGTTTTATACTGGTCCTGGCCAGACAGTGAGGATCCTTTAAATCTTTCTGAGTTGAATAACACCTCAATTCCTTTGGCAAGACACAATGATCAGGTGCAAATAATTATTTAGTCATTTCTATATCATATTTTCTAGTGCTATCTGCCTCAGCAAGACTAGAAAACCTGGGATATGGATTTAGAACTTGATTCTAAAATTCATGGTGATCTGTCCAGGAGAATAAAAACTATTGTTACCATTTTATCCATACAAGCAATACAAACAAGCAAGAATACTCAAATTCTACTATTTAATGCTCTCAGTAAATGATTGATTGAGCAGATAAAAGTCATCCATATGATGTAATTATGTAAGTAATTTTGAATAAAGACAATGGTAAATGCTTGAATAAATCTTATAAATAAAAGATATTTACACTTGTCTGCTAGCCATAATTTACTCTTATTGACCAGAAGTAGCATTGTTTTTACTTCACCTGTCCACGTTGAAATTTTACATTATTATTCTTAGATCTGTGGAGCTTCCTTTTGCCAGTATCTCCTCTTATCCCAATGAGATTGATATAAACGTTGGAATTTGTTTCAGCACCAAGTTCAGCACCTGTGTATACACGGACCTCATACACCAACACTAGAAGAAGAAAAAATTTGAGATTATCCTTGTAGTTTTCACAATTCTAAAGTTTTCTCATCAAAATTTAGCCTGAAGATGGCACAGATTTTCAAGTTTACAAGTACCAACAGCTATCTGTGAATTTTTCACTTCTAGCTTCAAATCCTTTAATTCTCTTCACAAAAATATGAAAACACCAAGCTTCAGAAACCACAGGATGTTGAGCAATGCTATGCATTGCTTGGCAAAGCAACTCATCAAGTAAGTGTTCCCTCATACTCCATTTCCTTTTCTCACTCGTCGTCGATTATTCGTGATTTCAGGACCTAATTCACAAAGTCTTTCTTTCCAAGTTATCTGGAGACCACCTAACTGTGCCTAGTTGTCATCTCAAACAATAGTTAATTTTCACTGGCACCAAGGCATTTTCAGCCTCCAGATTTGTGCAAAACAATTATCTGGGTTGTTAACCTTCATTTCATCTCTTAAAAGAAGAGTTAACAATCACAAATCCTAGCGATTTTAGATTTTCACCTCATATACAAAGGTTGGCAAGCAGATGAACAGGCTCCCTCACCTATGAAAAATGAACAGTCATCTTGCTTTTGAAGATTTCAACATTTGTCACTAGTGAATGATAAC
The DNA here is from genome assembly GCF_001715985.3 of Manacus vitellinus. NCBI lineage: Eukaryota > Metazoa > Chordata > Aves > Passeriformes > Pipridae > Manacus > Manacus vitellinus. Next base: position 38,739,173 of record NW_021939396.1, read on the forward strand.
ACTTTCAAAACCAGCTCTCAGCTAAAATATATTTACAACTTTTTAACGCCTCTCCTTCTAGTCTTAGTCTAGTGTTACACACAAAAAATATACATGTGTCTTCAAAGAATTCTGGAATACAATTCAGAATTACTGTATTAACATGTTTTCTACCACACTAATATTATCTTTATAATTATCCAGATATGAAAATTTATTTTAAAAATTATTTGTACTGATCATATAATATTATATTTTATCACAGTTTTTCTTATTGTGACTTTAAAAAAAAAAAACAATCCTGTTTGAATCTTAATGGCAATTTTTCCATGCAGTGTTTCTATTCTAATCACAGCTGGCCATTTCTGCTGCTATGTAGTAGATCACAGAGGAGATTACTGTTTCATTAGTGTATAATTTTAATAGTTCTTGGGAGTGAAGAAAGGTAATTGAAGCCCTAACAAAAACAATTAAACACTACATTTAAGGAGGAACTAAGATGAAAACAGATATTAAAACAAAATGCTTGAAACTGGACAATATTATTCAAAAACTAATTAAAATACTATCACTCTTAAACCACCACATAGATAGTAGAATTGCCATAAATTTCTTATTCACTGGATCCCAAGACAGCTTATAAAACTCAGACATCACATCATCCACCATTACTCAAGAACAGCTACTTCTGATTCCCAGTGGAGAAGCTAAAAGAGTAATAAAATAATACTGCAAATACTTTAGGAAAAAAAAAATACCCCCACATCTATCAAAAGATAGATTTGGATGGATAGACTGTATGCTTAAGCAAATTAAGGTATTTCTTTTAATCTGTATTAAATCATCCTGAAGTGGCAAACACAATGTCTTAAACTCTTTATCACTGTTGCAACTGTGACCCAAAATATCAATGATGTTCCTGGATCAGTTTTGTTATTTTCTGTATCTTCAAGCACTCATTGCAGCTCTCACATCCATGCCTTAGTGTACCAACACCAACCATGACACACAATTGATCCCAATGACACACACACACATCAATTAAAAAATTTGACAGAACATAATAAAAATTAGTTTCAAGGTTTTCAACATTCAAAAATCATGATAAAACAAATAGTATATATGAATGGCAATTAACAAAGATAAATCGACCTGATAAGTAGCATAACTGAGCTATATATCCAAATTGCATTTTGTATCATAATTCCTAGTATAATCATAACTGGCCAAAGGGCAGAGGATAAGGGGTGTTTGGAAGTTTGGAAGGGGAGAGGTCACGTTTCCAAAAAAAAAATGCTAACAATTATATTAATCTGCGAACAGGCTTTTTAATAACAGGCCTATACTACCCATGGAGCAAGATTCTGCAGATAGATAGTAAAAGCAGGGCCATATTCATATGAAGTCTCCTCCATACTTTTACACACTCACATTCTTAGTTTTGAAATTGCAAAACATCTGTGAAAGCAAAGGAAAGAGTATAGACTGTTTATGTTATGACTGTTTATGTACAAAGACTGGTATTTGCATTACTTACACCTACAAAATCTTTGTCATGATCAAAAATAAAATTTTTAAGTAACTATAAGAATAATTTTAAAGTATATTCAAGGCTTTATTTTAAGAAGCCCTTTAGAAATAAATGTTTACAAAACCAAAATACCAACAAATACTTTCATTTCTGGAGGGAAGATACACAAGAACAGAACAAGAGGTAATTATAACACAACATGAAGACATTAACAGATAAATAAATTACAGTTCATTTTATAGCACTGTGCATCTCTGTGGTAACTAGAGAGATGATAATGATCTAATCAAATACTGCTTTCCATTTCTACAAGCCTAAATAAATCAGTCTGAAGTATAAAATATGCACATGCTGAATTTAAAAAAACTGGAAAATATTTTTCAAAGCTCCTTGTGTCTATACATCTCTCACCATCTGTAAAATGTTAGGTCTGACATTTATTTAGTCTACACAATCTACATTGTTTATATATGAACCTTCTTAACAAAAAAGACCAGTTTGCACTTTAAATTTTTCTACAAATCAATAATACATGCTACTATATTAGAATAATAAAAAGAATGTTTATATCCCTCAACTGCAGTATGTGCTGCAAAGCATTTCACAGGAATGTCACAGAAATTTAAGCAAGGAATATATTCTCCAAAACACACTGAACGTGCCTACTTACAACATACCACTATGGTGAAATGCTTGCACATTCATATAAACATTCATTAAATAGGCTGTGGAGGTTAAGCCTTTTCTGTACAGATGAAAACCTAGGCACAGACTAGACTGAGAGGATGCAATTTTTTCAAATTTTGTCAAGCAGTTCCTCTAGATTGTAGAACAGCTACAAAAGGTCCTAGGGTTAATGGCTCCTGAGCTACAGATTGCTTAAACATAAGAACAAGAAAGATGGTGCCATTCTGTAACAGATAAGACAAGGTACATCAATTGTTTGATGAGCACAGGGGACAATACAACCAAATCTGGATAACGAACCTACCTACAGAATGTACTGCTGAGACAGAAAGACTCACCATATGTGCAATTTTTCTGTTTGTACCTTTCTGTATATTGCTCACAAAACACAGTTTTTTGTGCAGAGAGTAAAATAAAAAGATCCTATAAAATGCGTTCAGACTCTGTGACTCCGGTTTAATTTCTTTTGAGTAACTGACCTATTCCAAGCCCCCTGCTGCAGGCACATCTGAAATGGAGACCTGCTTCACTGCAGGAAGAAAAACCCATCCCAAAAACTCTGAGAATTAGAACTCTATGGCCCATCCCCTATTCTGTAGTAGTAATTTCATTTAACTATACGCTGATTCAGTGAAACTACACCAACTGAAAACTGGAGTGACAAAAAAGAGAGGTAGGTCCATAGCCAAAAAAAAAACAAAGGAAAGAGAAAGTTGGAAATTATATCATAAAACCAAGCACTCAACAAAAGTCAGGAAACAGTGTTTCAGCATTATGAGGGACCCGTAGGACTCACATCACATCTGCACATCTGTCCAATCTGGAGCACATCAAAGTAACACAGTAAGTTACTGTGGAAAACACAGTAACTTTGATAAAGGATATAAGAGGATTAATTAATACAGAATAGTAGGGGAAAATCTCAGATAGCACTCAGTATAAAAGAAAATGACCTTTCAGAAAATAAGTGACTGAAATCTTCAAATTGCCAACAGGGTAACTTTAGATAAGCACTATAACCAAACAGAAAACTCTGCAACATGAATGCATGGATGAAAGTTGAAAAAAGGGAAATAAATTTTTTTCAGGCAGAGGTGGGGAGTTTCTAAAAGGTAGACATTAAAGCAGTATAATAACTATGTTAAAAATAACAGAATAAAATATATTAAAAATACAATAAGAGTCACTGAGCAGTCAAGTGTAGAAGTACCAAATTTCTACTTGCTCAATCTATAAAAATGCTACTACTACTATCTCTTGACATACTATCATGAGGTTTCAGGTGTTTTTTAAATCCCAACTCCAGATTCTGGTATCTATTGATAACATAAGAACATGAACTACCTTGGACAAAGAGGAGAGAGAAAGGAAGTTTCCTTGGTTATGAAGAAAAGTAATCTAAGGGCATACTAAAGGCAACTCAATGTGAGTTAGAGAACCTTTTTTCCAGACTTCTTATTCTGGGCACCTGAATCAGGGTTTCCAATATAGAAAGGTGATATATTCCTGATCATTTACCGATGGTAAGAAAGAGTTTGGTCCCAGTTTGCAGGCACAGTATATAATTACCAATTTCTTCTGAAGTAATGTACAGAATTCAATGACTTGTGACATTTTCTTTTGAAAAATATAAACTGTAAGCAAACATCACAGGCTGCTTTGCATTAAAGACTGACTTAATATTTTGATATGTTTTGGAAGAAGAAAACAAACCTAATAAAGAACAATTTATTTTTGAGAATGTGAAAATGAAAGTTTTCTTTGCAGAAATACTGGTCTTTTTTAGTATAAACTCCTTTCCCATTTTCAACTCTTTTCAAAGTAATTCTACAAAAAGAGAAGTTGTTATTTTAGAATTCTGGTTAAAAGCAGATGAATTCAAGACAAATATATTTATCATTTATTACTCAAAGTATATTAGATAAGCATCCTCCATGTTACAGCTATCTGTGCCTAGTGACATGGGTGTGCCTGCAACTGCACCTTAGTTTGAATTGAGGAACTGAATCCCCTCTTTCCTTCTTTCTGGTGTGCAGCATGGAGTGGTTTTAGAGCAAAAAAACAGATTATTTTTGGATGAAAATAAACCAGATAATACATTCTAGGAACACAATGATTACAACCTTGCCAAGAATTGGCAGTCAGTCTGTGGGAGCTTTCCTCTAAACTCATATAAAGAGGACAATGGACACTTAACTAACTGGTTTTTTTAGCACTAAGCGCTTCACTAAGCAAATTCACTCCCACCAGGCTGCTAGTGTAAACACAAAAATTGCCCAAAGTGCACAAAATCTAGAGAGATGTTAAATTATATACAACACTAAAATTGTCAAACTCTTTCTATTCAGTCCTCCCTTAATGATGGCATTCCAAGATAACAGCTCCAGGTTCGGCCTTTTTTCCATATGACATGCCCACTTGAATTAAATGGTCATTTTGGCTCAATCTGTCAAACAGCAAGACTGAATGTCTGTGGTTTTACTACTTGGTATTTACTACCCAGGTTTCACAAATAGCGTTTGGCATTTTGCCATGACAGAAGGGTAAAGGTTGGTGAGTGCTAAGGCTAAAAGACAGCAAAGTCTTAATGGCTGATTGTGGTTCAGAGGGACTATCTTCCTCAGAAGTGGTGCAGATATTATTTGAGAAGACACAAATATAAAAACAATATCAGGTGTAGACATTTAAATTAAAATTACAGTTCTCACTGTAATCTCCACTAAATGGTATCTATTGTCCACTATTACTCTTTGAAGCAGTAGTCTAAAAATATATATATTCTTCATAACATGTAAGAAAATTATCAGCTTTGAAAAAACACACTTACTAATGAATTTTACAATAGGAAAGAGAAGCTTGACTATTTACCTATGTAGTTGGTGCCTCCTGAGTGATAAAACAGGGATAAAAATTTTGTAGAGCTAACACTTGTGTCATTACTATTTGTTTCGGTCATCTTTTGCATTATTTTAGTCAGTAGGCATATCTAAATTTTCTATATTTGTCTGCACATTTCTCCAAGTGAAAAAGACTTCTAAATATTTTGAGCTGGAATTTTTCCTAATTCAGTCTCAATATTTGTCTTTTATCTCGTATCGGTACAATTATTCCTTCGATTATGTGAATAAGAACAGAATATATTTACCCATTTATATTCTCATTTGAAGTTTATGTTCATATAAACACAACAGTAGAGAAAATTCAACACTTCTTGTATCACGTATCCCTTCGGTTCAAAACTTCAGCCATATCTGAAGACAATCCATGTTAGAATGTGTGAAAATATTCTGCACATTCACGAAAGAACACAGGCAGATATTGGCAGGGGGCAGTCCAGTTAACACCCTGCTCTGGCTTCTCCCAGGCCTATCACAGGAGCTGTCAGCCCACAGTCTGATGTGGAGCCATCTCTACAATCACAGGGGCACCAGAACAGGTGGAAAACCAACTTAGAGAAAGGGACACTCTCTTCCAGCCCCTTCAATGGTGTCCCAGGAGAGCCTCAGTCCCAGTGCCTGGGCATGAAACCCAGCACAGTGAGTCAATTTGGAGTATCTGCCATGCTTCTGGGGTTTGCTGTCTAAGGGTGTCTGACACAATATAGGGTCGAGGGGAAAAGAATTTTGTAATTACACAGAATTTATGAGATGTTTAGGGGAGGAATTAAAGACAGGGAAAGACATGGATCTCCTTCTCACTTGGGGAGGAACAGGTGTTAGAAAACAGAGGTTTCAGATCTGTGTGCACGTGTGGGTAGGGGGTCTAAGTGCCAGTGACTGGACTGAGACCCAGTTGGGGTCATGGATGACAGCAGCTGGAGATACTGAAGGGAGTAAAATTGTCAGCGAGTGAAATGGGACCAGGGGTCAAAAGCCCATGTCTCTAAGTGCAGGGCCACATGAGCAGCTGAATGCTAGAGGGACCATAGGAGTCCCAGTCAGCTGTCAGACACACCGTGAGGTGCAGGTATCTCTAGGGGTGAGACCTGCTCGGGTGCATGTGTGTCTCAAAGGGGCAGACAGCTCTGTGTGTGCATGCGTGTGTGCATGTGGGAGAGGGTCTGTACCAGCAGCTGCAGCAGGACTGCAGCTTCAGGGCCTCATATGTCCAGTTGCCAGCAACTGGGGAGACTGGGATTCAGGGGCAACTGCTGAGCAGAGAGAGTGTGTGAGCCCAACTGTTGGAAGCATCTACCATGTACACATCTATACACGTATATAGTCCCACTAGTGGATACCCATCCTGGTGAGCTAGAGAAGGGAGTGGGATGAGGTTGCTGGTGCAGTGTTTGTGCAACCATCTGTGCAGCTGGCCATTATATGTGGTGTATACATCTGCTCTCTCTCTGTGTGCTGACCAGAAGCACATGTTGAGCCTTGCTGCTGGTTGGACCTGGGGCCATGCAGCTGTGGCACCTTCACCTACACTGAGCTGTCATATCTGGTCTGATTCTCGGAATACTCCTGTGTTATAAAGCTAAGTCAAAAGCACTCAAAATAAGGTTTCTCTCTCATTTTCATTGAGTCACACTTAAGATTTAACCAGTTCAGGGCATGATTACTAGTTTCCAATACCTATGACTTAGAAAATAGTTGAACAATTTTTCTTTTATTTTGTGCATCGCAATGTAACTAGGCGATGAAACCCTATCAAAACAGCAACAAGTAAACAAACTTGTAAAGTTTGGTAAACTAAAAATATCTAGGACTACCAGAAAAAACAAAACAAAACAAAATGAGGCTGCATAGAAAAATCATATGAGAAAATCAGGTTGGAGCAGACCTCCAGGGATCATCCAGTTCAACAGCATGCTTAATTCAGGGACAACTTCAGAGATAGATCAGGTGAAGCTTTTTAAATCTCCAGGGCTGGAAAAGCAAAAGAGAGGATGTAATAGGAAGAGGAAAAGGAGCCACAGACCTATAAGCCTTGGCAATGTGAAAAAAATAAGAAAAGAGGGGAGCACAAATGCAGACATATATTGGAGAGTTAAGAAAACTAAGTTAGGAGAGGAAGCTGAGACTGGTGTGATGGAGAGATTGAGAAAGAAGTGAAATCATCACTAGGAGTAGGAGACCAGATTAGTATTAATTTTTTTAAGTGGTTGAGGGACGGTCAGAAAAACTAAGAGGGGTTACCATGGTGAGAAATTTGGATGGAAAAGAAAAATATTCAAAGAGGAAGGTGAAGAAAAACTAAAAGATTCAGGAAATAAATTCAGATCTTAAGAAGAGATGCTAGAAAAAGAGAAAGCCAAGGAATCAAAAATCAACTCCAAGGTTTTGGGTCCATATTGGTTGCATAGTAGACTTTTGCTGGGGAAAGGGAGAAAAAGAATAAGATGAAAATTACCCTTTCTTCTAAGAGGGAAGCTGAACAATAGGATAAATGTTAAAGAACAGCAGTTTAAAAAAAGTGCAAAAAGTGCCTTTTGTCCTTAGTTTACATTTGTTCCTTTTGTTTAAATTTTCTAGGACATCACTTTTATAGTTTAGCAAATCTAATATGACCAGAAGATAACAGATTGAATTGAAAGTACAGGATACAAATTACCAAATAATATCAGATCATCACTGAATAATTAGCAGTACATCATTTCTTCTGCTGGAGAAAGTGACTTGATGTGATTTGTACAGTACTTGTAAGCAATTAGCTTTTAAATGAAAAATGCGAATGGATAGTGTTTTATTTGCTTGTTCTTGAGAAAATAAGTAGGAAATCCTTTGGATTCCTTTCTGAGTTTATATTGATGTTCAATTTAAATATGCCTAAAATCAATAATTAATTAGTAAATCTTAAATTTTCAGGAAATTTCCAAATTTTTCTAATGTATCTTTTCTTACATACTTGAGACATATATTTTAATTAAGATAATGTTCCTGCAAGCATAAGGAAATATACAGTAATATAATAATTAAAGAGTAAATGAATGTGCTGTTTTAAATATATTCCCAGCCTTTGATAGAACTGACTTGATTTTTCATGTAGAAATACTTAATTGGAGTGCACCTACCAGAATATTAGTACTTCTCTATGAATGGGTATCTCAGACTACATAATGCAGATTTGAATTATTGATGTTGAATTGATTGTTTGTACAACTTAATTGGTTTCTGCACTATTTTCCTATTGCCCCAGTATACCACATATATGCCACTGTGAGTGTATTATGGTACCGTGATACATGTTAATGGTCATAGGGCCTGATTCATCCAGGTCAGTCCTATTTTTTCAAATCTTTTTTTGAAGTCAGTAAATATTCTGCATAATAATTTTTAAAAAGTGAAGAAAATAAAAAAAGACCAGAGGGAAAATGTGAGCTAGCTCATACATGTTCCTCAGCATCTTCTGGCCGTTCTAATAATACATTCACACATCACAGTCTTAATGGTTTTTTTCAGAGAATTATATTCTTTTAACTTGAACGTTTTCACTTCTTTGGTATTTTCCTCTGAAATGATTTGTCACTAAGTGCATGATGATATTTTTTTATGTTCAAACACTGAAAATTCTTGCAAAATTCACTGCATCAGTTTAAATGCAATTCGCTGTATGGTAGCACATATCTATGTAATGTCAAACATTATTGGCCATCAGCTGCATTGTTGTCATTCTACACATAAAGAGAATTCTATTTTTACAAAAAAGAAATCATGCTATATGATTATACCAAATCCCTATTCCTTCATAAAGGCCCAGGACTTTTTAAACAATAATCTTATATGATGGGCTATTTCCTACTTCACTTGAAGAGAACAAAATGTGTCGAAGCTATCCTAAACTTTGAAGTACCAAAGTGTCACCCTGCGGCTAACAATTCCTATGTGAATGGCTGTGACTCGAGCCTGATTTGAAAAACACATGTGTGATGCTTCAGATAATGGATTTCTGGTAAAGAATATTTTATGCAGTACAAGAAACGATGATATCAAACTTGACAAAAGGAACTGGATGTCACATAACACTATGTACCTTGATATGCCTTGATTTCCTGCCTGATTCCATTCTTTAAAGAGCAGAATTTCCCAGTGATGCACAGGTACTCTGAGAGATCAAAAACTGTATAGGGGTTACATGCACTGGCCACAGACATTATTCTGATTTTGGGAAGGAAAGAATTGAGGTTAAGTGATCACTTCCTGCTTCTGTGGAGCTAGAAAGTAACCGGAAGGGATTGCTTCGTGGTCACGCTGGCTTTTGGGCAGTCTGCCCTGGTAGAAACATGAAAAGCTGTCATAAATTCACAGGATATGGCTATGATCTAAAATACTAGGTACGTACATGGCAAAAGTTCCTTTGCAGGGTTTCTTATTGCCACTTCTCTCCACGTATCACCTTCATCCTTGTCTTCCGCAAGCCAGCACTCTATGGGGAGACAAATCTCTTCATCAGAACGAGGGACTACTCTTTCAAGTTTGACTTCCTTCAGGTACCAACTGGGATCATTTCCAGTGTTGTCATGGCCAATGCGGATTTTATATAGCTGCCCAAGATCTCCGAGATTAATCTGTAATGAAGAAAAAAAAATACAGATTTTAATAACAAATTACAGTGTTGTCTTTTAGCCATCCTCATACCGAGCATGCAAGCTAAATGTACAGCTAATGTGGACTAGAGCAATGGGTTTTTTTAGAAAACCTTAGAAAGCCTTAATATACAATGAATCCCAGAGCAGTCAAGCAGAAGCCTATGGAGTAGTCTGCAAGTGTAATTTTATTGACTTCAGTACCATATTATTTAAAGTGACTAAAGGGCTTAGACATTCCAGTCTGTTTTTAGACCTCTTCACAGCATCCAGTTTCTAGTGTTATAATGTAAATCTCTATTTCTAGACAAATACTTTAACAAGCAGAAATAAGTTCAGTCATTGCTGCATGAAATAATATGTTTGGAATCCATACAGTTATCATCAGCAGAGTGCTATTAACTATTCCTACCACTTATCAGTCTGCTAGGTTTTTCTTTGACTTCTATTTTCACGTGCACTGGTGTCAAGGTTAACTGTTTCTGTAAGTGCTGATGCCACACTACAGAAAATTTAAACAATAAAACATGACTATGTCACATTGAATACTGCAGCCTTGAAATAAGAGCAACTATGTTTTAGGTTGCAGAAGTTTTTTCAGCAATGTTGATGGCAAGAACCTAAGCACAAAAGCAGGGTTGACCACTTCAATTTTCGGTACTGTGTTTGAAAGATCATGGTATTTGGGAAAAAAATCAGTAAGAAAAAAACAGAAAAATAGTTGTTTCTTTTACCATTTTACCAATTTTGTACTTTCTCTCATCAAAACAAAAAACAAACAAACAAAAAAGCTTGACAAACAGTTAACACCAGCATTGTCTCAGTAGTCCAAATCAACAAAAAAGATTAACTAAGGTCTGTGTTTGAAGGTCTGTTGTGTCTGTTCTGGCTGGTAATATTGATGTCTGCCCCAGAGTGAGAGTTTCCCCTTCAATTCTTTACAAAGGAAGACAACAAGGTAATGCTCCTTGTCTCTGTGGAGCCAGGAAATGTCAGAGACACTAGAGACATATCACTTTCACTCTTTTGTCAAAACGTTTTCCGAGGCAATGGCACAGGTTAGTGTAACACTGACATTTCTTGGTCACAATGACCATCACAGAAGAGAGTCTTGCAGCCCTAATTGAACACCATTTCCTTGAATCCTTGCGGTGAGCCTGGCACAATTCAGCCTCATAGGGTGAGATCATGACACCTATGCTAGTAGTATAAAGTCTGCACAGAGTCACACTTATGACCATAGTAGTAGGTTTTGCTATATTAAAACAGTATGTTAAAGTAAGATGTGCTAACTGAAGGTATAACTATGGCATTAATGCAATAAAACCACGTACATCAAAAATATGTCGCTAATATTCACACCAGAATTACAGCAACAGATAAAAAGCACTCTGAAACTAGCCAAAAATGTAGTCAGCACATAGGCTAAGTTGCCATAATAACCCTGTCACCCAGCTACAAAACAGAGACCACTGCAGTGGGCAAGAGACTGCTAAGGTTGCCTTGCAAATAAATAGAAAAATATATTAGAACTCTCACCCTTTATCTCACCCTTTATTGCAAACCGAATAAAGTGTGATGCTCTCCTGAAATCTAGGCACTGGCTGCTATTTGCAGTGCAGAAGTGTTAAAGGGCAATTTAGTAAATAAAACATTGAAACCTTGTGACCTCATCTCCATGATTAAATTCTGGCATAACCCTGTTGAAAGAGAAGCATTACAGCCATTTTTTGTACAGTATTCATTGCCATGATTCTTGGTCAGGACCAGGAAATTCTGTCAAAGAGCCTCTTTCAACTTCTGAAGCATCTAATTAGTCTTTTGTCTATGAAGAAAACTGAAACTATTGATAAAGCAAATTGTACATATCTATAGTACACATCATATGAGATGGCTCAAAAGTGAAGCTATAATTTTCTTAATTATATTTATTTATCATATTATGCTAAAGTGAATTTTTTTTTTTAGAAGAAAGTCTAAGATGGTAGGTATATTTCCAGGTGAATTCCCCTGCAATGACCAGGGACATCTTCCACTAGACCAGGTTTCTCAGAATCCCATCCAAACTGATCATCAATGATTCCAGGGATGAGGCATCCACCACCTCTCTGGGAGACCCGTTCCAGTGTTTCACCACCCTCATTGTAAAAAACTTCTTCCTTATATCTAGTCTAAAACTACTCTCTTTTAGTTAAAAGCCATTAGCTGTCACCCTATCACAACAGACCCTGCCAAAATCCATCCCCATCTTTCTTATAATCACAAAATCATCAAATCATCAAGGTTGGAAGAGACTTTCAAGATCATCTAGCACCACCATAATCACCCCTAAACCATATCCCCAAGTGCCACATCCAGACACCTCTAGAACACTTCCAGAGACAGTGACTACACAATGCCCCTGGATAAATTATTCTAATGTCTAACCACTCTGCCAGTGAAAAAAATTTTTTCTAATATATAATCTGAACCTCCCCTATCGCAATTTATGACCTTTTCCTCTTGTCCTTTCACTTGAGACTGACCCCCATCTCACTACAACCTTCTTTCATGAAGCTGGTCCAGACAGACAATATCCATAGCCTTTCCCTCTCACTGAGTCAGGTCGGTCAAGCAGGACTTGCCTTTCAATCAACGCATGTTGATTGGGCCTGATCCCCTGATTGTCCTGCATACGTCATGCAATGGCACTCAGGGTGATCTGCTCCATGACCTTCCCTGGCACCAAGGTCATGCTGACAGGCCTGTAGTTCCCAAGATCGTCCTTCTGACCCTTCTTGCAGATGGGTGTTATATTTGCTAATTTCCAGTCCCTTTTAAAAGACTGGAAATAAGTCCCTTAAGTACTGAAATACTGAAATAAAGTCTCCCCAGAGCCTTCTCTTCTTCGGGCTGAACAGCCCTAACTCTCTCAGACTTTCTTCATAGGAGAGGTGCTATAGCCAGATGACCATTTTTGTGGTCATCTCCTCCTCCTGCTGTTCTCCAGAAGACCTATTTCCTTCTTGTGCTAGGGACCCCAGAGATGGATACAGTACTCCAGGTGGGGTCTCACCAGAGCAGAACAGAGGGGCAGAATCACCTCCCTTGTCCTGTCAGCTGCATAGCAGTGGATGTTTGGCAGACCACTGGTCCAACTGAAGAAAAGAGATCACAAAAATAACCACATGTAGGAGACCTGACCAAAAAAAAAAAATAAAAAAAACCAACCAAAAAAAAAAGGGAACAGAAAGCTCTGTCCAGACCATTAGGTTTTTGAAAAATCTCAAAAATAATTAAAAACACAGAACACTGCCAAGCTGATAACATGCTTAGTAATACAGTTAATACTTTTGCTTAATATTCTGTTTCTGACTAATTGTTTATGGGTGTTCTTGGGGGGGAAAATTGTGTTTATTCTTGCATGGAAATTAATACAAGAATGTCAATGGCAGAGAGCAAATCAACTGTATATGATGTTCTGGAAGATGTATAATACAATTACAAATTTAGTTTCAGCACCAGTTTCATTTTTGGAACAATTTATCTTGCTGTCAGATCAGATATCACATTGGTCTCTCAGTGGTATTGACTTGCTAACATGTTAGTTTTTGTCAATTGGAATCCTGTCAAATGTATGTCAAATTTTGCTTTTGCAGTGAAATGCAGAGGAAAACACTCTTATAACACAGTAGAGCTAATGATATTCTTTTGACAACATAAACACTGTGTCTTAAGGTTGTTTCTTCATTTCTAGTGTTGACTAAATTGCCTTAAACTTCTGCATGACTTGAATGCAACCTGGCATCTAGAAATCTGCTTTCACAGCCAGAACATTATGAAAAAAGTTGTAAAACAAAGTTGACTTTGTTGCCCTCATAAACAACCTGCTTACAGAAACCTTAGTCTAGCTGCTCTGTATTCCAGCACCACAGATGCAAAAGTAACATTCAATTTTATATGGAAATAGCCATTCTGACAAAAATGCAATAAAAGTCAGAGGAAAGAATGGGTCTCAGGACTAAAGCATTGTTCTGAAAATCAAGCAACTAGATTCTACTCCTGAATCTGCTTTAGGTTTTCTGAGAAACATTACATAGTTCACAAGCCCTCTTTGCTTCACTTTCTCAATTATACAACAAGAAAAACATGTACGTGTCTCCTACAGGGACATTGCAAAGCTCTCTTCATAAATGTTGAGATCCTCAGGAAAAGACACAAGTCGAAAATTCTGTATTTTTTTCTAAAATTTTCTGTTCATTTTGGGTTAGTTGCTGTTTTTCCATAACTCAATTGAGAGATCAAAAATTATCAATTGTAATTCTCTTGACTAACTTTGTAAAGCTCGTATTTTTGCTCAGGGATGATGTGATCTCATTTACAGTCACCTGGTCTCTCATATAATCATGCAATTTCTGTTGTGACTAGCAGAATTTGTGCAGACAGAATAAGAGAGGAATAGCAACAACCTTCTCAGCAAATATGCTGTAAATCTACTGAAGAATGTGGCGAATATAATAAAGACACTCCTCCACTGCACTGTGAGTGGATATTGCAGGAACTCAAACCTCCTAAATGACAACGGTACAGGGAGATAGACGGCTGATGTATTTTGGGATAGTTCTACACTGCCCTGAACAAACCTGTTAAGAGTCCTAGCCACTGTGCACCTGAGTTAGCACAGTAGTCATTTAGACTGACCAGTGTCCTACTTCTCATGGCACCCTGCTGCTGGTGAGCACTGACCAGCAGTGCTGCAGCACAAGTAGCAGCTTGAGATTAATCTTTGCTGTTCTCTGCAACAGAGCATTGTCAAAATCATCAGACATCAAGTCCTCAACCAAAGCACATGGTCAAAACATTGCAGAGTTTCAAACATCTGTTGATTAAACATATTAAAAATTGGTTTGCAAAGTGTCTTCCTCTAGATTCTTCAGTTTGATGTAGTAGAGTTTGGACATGGATGGAAATTCAAAGTCAGGTTCAATTCTGATGTGGCTTACATCAGCCACATATAGAATGTAAATAAGACCTAAGCTGCAGAGATAACAAACAAGGGCATGGAAACACAGATATCTCACTGAGGTCAAGAAATACGACAAACATCAGGTATATTGATTTTCTTAGGGATGGTCTATTACAGAGATCTTCTAGAAATGCCAACTTTATGCTCTTCATAGCAAAAGTTTTTATAAAACATTTGAATAATCATCTACAGTTCATTTGTTGGTTGATTGTGAAACTCCTTCTGATGCATCAACCGATTTGCATCAAGTTCCGTGATAAGTTCTAAAGGGGATGGACCTCATACAGGCCTTGCTTATGTGACAGACTGCCAGTACTTAATAACCTCAATAATACCATTGTGGCTACAATGATAGTGGCAATTCTATTACCTTTGTAGCATTTTTCTTCACTGTTATAGGAAATAATACCAACACATCATATTTTATAGTATCAGTACCAGTACATATTATTGAAAAAACTGTCCACCACTTTCAAAAGGGCCACATTTTCAAACACAGCCACTTTGCTTCAGTCACAGTCATATTCTAAAAGTTTACAAGCAGTTAAACTAGATTGACCTGCTAATCCATACACCTATACACTTTGCACATTGCTACTATTTATTTTTGTACAAGCATAGGACTAAATTATCTTCTTACCAAAGGCAATGGGAACATTTTCATTAAATCATGCATTAGACAACTTTGCCTTATTTTTTGAAATTGAAGATTAACGAAACTCATATTTTACAATTTGTCTCTCAGCATAAATTGAAATCCAGGTTTATCAGCAAGAAGTTCTTCCTAAAGAGGATGCAAGGACTAAATTTTAATTCCACTTCTAAATGAGCTATGCAAATACACTTTTCGGTCCCTAGCATACCTGTGATATTTTGAGTGGAGTCAGTATGACCTATTTTCATGTACTTAAGATGTTTAGCTAAGTGAAAAGTGAAGTAATTTCTTGTCTGACCAAAAAACTGTTCAGTGGATAGATACCTCCATAAAAGGATGGAAAGAATACATGTAATGACCCCATTTCTCTTTTATATACTGCAATAAGCAAAATAATGTCACTGCATTCATGTTGTACACAAAGTATCCTGCAATCTCTTTGTGATAAATTCAGGCTAGCATGAAAATCGTTTGGATAAATCAACACTTCGGAGGCAGCTGCACCAAAGTCCCAATGCCTAACATATCCACTAGATAACATGTTCAACAGACAGTTATTAATTTCATGTAAGGCCACTTCATTAACAGAATTTTAGAAAAGTCATGCACAGCAACTGGATTCCCAAAAGAAAGAAAAATCATTGACTTCATTAGTTTAACTTCTACAGCATCTGCATATAATGAAGAAATCTTTGAAAGTAGAAGATATTTTTTAATTGTGAGCATTCAGCTAATAACTGTTGCCAAAAATATCATAACTAATATATCAGTGTAGTACCCATGATCTACCCACGGTGCTTGCTTTTTCCAGATGTCTGAATTCAGCCCACTTGTTAATTATGCCCAAGAAACTTGACACAGTTACATATTAACTAAAGAATTAGAGTATGTCACAGGTGTTCACACAGAAATTTAACAGTCTCATGAAAAAGGGTGGATATAGACATGCAAGGAGTAGGATTAAAGGCCACACAAAAATGAGCATTATTTTTTCCCACTTCATAGTTGCTTTGGTCACAAAAATAAACTGGATAAACAAATACTTCTCATTGCACACTGACAGTTAAACACTTTCTTTTCCAGTCCACTCAAGCTCTGAAAGAACTTTTTTTTTTAGTGGGCGATTGATCAAATTATGCTAATACCAAGTGCATATGTATATATATATATATATATACAGTAAATACATACATATATCTATGCATCTTTATATATATCTATCTATATACACTCCATACTGCAGTACATACTGAATAATTACTGAACAAGTAGCACCACATTCCCCATTCCCTGTTCTTGAAGATGAGATGAGTTGTGTTTTTCTCCAAGATTGTTTGTGAGTTCTTTACAATCATTCTATGTTTTTTTATTGGAACAAGTTAAATTTTGCTTCATGCACAGACTATAGCTGATGGAGATAATTTTACATACTTCTCCTTTTTATCTCAGTAAGGAATGAGGTTCATATGCATTTCACAGACAGACAGTTTCAAGTCGAGTTAAAGCTATGAGTATGATTGTTTTGTGCTGCCTTAAGCATCTCTGACTAAAGCCTGAGTTTCCCTAGGTTTTATTCCACTGTTTCTGGACCTAAATGGCTGTTATGGCAAACAGGGACAGCTGGAAAATAGCAGGACACAAGCTATGCCCAGCTTTTAGGCATCGTCAGTCTCATGGTTAAGAAAGCGGATAGCTACATCAGTGCTTGTGTTAACTTCTGCAATCTTCCCAGTTTGGAAGGATTCTCACTGAGCTCATTTCAGGCTCTTTTATTCAAACAATAGGAGGAAAAGCATGAAAATGGATTTGTTTCAACCTATTTTTACAACATTTAGTTTTCCCCTCACTGCTTCTCATTTTACTTTAGAGATCTCAGTTTTTACTCATGAATGAATAACTACGAATCCAGGATAGAGGAATGAAAGACATGCAGTGAAACACAACAGATTCTTAGAGTCTGTAGGGTTGATTCTAAAGAAAGGAGTTTTAATTATTCCTGTATAGGTTATTTAAAATCATTGATGATTGTATTTAAACAGGAGGAAACCAAAATGAAAAACGACAGATAAACTTCTAAGTGTACCACCTTCATGTAATGCAGTACAGCCTAAGGTGCACCTGATGAACACAATTCTTTACAAACAAAGCACATTTAACTGGAAGGAAAAAGACTGGTTTTAGAGCTTTAACAATCTTATCACAGGAACACTGTTTATTAATTTTTATGATCAAGTACCTCTGCAAGTATTAGGAGGAGACCTGCTTTTCATGTACCCATATTATTTTCTGGTATTTGCCCTGATAGAGCATAGCAGTGTTTAAAGGATTATTTATACAGATGACGAAACTTTAAATCATGTGACTGGATGTGGCATCGTCTTTACAAATTAGAGAAATGGGTTCATGCAGCAAAATTCCCATCAGGGATAGATTCCAGTTTCCAATGCTCCTAAAATATAATGCATACTCCATGTTCTGTACTTGCAAACATGGAACAACTACCTTCCTTAGAAAGACAGCCACCGACTACAAAATATAAAATAAGGTTAAAGCAAAGATTTTGAAAATCTATTAGGAAAAAATTCCAGCCTTTCTAGTAGTTTAATATAGTATTGTTTAAGATAAACTGGACAATGTGTCAAGATTGGTAAGAACAACACTGCCCTAAAGAGATTGCAGAGTTGATAATGAAGTAAACGTGAGCATGAAAACGTAAGCAAAGCATGAAAAAATTCTTGTTAAGGAAGTACTAAGTCCTGCCACTATCAACTAAGATAAGCAGTATTTTGAAAGCAGATCTGCAGAACCAGTCAGTGCGTTTACTAACTTCATTATTACTGGAGCAGCAGAACTTGTACTCGAAGGTATGGAATTATTATGTATTGAAGTAATAAAAATTGAGAGATTGCAGCTGACTTTTACTGAAGATAATAGGCTTACAGACTTCTGCTTAGTTCTCTTTGACACAGAAGGGAATATTTGGCATGACCAAACATTAAAAGAATACTTATAAAAAGAATTTCTTTATCAAACAGTGTGTACACTCATAAGGGATAATTCACCATGTTTCAAAGAATGATGATGCAGAATACAGGGCTACAGAGAATATAATTTACAATATAATTAAAGCTTCAATGTCTTGAGCAACTCAACATTCTGCCAAAATCAGTATTTTTGAAATACTGAGAAGTAATCAGGGACTGTGATGACACCAGAGGAAAATGCAGGAAACAGATCACACTTGTGATGAAAGCTGTAACTTATGGTAGATTGATATCCCTTTGCTGGAGGAGGAATGACTCTCAACAGAAAAATTATGCCCTAAAAACTATGCCTGAATAGTAAGAGAAGCAGAAAACTGTAGCCTAGAAGTAGTTTCTTGGAACACACAGGAACAATTGCAGAGCAGAAAGGGAAACCCACCAAAGTTCAACACTGTTTTTTTAATGTTTTTATATTGTTCATCCCTGACATACCCATCTGTAGGAAAAATTGCTAGGCCTCAAGGGCAAATATTGTGCAGTTTACACATGACTGTCTTGTGAGAACCTAGAACCCAAGCCTCCAGTCAGAAACAAGAACTGTCTCTGTCACACAATATCTGTAAATTACCTTCAATGAATACCATCATATAGAGATCTCCAAGGGTAATAGCCTTCTTACACTCTACCTACATTACACTGGAGTCTGGCCAGTTTTTAATTTAACTTACACAAACCTTAATCAGAAATAGCCAAGGTGAATGAAGTTACACTGGTTTTATACAGCAATACAAGTAACATCAAAATCAAGTTCTAGATGAGCAATGAAATCTCAGGTGGATATAAAGAAGCACAAGTTGATTCACTCGAGTTTTAATAACTTTCTTTCTTTTTTTCATTATTTTTATCTTTACTGAATATTCATTATTTACTTTTAGGTTACTACGCAGTTGACTGTACTTTCTATCAGACTACTACTCTTGATTTTTATTCAGACAATCCAGTATGGTTTTGTCTCATTCTCTTTGTGTGGCCATTTCTCCATCATTTCTTATGGTTGTATTTTTGACCAGAGGGATTTTGAAATGATATGGTACTTTGATTGTTTTTGTGAGGCATGATTGAACTTTATTTTTTTCCATTATATTATGCTGAACTCTTGCAGCTCCTTGCATCAGCTAACACTTTGTTTTAAAAAAAGGTTACCTAGAGTTTAAATAGCCTTCGAATATGCAGCACATTTCTACACAAAGACTGCAAATCAAGGGCCATTTAGTCAAGATGGTTCCCAAACTTAATAGACTAAACTAGCGTAATCAAAAGTAAGAGGTGCTATCCAATTTTTCTGCAACTCCACAGGTTTTAGAATTACTGATGTTATTATATGATGCTCTTAATGTTGGAAAACTGTGGGAGTACAGGAGAGGTTTGACTAAGAGCAGTGGAAAAAGGACATAGAAATATGTGAAGAAATCTATGGAACTCCTGTGGAAAACACCTTCTTTACATTCGTCTAAGGAAAGTTAATACTCTTCATATTCATGTTCATGTTTAATGTTTGTTGTATTTCATCCTTCATTGTACCCTTACTCCTCAGTTTTTTATAAAACCCCTCAGTGTTCTGCACCCCAGTTTTCTCCCTTTCCCCTGATTGGTTAGGATTTGCTGCACTGCAGTACCTAATTAATTAGTAATCCCTTATGGTTATCTCCTCCCATTTTCCCTCTTCATTGGTTCATATTAGCATACTCCTCCCCAACTCCTCCCTAGTTCCGCCCACTTTTCCAGTACCTTCGGTTCCCTACCCTATTTAAGCAGAGTTCTCCCTCCAATAAAGTGCCATTTTACCCTCCATCTCCGAAGTGGCCAGACTCATTCCCTTGGGCTGCAACAGAAAACTGTGGCAATATGAAGTGCTGAAATAGTTGGAGAACACAGTTTTCTTTTGGGTTAACAAAAAACTCAGCTACCTTATTAAATTGAGACATTTAAGAGGGAAAGTGTGGGAAAAGGAAACCAAAACACTTTATCTTTCTTTTCTTTCTCTCCCCATTGATCAGCACTGACTGAAAGTTAAGTGCTTTTGAGAAACAATGGATGGACAGACATCTGGTCAACTTTGAAGCTCTGATGGTATGGTTACAGATTAATTTACAGGTTTGATTACACAGTTAGGTTTTATAAAAGGTTTAAGTTGTATTCCTCAGTACAATGGCATATCACCAAAGAAAAACATCAGGCACAAAACCAAGGTGCAGTATATCACACCTAAACATAAATGTTGATGTGAATAGAAATCATCAGAACTCCCGGAGCAGGTGTCAATCTTGCTTTGTTGCTGGGAGGATAAAAATTATGCTTTGGGATATATATTGCTCCTTCCAAAGAGAAAGCAAGCAAACAAATGTTCTTGGTTCTTCCCTCAGGGAACAGAATAAATGATTAAGAACTGGTGTCAGACAGCATTAACCAGCTCAAATATCCAAGATCATACAGCCAGAATGATTTGAAAAGGAATATTTAAATTTAGTTTTCAGGTAAACACTGATTTCACCTTCCTGTTTTGATATGAGATAATCTTAAAACACCATTATCTGCAAATTTAGCCAAGTTGCTTTCTACTTAAAAAATGTAAGGGGAAGATCACCACTGCCTTTCTTCTGCAAGGACTTACTTATACTTCAAACAGCAAAAAAAATTTAAAAAATCACAGATACTTCCTGTCCCATCTGTCACTGATTCTCTATCATCTGTTTATTATGCATAAATTATTTCAACCTAAAAGACATATCACAGTTTTAACTACCGCAACAGATACAATCCTGACTGAGGAACCGCATGAACTAGAGGAAATTGCAGGAATTATAAGGTCTTGTAGAAGTCCTGAGAAATGCTATGTTTCTGAAGGACATCTCAGAGATTTTTTCATAGAGAGAAATCTCTCCATTTGCTTGGAGAAGCAGGACACCACTAATCTGAATCACGAGTTAACATACTCTGTGTGATTTTATTCTAGTCCCTATCCATCCCCCCTTTCCTTCTTACTTTCTCCAAGAAAAGGTTCACACAATAGTGTGCTTCAGTGGAAGTCCAAGGAAGTTCATGGAAGAATTTACAGTGGACACTTTCAAAGATGAACTTGCAACACAAGCCATAACCAAGACTATCTTATTTCATGAATGCAAAGACCAGATAAAGAAAATTCTTTTTACCTCTTCAAATGAACAACATCTAGTGTAAACTAACACATTAAGCAGATGCAAGTATGAAGCAGATTCTGGGAGACATGTCTGCTTGATGCAGTTGTGAATACATTGGCTATTTAAAACTCACTATCATAAAAAATCAGCCACTCCCTCAGAAATACTTATGATCCTTACATATAGCTTTGAGTCCTTTTTATTACCTCTATTATCTTGTTTTGAGAAAAGCTATATTGCATATGGTTTCAATTCTCTGGAGTTTACATAACAACCATACTACACCTTAAATGTATCTTCACTGCTGGGATTAAACAGCTGGTGTTTCCCAGATCCCAAAATAATAGGACCAGAAGCTTTGTTTTCTCCATAAGCGTAAAGGGATACTGTTGCTGTTGTGCCAGCTGTTTCAAAATCTCCAGTGACTACAGTAATCTTCCAGTCTCCTTCTGTAAAGTAAAAAATAAAGTCAAAATGCTTGTATAACTGGTACTTAAATGTTGCAATTTACTTGAAAGATATAAACAAAAGCATAGTTTGGCTCAAGGACCATGACTACAATGTGCCTAAACGGTAATGAGGAAGAGGCAACAGAAGATAGGCTAAATAGTACATCATTCAAACTCGTCTTAAGCAAGTTGTGGATCAAGGATCTAGGATTGCAGAAAATAGGATAGCTGGAAATATGAACCCAGAACTCAGTGAAATTTCTAGTGATAACCCTGTTGCTCCACATGGAAGAAGACCAACATCCAGAATTTAGATTATGACAATACATATGACCAAGAAATGCATCAGGACAAATATCAAAACATCCCAATTAAGTAAAATTTCCTCTCATTTTATGTTGATGTGGCACATCAACAGAGCTCCGATTGCATGGCTGGAAGCATGACATTGAAATCAGCATGGAAAAAAAAGAGATTTTGTAGAAAATTCTGAACGAGACGAGGACTCATTAGAAAATCATTTTATATAAAGCTCCCTGACACTAAAATGTCATCTTTGCTCACATGCAATGTACACAAATTATTTATATATTCAAAAGCAGCTTAATATAAATCTTATTTTGGAAAAGAACAATTCATAATTGTAAAATGCATTTCTGCATCTGAAAAGCTGGGATTGCACGCTTCTCTGCCCCTCATTGATTGCAGCTTTTGTCTGTGTGAAACAAGTTCCACTTAGCAACTTAAATTCATTCTGTGCAAGACAAACAACAAAGGAAATACCAGCCCACAGTCATCTTATAAATAAATACCATAGCATACACTGCAGTTTTATTAATAGAAAGCTGTCTGGTAATGCCTTCCTGATTAAAATCTGTTGTCTGACAGAAACATTTATCTTGGGCCAGCCCCATTATCACTCAGTAATTTGCCCTGCAAAGATTGAACTGGACCAGGAAGTTTGATCTCCTGTTTTCCAAGTTTTTTGATGTCTGACCAATGCCTGGTTTTGGAAGGTGGTAGGTTTTTAAGCACACGCAAATACACATCTGGGAATTCAGAAAGCAGCTGAAGTTTATTTGGTCCGACCAATCAAACCTGGCCAGCTGGTTGAGGGAAGGAATTCTCCCCCTGTACTCTACTGTGATGAGATCCCATTTGAGTACTGCAACCAGCTCTGGGGACCTTTATATAAGAAGGATGGGACCTGTTGAAACAGATCCAGAGAAGGGCCATGAAAATGCTCAGGAGGCTGGAGCACCTCTCCTGTGAAGGTTGTTCAGCTTGGTTCCAGGCAGAGCTTATTGCAGCCTTTATTAAAAGGACTTAAAAGAAAAGCAAAGAGTTTTTACAAGGACGTGTAGTGATATGACAAGGGAAAGTGGTTTTAAACTGAAAGAGGGTAGGTTTAGACAAGACATAAAGAAGAAATATTTTTACTACAAGGATGATAAGATACTGGAACAAGTTGCCCAAA
Source organism: Manacus vitellinus (assembly GCF_001715985.3). NCBI lineage: Eukaryota > Metazoa > Chordata > Aves > Passeriformes > Pipridae > Manacus > Manacus vitellinus. The sequence continues at coordinate 38,762,662 of NW_021939396.1, forward strand.
GAAGCTGTGGGTTCCCCGTCTCTGGAAGTGTTCAGGGACAGGTTGGATGGGGCTTTGAGCAACCTGGTCTGGTGCAAGATGTCCTTTTCCATGTCAGAGGCATGTACTAGATATCTTTAAAGATCTCTTTCAACTCAAATTGTTCTACAATTCTATAAAGGAAGTGAACCATGCAAGTTCTGCCAAAAGTTGTTAAACTCCAACTTGTAAGAAATTCTTTTGTGCCTTTGAAAATCTGAATCTTCACAGCCTTCTCTATAGACCCACCTTCTTGAAAAAAGAACCATAGTGCCAGACAACAAAAGGATAAACATTAATTAGAAGAGTGAAAAGCCTCTATACGCTGAAACTGGAAACACAGAGCGTAAGGCAAGGGCTTCCTGCCCCATAGAAGAAGAGCTTGCTTATAAAAAAGTCAACCTCCTTAAAGGCAAAGTTCCTTTGGACCATTTGGTTGGAAAATAAGGACAATTCCATTTACAAAGGCTTATGAAGGGTGGTGCAGACAAAGGGTAAAATATGACCCACTACTCTGCCTAAAAATTAAAAAATCAGTCAGAAACAAATACTCATTTCAAAGCAGGTAAAATTTATTTTCTTTTGGACATGTTCATTGATTAATTGTGCCTTGAGTGTTTTTGATGGCCATTTCTCTTGTATTATCCCCTCAAAGTCTATCTTTTATTAAGCAATGGAGCTTCAAAATGATGCAGTTGCTACTCTTGAGACTGTATGTTCTACCTAGCTCATCTTCTACCTCCTACGGATAAGTTTAGTATCACTAAACTGTTTTGCACACAATTACCACTGTGAAGGTAAAATAAGGAATCAAATTTCACCAAAAAAATGATTAAAAAGAGTTTTGGCTTGAACTCCTCTATATTGATTTTGAGTCTTTTTCTTTTTTCTCGAAACAGAAAGGACTTGTGTTTGAAAGACAATGTGGGTATAGGAAAAGAATCCTAAAATTTCTAATCTGATGCCCAAAATTCTCATTGCATTGCATGCTTCCAAATGGAAGCTGGAAACAGTATTTCAAAAATGTAATTCTTGTTGGTATAAAAAGCTGGGGTTGTTCTGATGAGGTAGAATACCAAGAGTTCCTTAATGGCTGAAGAGGAATACACATTAAGGGGAAAATAATACAGAAAAATATGTAATGACATGGCATTCCTTTAGCATACATGGAGAAAAGGTGCAATCTAACACCATATACCTCCCTGGGGACATCAGAAAGTGGTACCTTGCCACAGATGACTTTCTAGATTTATTTTTTTTTCTTTTATAGAACAATACAACACACTAGAAAGTTCTAATTCTCAGAAAAATAATTCTGTTTAAAAAAAATTATGTAGAATGAAGATGAGATATAATTAAAAGCTTATGGGAAAAAAGTAGGTGAACAAAATCTCAGATGAACCACTGAAGCAGGAATTGATGTAGTCCCTCTAGGTGTAGGACACGCAATTTCAAGTCTCCCACTGTTCCACATTTTACCGACTGTCCCAAACAAGACTTTATTTGTTGCATATGCTTTTGGCTGCCTAACTCTGATTGAGACATTTGCACAGCTTAAACAACATAGCATAGAGACCCAGCTATAGGTGCAGAAATGACTAACCAGACCAATTTAAGAGGATCTCCAGGTGCAGGCCATGAGAAAACAAGGTGTGCAGAACAGCTGAAGCACAAAGAGTGATGAACAGACCAAAAATGAATGCCTTCTGAAAAAAGCATAGGCAGGAAGAAAAGATACTTTTGGTTCAAAATAAAGTTTATAATAGTGGGATTCTAGTATAATTTATAAAATAACTGGGCACACATTTTACTGTTAAACGTTTGCCATAGGAACACTGTTTAGGACAAGGTATTTATGTCTTTGTGGATATCTTGATTGATACAATAAATTTTGAATAAACATTTTCAAACTTTCTCCCAACACCTTCTAAATCATTGTTCAACCTACAGCATGAAGCACTTCTCACAGCTGAGAAATTCTAATGTGTTATTAAGAAATTTAATTTAATCTGCTCTGGTTGCAGGGACAGAAGAGGCAACCTGAACAAATATGAAATCAGAAGTAGAACAGAAAACAAAAAGTTAATGTTGAGAACAAAACTATATATAGCCCAGGAGAGCTAATCATGTATTAAAATATTAACTATAAAAAAATGAAATTAAGATAGATCACCAGTAAGTGTTAGAAGAATAAAAATTTTTCAAACAAGCAGAGAAAATTAATACTATGGAAAGAAAAATGACAGAATAAAAAGAAAGCATAAACAAAGTTATTTATTGTTTAAATTAAAATGTGAACCTCAGAGTTTACTAAAATGTATGAATAGTGTGCTGTAATTAATGTTTTAAAATAAATACAAATGGAAGCAAACATGTAAAGCAATTAGTTCTGAAACAGAAAGTCTTCATTAAAAGAAGAAAACTAGAGCAGCATTTACCATTTGCCTCTTGAATTTTCAGATGCTGATTTTTTTTAAACTCTGCCAAAAAAAAAAATCTGTTAATAGAGGACCTATCCTTTAACACTAAAGAAAAGGTTTGAAAGAAGAGATGAAAAAGACATTCCGTGTTTTACCCGATACAAGAAAACCCTTTCTCATTCATTCCCTCCTTACTTTCTCACTATCACTTGTAGCAATTATACTATTTAACACAAATTGTGTTCTCTCAGAAATATAGCAAAGGAAGCAGCAAAATGGTTAATTTTGATATTTACAGTGTAACTTCAGCCCAGATTTCTTCAGAGGCAAAAAATTACAAATTATTGTCCTTATTTCCATAAAGTTACAATAAACCTTACCTTGAGGGTACAGCTCAATTTCTGATTGGATTATACCTTGGGACATAAATGGAATCCACCTAAGAATAAGAAAGAAAATAAGAAAGCAGGTAGGAATCAAATTTTTCTCCACTATATTACCATATAACTGAATGATCCACATCTGATTTTCCTACTGAATACATATAACAGCAAAGGGTCTCTACTTCTAAAATTTTAGTATTAGATTTGATAGATGTTAAAATAGAAATCATTTGCTCAACAAAGAATTTCATTTGTGCAAACATAAGATCTTTGTAACTGTAAAATTCACCTCTATCAGATTAGGAGACTCATGTGGCACTACTGTACTTGTTCCTATAGCTAAATAGAAGAATATGGCACAGAACATATCTTCAGTACTATGGATTTAGTAGTAAGTATAATTTGTATGTATCTATCACACTATTTCTTAAAATCACCGTTCAGTGTTAAAAACAAAGATGGAACCAAATATTACTCTTTCTTATTCCTCCTACAAATTGGGGACAGGTAGATGAGTCTGAAAAAAAAGACAAATCAAGGCAAACATTTGTTAGGTTTCTTAGTAATGTTACTCAAGGCTATGGATAATTTTGAAACCTTGTTATTCAGAATATGGATCATCAACAGTTTTAGCTTCCTCTTGTTTGGTATAAGATCAGCTGGTTTTTACAGAAAAAAAATGCAGCAAACTTCTGGGCTGCTGTTTTTTGTTTCCTCGGTACACTTCCATGGACTCTCTAGGAATGACCTAAAGCATTCTGTCTCCTATGAAGCCTGTTGGGATTCCAGTATAAGCTGGACAAGTTAAGTCCAGAACAACTTTTGAAGGTTCCTTATTTTTAGTCTTGAAAATATTAGCTGGCCAATCCATAGAAGCACCAGTCCCTAAGAAATAATTTTTTACTAGTCAACTACTTATTTCTATCACTTCTGCTATAACCTGATCACACAGGCATTTTCTGCAATCCTAAATGCTAAAAGGTGTCAGTAACTAGTAAATACTATATAACTGAAATCAAGTAAGAGCTGTTGGATGTTCAGAAACTAATATCAGATTTTCAAGATAGCTAAATGCTTATGTTTCCTTGGATAAATGAGAACAAAGACAGCACTTTGTTCGTATCCTGGATCATAAAACACCTATGTAAAATAAAACTGTGAGGCTGAACATTAATAAACTAAAGAGCTTTCTGAAGAGCCCAAGCTTTCCTCCCTCTTGAACAGAGCACAGTCTTTCAGCTTCACATTTTGCCAACATGGAAGCTACGCCTCACCCCACCACTGACCTATTTTAACCCCTTTTCAGTGGCAGTGTTTCCTTGTAGAAAAGTTAGAAAAAAACCCACAACTTTTGTTTCTTTTTGGCAGTGTCTATCACAGAATAATTTTTGCTGATCAACATCTGGTGTTAATTACCACAGAATTAATACAGCAAAGTGTCTGCCATTCATGGTTCCTAAGCCATGTTACCCACTGGAGGACAGCCATGACACAGAGTTGATTTTTTGTGTTTGAGGTAGGAAGCTGGCCTAACTTCTCTGTAGAACTTCCATTAGGAAATTTTACCTATTTTTTTTAGAAAGTTAGCAACTCCAGCTAGCAACAACAGCTGGTCTGCATCCAAATCTAGTCCAGAGAAATCCTCAGTCTCATACTACTATTTAAAAAATATGTTACTGATCGAAGAAAAATCTCAGTTTTAGAGTTTTACCAAGGTGACACAGCATCTTTATTCCTATTTTTGAGGATGTGACACCAAGAGCTGCAAGAAACTGTTCAAGGTTATATCACAAATTCATTAAAATCCAGACAAAATAACTAGGCAACCTGCATTTATTAAATATTATTAATTAAATATTATTTACTCTAGTGCCTTGTCACATAGTCGTATTGTTTCTCTACGCTTCCTTAATTTCTCTTGAGTGATGCACATAGCCATGAAATAGACTGCAAAGTGGAAACTCTAAATGTGGGATTACCATATTTCTCCAAACATGCAAAATTCAGTATTTCTCAATTGACTTTTAAGATGCTCATTTAATAACCTAAATGGAACAACCACAAAATAATTCTGGGTATCACATTTCTCTCTCTAGCTATGCTGTTGTTCATAAAGAAAGTGAATGCTACTTCTGCACTGCAAATCTGTTTTCTTTCCCATTTAGAAACACACTTAATTTAGAACCTTTTTGTGTGCTTTATCTTTCCTTCCTGAGAGGTAAGTCACACTTACAGCACTGATCCTGATAAGGCTGTACTCTGCAATCTAGTGACATAAACGCTGTATAAGCATTTAACCTTTGCTATGGACCATACAGCACATTAACTGAAGCAATCTGTTCTGGAACAACACATGTTATGGGTTTAATGAAACTGCAAAATAATCCAAATTTGTCTTTCCCCAAAAAACTCACATTTAATACAGTGACTGACATAACACTTTTAGTAATATGTGCTGAGGAGTATTTAAGATTATTATTGTAAACACTACCTTTCACAATTAAAAACATATTCTGAGTTGCTGGAGGCTTCTCTGACAACGATTTTATCACAGTACCAGTACTGGGGCTTGCTATTGGCCTCACAGTGCAACAGCACCTTCTGCAGCTTCCCAAGAGACACAGCTTCCACTTCAAAAACATTGACCTGGAGGACAGAGGAGACAGCACTGTGCAATTTGCCACTACTAAGGCAGGCTGAAAACCGACATATTTTAAAAGCCTGATTAGCTCTCACAATGTACAGATTCCCATTGGTTTTAATGACAGCTGGACTGTATCCAAGCATTTTGGATCTGAAAAGTTAAATGTCATTTAGTGACATATCAGAGTAAATGAGAAATCACAACTGAAGTCAAGCTGTAGTAATAATCCCAAATAAATTGTTTTTTTTCAGCCATCATCCAAAACACTGCACACACCCTTCAATATTGTTTCAATACCTTGCCATTTCCATTACTCTTCTCTAGGTAAGAATGAGTCGAAGCTGTTATTTCCCTTGCTGATATTTATTTGAAACACACTTTCTCATCCTTTTCTCTTTTTTTATCTCACCTCCTCTATTTACATTTTATTCTGCTGAAGGAAACTGAAATTTGACATGCCACTCTCCCCTTGTTATCCATTTAGGTTTGTGCTTACAGTTGGAAAAGATTGTTTTCATAGGAGCATGAAGCTGCTCAGGTTCAGGTTGATGATTTTCTGCCACAGTAAAAAGTGTACAGCTTTCTCTCTCTGAATGTAATGGTCCAGATCACTCTTCTCAGTAAAAAGAAAATGAAGGAAAGAAATACACTGGAAAATTCATACCTATAAAGTTCTCAGTCCTTGGCAAATGGCAGAATTGAGACTGCCTGTGCAACACTAGTTATCCCTTGTGTATAGGTAATATATGATCACAAGCTATTCTCTCTGAAAGACTCCTGCCTCAACGTGTGCACGGGAGGACTGCAGTTTTTCAGTATTTCTGTTTATCCTCATTATCTTTATGACTCTATGCATTATTTACAGCAATCACCCAAAGAGCTCAGTGAAGCAGAACTGATTTCCCCAATGACTTCACCTTTGAACTTCTTCCAAAGCACCCCAGTTTTCTATAAATGTTAAATCTGTGGTGGTTTTTTTTGAAAGGCCATCTTCGTATTAATTCAATTTACCTATATAGTTAAATCACAGAGTTTATTGCCAAAAGCTGCCAAAGATGCAAAGTGCTTTGGGTGCTCAACTGAGAAACGGAGTGGTGAATTTATTGGCATTTCAAAAAGCTTCCTAGGTGCAGAGCAGAATTCTATTTGAACGAATCTCAGTTACAGCTATGGCTCTTCAGAAAAAATTAAACAGGTTATTCAGCAAAAGATAAGCATGAAAAAAGTGGTTGTTCAGCAAAGCTTTATTTTAGGTGATCTGTCCAATATAATGTAGAATATCTGTGGCAGGGATGAAATCAAGTTGTTCAAGTCAGCACTCAACTGCCTCTGCCATAAAATGATGTATCCCAGTCCCTGTTCTGCTGCTCTAAACAATCCACTGTCTCATTCACCCATTTCCATAACAAAGTGCACTTTGAACCATTCCTCTTAGCCACTGTATAAATAATATGCTGAATTTACTATCAATCTGGCTAGAATAATGCCCCCCAGAAAATTCCACTTAAATTCTGAATTTTAATTTCAATAGAACTTTATCTCTCATACATTAGTAATGGCATAAAATATAGATTTTAAAATAGTATAGATACATTTGAAGTTTCCCAGTGGGTTATTACTATTCTTAGAATTTTAGAGATTGCTTTTTGTTTTGTAAGTAAGTGTTCCAATAACAGCTTGATACTCTTGGTTATACATGCAAATGTTAATCCTCAATAGCTCACGAAGGAAGAAACAGGCTTGATAGAAGGTCACAAGAAGGCTACTGGTAGAGTTAACATTAAATTTAGTAGCTCCTGAAATTCAACCATACTGCAGAAAATCAGGCTGATAAAAATATTTTATTTATGGAGGAGCTAGGACATAATTAATTGAAAGAAAAATTACTTCAGATCTCTCCTGTATTAAAGCTACACTATTAGACACTAAAAGAAATAAATAACAAACAGATCTACTAAGATCTGACATCATGGAACAATTTCTGTACACGTATTTGGAGCCAGCTGTAACTCATCATACCTTGAAAGGATATGTTTTAAATTCATAGGCAGCTCTTCTCATCATCCTGAGATGGAGCCTCAAATAATTTTTCTTTCCTTTTTCCTACCTGTGTTTTTATTCATTCTAATAATTCCTGGATCAGTAGAAGACTATTTTTCTTAGTTCTTTATTTTGATAAACCTCTGATCTTTTTTTTTTTAATAAGGAACCTGTTTAAGACCTGTATAAGTTATTAATTATGCTTTTATGGCTAAGCAAATTGTATTTCAGACTTACCATTCTTCTCTGAAATGTCACTGGCATACCAGTTTTATGCAGAAGTCGTAGACCAGAATCTCCTCTTTTTCCATAGATGCACAAATAAACTGCAGTATCTGTATCAGCATGCTCCGAGTCACCGGTGTAGACATAAACATGGTATAAAACAACTTCCAAAAATAACCAAAAGAAGAAAATGCAAGTTACATGTAATCACAATTAGTTTTACTCACTATTATAGCTTAGTGATAACAATGCCAGCAAGTCTGATTTGTAATTAATTTTCTGGAATATACTCCAGAAATCAGTCCAACTATCTGCTTTTAAGACTGCTAAGACCACAATTCAGACACCATTAATGTTGAAAACCAGATGATTAGTATATACATAACTGTACACACGTACTTGGATAGATAGGTTTTCCAGCTTCCACTACTGGAAGTTCACAGAGAAATCCTCTGCCATCACAATTCTTTGATAACCGTGTGTTTGCTGGAAAATTCAGTGTTTTCTTGCTCTTTAGATGTTGCAGCGTCACCTGGAGAAGAAGCAATTCCAGCTATGACTCAGTACACTCTTTTCAGTGCCATGCTTCTCAACAGCAAAACATGGGTTTGTACATCTTTTTTTTCTATCTCAGAAAACAATAACACAAATTGCAGTATCAAAATATATTTATTTTGGCTGCTACTTTGCAACAAAGAAATCTGTAACTGAAATTTGTGGGTTTGCCATTAGAAATATTACCAAGTCTGATTTCTGTCCGTGAATCGTCTCTATGTAACACTGCCTGGAGTACTGAAGACTGAAAATCTTCTGATAGGTGATGTTAGGTCAGACTGAGCTTTTGGAAGATGTGGAAAGATTGACACATTTTTTATTTTAAAATGAAAACAGGATGAAACTCATCATCTACATCCTTCTGAAATTTGGCAAGTAGAGGATATGTTGAAATCTTAAATCAATTTGTATTATATTTGGCTCTTTCACAGCAGAAAAAAAGACAACCTGTGTATCACCACCCTCTATATATTCCTCTGAAGACGATTAGAATTCAAATTCTCAAGCTATTTGCCTATGTACATTTTGATAGCTGTCTTACTTGTTTCCTATAACTAAAAGTCATTACTATCTTCTATGAAAACAGTTTTCATTAGTCTTGAATTACAAGAATGTTTACTAAAGGTTTTTTCCATAGGCCTTGACTACCAAAAGGAAAGCAGTACCAAAAATTATCTTTCTGCAGTTGTACTTCGAGTATGCATATAATATGCATAAGCCTTGCAAACAAAATTATGAAAACAAGTATTTATATCCAAATTCTAAGACTTAGGAAATCAGAGCAAAAGATACCTTTTTCTCAGTTTTCCAATAAAATATTATTTCAAGTAAAATGAACACTGCTTTTAACACCAAAGCATGTATTTATTCTAATATGAAATACTTTGGCGGCACTGATTCCTAATCTCCAATATTTATTGGCAGAGCTCCCCCTGCTGATTCATAACAATTGCAAATATTAACTGCTTTGTCAGAAAAACACAGCTCTCAACATGATTTCTTTTTCTCTGTGAAAAGAAGTATTTGAAATCCCAGACTTACCCCATGAAATTTGGAACAAAATATTAAAGAAATATTTTGTAATCACCAGGCTGGAAAGTAGGACTCCTGCAATCATTTAAGCAACTGAAATATTTATACTTACATTCAATTTTGGTACAGTTACAGATGAGAGCTTTATGTTAATGTAAAAAAATCTGTTATTACTGTCTAATTCTGGTTGTCTAAACAGGCTTTTTAAGATTACTCAAATGACAAAGAATAAACTTGTTTCCTTTACAGATTCAAAGAAACAGAAGACAAATATTTATCCCAGCTCTGAAATAAATTTTATATGGGTGTCAGTGTTAACAAGAATTTCTCATAAATTAAATCTGGTGAGCATCCCTAAACAACACGAGAAAAATAGAGCTAAAACAAAACAAAGAAGAAGACTTAATTCACCCAATTGAAAAAAATTAGCAAGTTTTTTTTCCCTTGAAAATGGTCATAATTGTGAGCTGTGGTGGGGCCCATTAGAAGTTACTTAGCCTACTCTTAAGCAAACCTTGTTCATTCCTTGCATGTAGTTGTCATGGAATAATTGCTGCATCATTTTCAATCTTTCAGAACTGGAATTTATAGCTAAAACAGACACTGAAGAGTACAAACAAGCTTTGAGAAAGTAAAACTTGGTTGAGCCCAGCAATAAAAGACACAATAAAATTGGTGTCTTCATGAATTAGGAATAATTGCAAAATAATCTTACATATTTCCATCTCTTAGGAGATGGACTGTGTCAGTGTTTTTGTCATCTCTAAAGCAGTCTAAGAACACAAAGCAATAATAACTTATCCCAATCAGCATTTATTGATTCATGAAGCTATGGCTTTATGAAAAGATGGGTCTTTAATTCACATAAAAATTATTAAAATGGGAAAAAAATCAACATTAAAAAAATCTTACCCTTTGTAAGTTCCACTCTGATTGTTCATTTGGTAATCCATCAAATTCAATTCTTATCTTGTAGATTTTCCCAATGCTTTTTATTTCAACCTGAATAAAGTCAGAACAATACAATGTATAACTACATAAAATTACATATATTTCTTTGCATTGGTTTGAGATTTCTCTGAACCATGGTAGCATCTGAGTGTACAGGAACAGCACATAATATTTGATTGGCAGATTTTGGAGTACAGGATCCAGAAAAGAGACTGCTTATGTTTTGTCTGAGCAGATTTCTGCCTGAGCCCCAGTTTGACCAGACATAGCCTAGTGGAACCACAATGCTTGCCAGGAAAATGATTTGAACTCTTCAAAGTTTGAAGAGTACAAAAAGTTGGTGAGGGTCATTCATGAGAGCAACGAGGAATACAAAATTATATCCCCTAAACTACAGGTCACAAATCTTTCATAATGCAACACAGTAATATCACCATAAACCTTAGTATGTCAAAATGAAGGATATAAAAAGAGTAAGCTCCCAAAAGCTGGCAGAACATCTGCAGAACTTTGGAAGTCACCAATACTACCTTTTCCTTCTGACTATGATTTGTATTCATTCACATTTTCTTTGTACTTTCAAGCATTATATGTGCTTATGAAAACTAACATAGAGTAGCAACTCTATCTTCAAAACTTCAAATGAACGCCCACTTTGAAGTTTAACCATTATTTAAAGCAAACATAAATAATTTTAGATCTTTTGTAAGGTACTGCTACAAAAGGAAAAGTGTGTTATCGTGCTGTTTCTCGAATAATAATTCTATTCGTAAAAAGTTGGTAACAGCCTATTCCTCTCCATCATTTACATCCTATTTACATTGTACAAAAATTGTTTTCATTCTCTTAGAAACACATATTAGCACATTATCAACCCAGTCTTTATCTTTACTAATGAAAAGTGCTCTTCTCTTTTTGGAGGTCAGAATTACCTCATTTCCTATATCAGCTTTTGGCTTTTTGCGCTTCTGTATAATAAATTTTTGCATTATAGTGACAGCATTGCCATGCTTTAGTCAAAGAGTTCTGAAATCAAACAATTTTAACTTCGATTTCCTGAACATTGAAATTCATATTGAAATCTCTCAGTGGTTGTTTGAGAAAGAATCTGTGGGTTTAACACCTGCTATTTGTATTGGTATAGTTGTTACATCAACTTGAATTTCGTTAACAAAATTTCATTAACAAAATAAATGCAACACTGATGTGACAATATATTCCCTCTCTTTACCTCTGGATTAAAAAATTAACTTTGCTTTACTCTGTCAAGTCAGATTCTGATAGCCTTGCTTATGCTGCATAATATTTCTCTCTAAAAGTAATCTTATTAGAGGTGACCCGGAGACTTTGGGATTAAAGCAGTGGTAAAGTAAGGGTATATATTCAGCTTGACTGAAAAACCAGCTATTGTCTTTTTCCCCATTTCACAAAAAAACTAACCCAGTTCTCAATAATATGGGATGTGGTCTTCTCATTCATAGAGCAGGTATTCACTGAATATACAATGTTATCATATTGTCTGTTTATTCTAATGAATCCCTCTTTAGACGTACATGACAACTTAGAGTTACATGATAATTTCATGTATCAACACAAAACAAAATGTAGCAGACTTTGACAGAATGAAATGAGTGATTTCTGCCTCAAACAAGTAGAGGTCTTCCAGAAGACACACTCTGGTAAGCTTGATTTTTCTCATGCACAATCCTAAGAAGGATTAGACAGGCAATGACTACTTACATGGGTAAGGTAAGAAAGGGAAGGTCATATATGAATGGTTTTCATTCCTCAAGATAGTTCTACTCAAATTTTTCATAGTTGGGCATATTACTGATAAAGTGAAATGTTAAAGATTTTTACACTGATTCCAAATTGTCTTATTACAGCTTTTCAGAAACTGCTTTCTTACTATAACTCCTGGCCAGAGCTACAATTAAGTTGACTATGTTGAAAAATAAAATTTGGTATCCTCTGCTCTAGAATATATCAGTGAAAACATACCAAGTTTATGGAAATGGTAAGAAGAAGATGAAAATTTTTTTGTCTTACATTCCTATCCTCATTTCAAGACCTATTCTGTTAAACAAGTACAAGACAAAAAAAAAAGCTTAAAGAGAAAAAATAGAAGAAAGAGCTCTTACTCATGGGCCTTTTCTTTCTTTCTTTATCTACTTCAGACTAAAGAGTGAAAAGCATTTCAGTGACATTTGCTATTTCCTGCCTGAAAGCAATAGTGTCAGGGTGATGTAAAGAATCATAGCAGTAGCTCCAGGTGCTGAGAGAAAAATTCTGCTCTCTCACAAGATCAATATCTGCAGCACACAGCCATAATGGACCATATCTATTTTAGAGAAGAGAAATTGGTCCATCTCTTCAGAATGTATGGATTAACTTTGCAAACATGCCATTACCCAAAATTGCTTATAAATTATTTACTAATTAGGAGAGCAAGATTGACTGTGGATCATAATATATAGCCTATATGCTCAGAAAATGAACTTTATGATAGGTTATCTTCCTGCCTATGCCCTATTCATAGAGAGCATTATTATTAATATTATTGACATTAACAATCTTGGGTTGTGCCAAGTTTTTATTAGAGGAGTTGAGGAGTGCAGAAAAAAAATGTGAAGAATGTAACTTATGCTTTAGTTAGCTGAGGACAGCAATGTTACATGCTTCTCAGACAGAAAGATCTAAGTAAAACATAAATTTTAATACCTTTGGTAATTTCCTCTCAGCCTACCTAGACACAATTTCCTCATTACAATAGAGGTGGGGTTATCCTTAAATTATAGCATAAACCCTGAGTTTTCTTGACATGATCAAATGTAGTTTTTATTGGACTCTTACTTGTTCCATGGGTAAATCTGGCCCTTTGGTCATTTATGATATGGCAGCTCTAAAAAGGGTTTTCTTCCTTAATTGAACCAGTTCCACAGCATACATTTTATAGTATGCTTTGAAAACTGTATACCTGAAGATTTAATTACTAAATGATATACTAGTCTTACATCAGGCACGGTTTGTCTAGAAATGAATAGTTTTTAAAGCTAGTTTCAAATTAATTGCCTTAAAGAAATCAATGTACTTCTGCAGTTATCTCCTTTGGTCAACTATATGAGAGAGGGGCTTTAAAAGAAAGCGTATTTCTTCAATGTTGCTTACGATATATAACAAGCTGATTTAATACACAATTCATGGAGATTAGATACAGATTTATTTTAAACAGTATATATATATATAGGAGAAAAACATTTTTTCTTTTCACATGACAGAATAATCCTTGGAAAGGTCTACATTAAAATAATGTTCTTAGCCTTCATTAGCTACCTGAAATTCGTCTTCCTGCCTGGGAAGAAACAGCTGTTTCCTGTTGTCCTCGCCAAGAGTTATTGGTCCAGCTACTCCTCTGTCTCCATATATCCAGAGAGCAACATTTGCTTCAGTTCCTGCATTTCCTGTCAGTATTGACACTTTCCATTCATCATCTGAAGGAAGGGAATGCTCACCACCTTGGAAATTTCTCATGTCCTCTGTGAAATACAGAATATTTGTGGGAGACGACAATTGACATGAAACTTCCAGTCGCTGTTGTAACTTCAGTACATAAAGAGGCCATAACAGCAGGGGGATTGTATTTTTTCATGGCAAGTGAGACAGTCTGAAAAGATTGATTTATGTTTCTTGTCTAGACCAAAATGTGTTGATTAGCTGAGCAACAAGAATCAACTGGAAAATAACAAGTTATCTCTCACATGCATTATCATCATAGTCTTTAAACATATTCTGAAGTAGAGTAAGGATGCTATGATGCAGAACTATGACCATTAAATTGACATTTCTGATTCCTTAGTCTGGCATTTAGAAATTAATAGAATTACTCCTCTAATACCTTGTGTTGGGACATGATTAACAGAGTCACATATCTGGGAATAGAGACAATTTGCATTTCGAATTTTAAAGAAAAATCAGGAAATTAACTTTCTTCAAGTTAAATATTAACTAAATACTGTAAAATAAATCAAAAAGGAGCTCAATATATCCTTGCCTAACCATACTTATGCATACAGTGCCAACATTTGGTCTAAGGCAGGCTGTACATGAATGAGACAACAACAGCACAGAACCACTTTATGAATAAATTTCACAGCTTTAACGGCTGAGCAAATATAATTTTGGAAAACATAGGCTTTCCTTTAGAATAGCACCTAGTGGTCTTCTATCTGCCTTTAAGAGAAATATATATATATGCAGAGATGTCAAATTATACCTCTGCATATGAGATATGAAAAAACAGATTCTGTTAGACTAAAGGAATTGGGTTTGAGTATTCTAGTCAAAGTGGAGTTTGGCTGGAACAGTACTTTTGAATAACTAAACCACTGACCATGGAATGCTCTCCAAAAAAGGGAGTACTTGCTGACAAGAATTTATAGTCTATTCTGACATGGGAGGCAGGTATAAATCCTAAATTTGAAAAGATGAACTTACACATTGTCTATATACTGTGTCCTCCAGGGATTCCCAAACTGTTCAATTTGAGAAGTCCTTTTCATGTGACTGTAAAGAGACTTTTTAATATGCCACCAGTATAAATTTGTTGAAGAATTCCCAAAACATCACTGTGCATGTTTCTGCTGCGCTACATAAGTCATGTACTGCTATTAGAGTCTTTTTTTTTTATTTGCTTGACTAAAATACTGCACTAGGTTTCTCTGGGATGGAGTTTTTCCCTTGACTTATTAAACTGCCCTTACATCAAAGGAAAAAACAAACAAATAAACAAACCTACAATCTAAAGAAACCAAAAAAAACAAACCCGAAAACAAACAAACAAACAAACAAAAAACAAAAAAACCCACAACAACAACAACAACCAACCAACCAAACAAACAAACAAACAAAACTCCCAAACTATGCAAAAGCTATCACTCACTAACAGTAGAATGATACCAAACTAGTCCCAGAGGAATGACTATTTTGAAAAAACTCTGCTCCAGTTCTATTTGTGAGCATGACAATATAAGGGACAATATCTCTGGTCAGTTGGGGTTAGCGCAGAGTGAGCAGAGATGGATGGACTCTGCTCTGCAAGTGATGCTCAGCAGCAGCTGAAACACTGGTGTGTTATCAACACTGCTTTGGTTACCAGCCTAAAACACAGCATCAGACAGACTGCTAGGAAGAATATAAGGCTCATCCCAGCCAAGCCCAGTACAAATACTAAAAAAATAAAGCAATACCTATGATGGAAATTTGCAAAATTTATCTGATTCTGCTTTGTTGCTAGCATTAAAAAATAAGTTTGAATCCTTGAGACTTGCTTCTTAATAAACTTTTATGAGCAATAAATCCCACATCTTGATGAATCATTGCTGAAGCAAATTGGGTAAGTGAAGAAGCATTGATTCAATATTTCATGTTCCCTTTAAATTTCCTCAAATACACTTTTATGATATTAACCAAATGCTTTTTTCTTTCTTCTTAAAAATTGAAATAACAGAACTACAACAAAGTAATTGCTTTAGTATAACAAATATTTTTGAGAATTTGACTATACAACTTTCTATAACTTTAGTTACCTAACTTCTTACTTGTAACTCAGAAAGCTAGAGTTCCTTCCAGCTATCTAAAACCACATCTTTCTTACAGCAAAGAGATTAAAATGTTCATAAAATGCACAGATATTCAAGAAACATAAGGAATCCCAGGCTACTCCACATGCTTAGGACAAGAATTCCATACTCTGGTGACTGCTACCCAAAGCAGTTACTGCAACCTCAAACTACTACCACTTGGAATAATTTTAATGCATAAACAGTTCACAGACTTAGAATGCTTTTTGCCTCATAATTTACTGGCTCTTCGTACAAATGGAAATCGGTTGCATTGATTTGCTACAGGCTAAAAATATTGCTGTCTGAAAAGAGGATTTGATGGTTACCCTGCATTAGTCATGAGAGTTTACACACTTCATGACACCATGCTGTAAATCTATTGCAATAAAAATTCATTCTGATAGGCCTGCATGAGAATGATGAAGTCACAACCCTTCACACATTATTTCATAAAAATAACCTTTTTTTAAAATTTACTTATCCTAAATCTAACATAAAAAGAAAATTATTTTGTCTCAGAATACCATTTGATTGAGTGACACTTTTAAAATGAACCATCAGAAAAATTAATCTCTAGAGCAAAAATTTGGGCAATAAAGTTGATGTATTTTTATTATACCTGTGTATCATTCTTTCCAAAGTTAACTGAGTGGAAATGAGATCAGATTTTATTTGATTCTTATTTGTTCTTGTAAGTAAAATATATTAAAAAATTAACAGCATCTAATAGTACACCAGGCATACAGGAAAGGAACACAGAGGATATAGAGAGCATTTCTCAGAGGTACATTTTGTTAATACCAAACCACAGAGATGTTCTCGAGGTCACAGACTGCTTTTGTGTCATGGAAGCTAATGACACCTGAGCTGTTAAGTAGAAGCTGTGACCTGACATCCTCTCTATACAGTGAAAGAAGTTTCTTGAGGAACATTGCACTCATACTGCAACAGGAGAAGCCCCAACTGCTGTAGCACAGTTTCCAGTTCAATTAATCCTAAATCAATTATTATTCGTGAAAACAGAAACCAAAACACAGGTTAGCAGACACAGACATAAAAATGATGGATTTAATTTACCCTGAGTTCAACTGCTAAGCCTTCTGCTGGACTGTATACTCAGTACAAACATCACCCTTTTTCAAATGCTAACTGGGAGTAAAAAAAGCAAATGAGAATTTAATGAATATGAGTTTAAAAAGCAAGGTTCAGCTGTACATATCAAAAGATAGTTACCTTTAAAGTATTTTGAGTGAAAATATCTTACTAAAAATGACCATTTTCTTGGAAGGGCAGAGTACCTTTGATATTTCTATTTATTTAGCACAAGCAGAGTCCACATTTATGAATGCCAGAAAAACTACTTACAAAGTGCTATAGACTCTATGTAACCAATTTCACTGCAGATATTGCTTTTATAAAAGGATCCTTTGTATCCAACCCTAAAAACATCCAGCTGCTTTGAAAAGAGGTTAAATGGCTTGTGTATTGTTGCCATGTGTTTCGGGCACAGCATATCTCATCACTTGCTGACAACCCACAACACTTCGGGAAGGCTTAGTGACACAGTGATACAACATGAAGTCTCATAGATTAGAAAGTGGGTGGTTTTGAGCTAAAAATGGAAACAACATTGCCAGAAATACATAACAGTAACTGATAATGATTCACGCCTATGTCTGGAATTTAACCATCCTCACTCTTTAAGAGATTTTTCATTCCCTGTTTTGTTTAGTTGTGTAGTTCCTTAAACACATTTTGTTTTGTTACTAGGATGATGAATATGTCTAAAACTGTTGTCTTAGACCTTTTATGCTACTTCTAAACCACAATATGTAGCTAAAGAAGAAAGCAGTTTATTCTAGAAAAACACATCACTCCAGAAGGATGACCAGAACTTTGTTTATCTGTTCCAACCTGCCAAAACATAGGTATAAAGCTATAATGCAATGAACCAAAGTCATCTTCTTTCCTCCAGTGAACCAAAAAGCTGAAAACATGAGTGTGCGAGACAGTATAAACAAGAAATATTCCATTACTTTCAGCAAGCTTTAAATTGGCCTCTGCACCATAACAACCCCTTAATTTCCATGGAAATAGTCCTCAGATAGATTACTAGTTCCTTGAAAAAAAAGTAATGCAAAGTTATTCAATTTACTGATTGCTGCCTTTTCAATAAACCACATTCAAATATCCTCTTAAAAAAACAACGACTGACAATGTTGTTTATGTTGCATGTATGCCTGTATGATTCAACAATCTAGAAAAGTCATTCATTGTCCTTCTTGAGATAAGTGTCTGCAAGCATGTACAGAAAGCAGGCTTAACACCACGCTGTATCACGACTAGTTTGTAACCTGTCACTTACTGGAGGATGGGGAAGTTGAAGGGCTTTGAGATACCAGCTTCTGGGCTTTTCCTGGTTGGAGCTGAGATTCTCTGAAGTCTTTCTTCTCTTGGTTGGGTGCTGCAGAGGTTCCCATAGGTTCTTCCCGGCCAACTAAAACAATGAAATATAAATTCTGTCACTAGCTACAAGCCGTTTGCTTTTTCTTGCTCAGAAACTACTAAAAGATCTCATTATTATTCAACAGAGTAGATATCAAAATCTTTTCTCTACATATTGCACAGCTAGAAGCAATAGGATTTTATTGTTAGCAGAATGCCACAAGAAGTGGAAAAAAAATCAGGCGTGCCAATTAAAGTCCATTCCATGCTTTGGAGATCTAAGTAAAAATTTAACAATGATGTATGAATAAAATGACTTGTTAAAATGTAGTTTTCCTCAGAATAAACTTCTCCACCTCCACGATGTTTCCTTTCTTAAGAGTGGGAATGCTGAAATGAAAACTGCTGAAGGCCATTTGAATAATATGAAGCAAATTGATATTGTTAAGATGAAGCAAACAGAAAATATTTATTGCTGTCATAGAAAATATTAGCTCCTTTTTATATTCCTTTTACTGAACAACAAGGATTCAGAAGAGCTGAAGCCTGTAACAAAGTAACATTTAGCTTTATTTTGTGACATTTCTATCAAAAACACTGCTCTTCCAAAATCTAACAAGGGAGAATAATTTCCTAATTTCTATGAGGACACAGTGATCAAAATATTTTTTTCACCTTGCAGCAAATAGGGACTGAACAGTAGGAATGCCATTGCAGTGACTTTCATAAGGCTTCTCTGTGTCTTGATCACAATACACATAGAGCAACTAGTAAGACTAGTTGTATGTTTTGATACTTTCTCTTTGCATTCAGGATAAGCTTGTTCCACTTGTGTTTGGAAAAAATCTGACCAGCTCCTCAGTTTCAAACTGATGTCCAGTTTAGCCTTTCCATGAGATGTTTCATTTCTTGATCTCTGTAGTCATGTCCACCAGATAAGAATATGGTTTATGTAGAATAGCACTCCCTGCAGTTATAATCTCAGTTAGCTGATTATCTTTGGTAACCAATTTTTCACCAAGTTAGAAACTTCATTCTCTTGAAGGAGAGAAGACAAGCAGGCAATCCAGGGACAGTGACCCAGAGTGTGCTGAGAGATAATTTCTGAGTCTTAGCTAGTTGACTAGAAAAGGTGAGCTCCCCAGTGAGGAAGCATTTTGACCACAATAGCTCTCAAATCTGACTATGGGACAGAAGAATGGCATAATGAATATACTAGTGTGGGGGACTACAGTATATTTCACATCATTAAAAAAGAAACTGAACATTGCCAAGTAGGTCCTCTTGAAAGACTACTAATTCCCCTATAAAATCAGGAAAGACTATGGTACACCTGGCAGCAAGACAACATCCCCCAGGCTTCCATAATCTGTGGGCAGAATGGGGAATACACATAAGAAATCAACTCCATCTCTATCTTTTCACTTATTTCGATTCTCATTTTCAAAAATCTACTAGTAAAACTATTGATATCTTCTGCATAATTTATTATTATAAAAAGAAAGTAAAGATAACTAAATACATGGCAGAAATTAAGTGTACATACAGTAAACTTTTAAAATTACTGAAACACAACAAGGAAAATTGTGCCCACATAACTTTTACACTTTTGCTTTGAATTTTGTTAGAAAATTAGAAAGACTAATCTCTAAATCAAACTACAAACCATTGAGAAATCACATACATTTGATGACCTGTGGGTAGAAAAAAATATTTCTCTCTCCAGTGTTAACGACTGGTTTAGTTTGGCCATCTGGCAGGAGACCAACATATATCCCTTTATTTTGCACTGATTCTAGACTTATAGATCCAGTTTCCAAATTCTTCTCAATTTTAAAGTGACAGTATTCATCACCTGTGCCCTAAGAAGTTGAAAACAAAAACATAAATAAAACAATCGAATTCATGTGGCTACAGGAGCTGGATGTTTCTTAAGTCTTAATTATTACTACTTTCCAATAACATTTCAGATTAACTTTACATTCCTCACAAGATGCTACATTATTACATGCATACCTGCACCTTATTCTTGTTTATTCCTTTGTGACCAGAAAGACTAATCACATAAGTTAGGTAAGTGAAGGACCAAGTGAAAGCATTCTGATTTATGTTAGAATTTAGGCAAATTCTAGGATATATTCAAAAGAGTTTCCCACTTCAACAACTTTCAGAGGATTAAGGAACGTGAAAACATTTATTTCAGAAAACGTATGATATTTATATACAGATTTTATAGATAGCACAGATTTGGTAATGCTACATAATATAACATCCATTAAATAGATGTAACTTTTTTTTCAAGTACATAGCACTTACAAGTTTAATTTCAAAACCTTTACCCAAACCCTCTTTTTATCCAGACCTCCTGATCCATTGGTGAAAGCATTGCTGAAAAATAAGATACTTGCAAAGCCTACATTCAAAATATGGATCAAATATTTTAATCTCTGAACAAAGTGCACTGGAGTCAATGACAAAACTCTCATGGACCTCACATTTGAGTACTTACACAGCTCTGTTTCATACTCACTTATCTTAAACTCCCAAAAAAATGATGCGAGAATACTTCTCACAGAAATATGAGAATTTTAACTTAGATGAACAGAATCACACTTTAAAAGTCAGTGCAGTATGCATTTACTTACATCTTAATTATTCTTTAATAGGTTTTATCTTCATCATTTATCTTGCAGCACATAAGTTTTAACTACATCCACATCCTCAATAGTTTAAAAATATAATCAGATCTTTAAAATCAACTGCCATATTGACACCGACAGCTTCTCTTGCTATATTTTTCTATCTTTTCTTGGACAAATGAAGGAAAATATCTGAAACATTTTAAATCTGAAAAAAGTTTTATCCCATTTTTATCCAACTAAGTAAAAAAAGATTCTCTCCTATCACTAACAATTTACTCAAACTACCTGCAGAGGGAAATACAAACAAGAACTACTTACTGTTCCATCACACTGGTCATCTTTGATCTTCAGGTACATTCTTGGTTTTCTCACACTTTCAAACATACAGAGTCCAGAGCCAATTTTATGCACCTTCCAGTAGGATTCCTGCTGCTTCCGACCTGCTCCACTGCAGCTCCCATCAGGTCTAAGGGACAGAGCTTGGCAGAGACTTGTGTTGAGCAGAATGATGGCACCATGATGAAACACACCCTTTACATCAGAGGCAAGAAGTCCTTTGTGAATAGCACAGCCTTTCTCCATACTAAACTGTGATACTGATATTGCTCCTACTGTTTTATTTTAAGCACTTACTCATGCATGTTCTTGTATAAAACATAAAAGAGTTAGTCTCAAGTAACTCAAGTATACCTCCCGTCTTTGAACATTTGCTGCTTTCTGTGCAGGCACTAACCAGAATAGTGGAAATCCTTTCCTACTCAGCAGCTTCCCTGCTTTTTCTTGCTCAGCAGCGCAGCACAACACCCAGAGCACAAGGAGTGCATCAAATTAAGGAACTTGTCTCTTCTCAACAGCAACTCTCCCGCGTGTACCTACATTCCTATTTTTCGAAGCTCTACTAGGAAGTTTATAATATCATCTTTCCTGTGTTACAGCCCACTCTATTTGCATGTACCAGCTGCAGTATCGGCATCACTCGTCCCAGGAGAGCAGTGAAGGAGAACTTGTCAAGTGCTGCCTACCTGTTAAGCTGTAGTTGAGCTCCACCTCGTGGAAGAGGATCACTCTTTTAGCTTGCAAACCTCTGACACTTGGCTAGATACAGTCTGCTTTATAATAGCAAATTTAAGAAGCGTCTTCTTAATTTCCCTCTGCCCACCTTACCTTGACATGCACAACAAACTCTTTGGAAATCCCAGCATATCCTGTTGTTTCATCAGCTACTTCGCCTTGAAGATTGAATGTCACAGTGTGACCTGGGTAGCTGGCTGACTCAAGAATGGCACAACCATTTGGTTGAAGGTGAACACGGAGGTTACAGCATGCCTTGTCTTTGCTCTAGTGTAGTCAAAGGAGGAGTAATAAATTAGATGAACTAATCCAAAATAGAGAGTATCGCAATGTAGTTTTTATATTGAGTTCCAACCATTCTACCAGTCTAGTACAAAAATTTTTATATTTCTCAGGTTTGCAATCCTAATGCTTAAGGCCTAAATTGTGGACTCTGTGAAATTTCACAGAAACAGCTCATTGTGAGAGGACACAGATCTGATGATAACACGAAAGATACCTGGGTGCCTCAATTAGAGAGTTAGAGTCACAGTTGATAAACATGGCAAAGAAGTATAAAACTGACATAGACAGGAAATGAACCACAGTAACTCTTGGCCACCATCCCACCTTCTCTTGCCTCTGAGTCCTCATTCATCTGTATTGTTCTCACAGAAAACCCTTAGAGAGTCAGAAGTTTTACACGAAAAAGTAAAGGAACACAGTCTCCATGCTTGTCTGTTCAGGTTTGAAGACTCTATGATCCCATTGTATAAAATACATAATAGAAAAAATACATATTTAAATATTTTATCAACTCCAACATCATTCTCATATTTAAATAAAGCTAGGATTTTAATCTATGTAAAGTGTTAATAATAACTCCAATAACTGAAAGTACTTCTGACTAACATCATCTAATAATTTTTCAGCATTTTTAAGACTTCAAAGAATAAATATTCCTAGGAAAATTTTTAATTTCCAAGGCACTACCTTCTGAAGAAAAAGTTTCATATTCAAAAAACTGTCTACTTAAAAGCAAAGGAAAAATTGTATGGATTTTGGAAGTAGTCCTGAAATAAGTGAGCCAGAATGTCCTCAAAGTATTTATTATAAGGCAAATCACAATTTTTGTGTTGCCATTTTGTTTTACATTTATCTATCTTCATTAAAGGACCTCAGAAAGTTTTTCATACTCCCTGGGAAAAGGAACAACTTGCACAACTAAAAATGAGAACATGGAGATCCAAATTCCCCATTGGTTGCTCAAAATTATAAAGCACTCTAGTAGCAAAACAGAAAACAGAAAGTTCAAATTTAAGTACCCAGTTAATAACCTCTCTGTAGTAAGATATACTGGAATATGATGGCCTGCAACACTGACAGACTGGAGCTCTCTGTATTAGAATTATAGTAATGAACATGAACAAGTCCTGCAAGGAGGTCTTGACACTTTGCCTGGCAGCCTGATGCTATCCCCACTGAGGAACCTAACTCTACTGAGAATACTCTATTCCCCCTAATGTCAGTGTACATCATGTAAAAGAGGAATGGGACCAGCTTCCACTATGAAATTATTCACTGCATAGATAAAGGGAAGAAATTGAAAAAGAGAAAGGAAAACAGCTTCTTCCCTCATCAGTAGGAGAGTTTTGTTTGCTATTAGAAAGTGTCCAGATGGTGAAGGGTCTAGAGAGGAAGCCATACAAGGAGCAGCTGATGTAACTTGTTTTTTTCAGCCTAGAGGAGAGACTGAGGGGAGACTTCATGGCCATGAGAGGAAGCATAGGGGTAGGCACTGATTGCCTCTCTCTGGTGACCAGTGACAGGACCCAGGGCAATGGCATGAAGTTGTGTCAGGGAAGGTTTAGGTTGGATATTAGGGAAAGGTTCTTTACCCAGAGGGTGGTTGAGCACTGGAACAGGCTCCCCAGGGAGGTGGTCACAGCACCAAGCCTGATAGAGTTCAAGAAGCATTTGGACAGTGCTCTCAGGCACATGGTGTGACTCTTGGGGCTGTCCTGTGTATGGCCAGGAGCTGGACTTTGATGATCCTTGTGGGTCTCTTCCAACTCAGGATATTCTATGATTCTATGATCATAAGGAAGGAACTAAATCCTACAACTCCATTTACCTACTTGTATACTGCAAGTGATGAGAAAAAAGGCTTGGAAGATGGGATGAAACAAATCAAAATGGATCAAAACAAACCCTGGACTGTATCAATTGCTTTATGACTGGCATGTTACTTAGAAAAGACACAAAGGAAAAATGAACATTTTAAATCAAGCTGTAGATTTTATGCTTATCCAAATAATAGGATATATTAGGGCATTCCAAGTAGCTTGTCAGTATGTGGCAAGCCAATAAAAATGACAGCTTGGAATGGTCTGGTATTCCTGCAGCAAATCATTTAGTTAACATACCCTACAAAAGAGTAAAAAGTAAACTGTGAGAAAACAAAGCCTATGTCTAAATTCACCTATTCATTGTCGATTTCCTGGATTTAATTCTGCAATCTTTCACTCCTTATCTGACTGGAAGTACAATTATTTACTAGACAGATTTAAAAAAACTTTATTTTTAATCAGACAATGACATGTAACTATGAAACAGAAATCAGTAGCAGCATTTCCTACCTTTCCAGTTACATAGCCATTGACAAGAGCGAGAGCAAGATGTGGCATCTGATGACTGCTGAACATATAGATATTTCTCCTTTTGACATTTACATCAAAAAAACCTAAGAGTTAAATAAAAAAAAAAAAGGTTAGAAGTATGAAAGTATATTAATTCATACTTGCATTTAATTACAATCAATGGTTTATCATTTTCAAGGGAAAAGAATTAATTAAGTGCTTAACTCCACAGTTTGACCTCTCTGATCAATAAATTCTCTCATTCATTCAGGAAAGGGCATCTAGGGACTGCTGTCTATTTTGCTGCCTTGAGGAGGAAAACCCTGATGGCTAATGATAAGGAACAAATTTCTTTTTATCATCGTATATGTTTAAAAAAAAATCCATAAAAAGGAGCTGAGAACTCCAGTATAGTGAGCTGGGCTATAGCAATGAATTTAGCTGATAAATAACAGATGATGTAGGGAACATAAAGCTCTCAAGTAGGAAAAGAGAATTCATTTTCTCAATATCCATATTATAATTTGTAAAGCAAATCCTGTAGTGTAGCTCAAGGCTTCTAAAATTTTAAATCTGGCCAATTTTCCAAACAATTACCTCTTATAGCTACAAAATACTGATGAAAGGTGAAGCAGTGCCATTTTTATTGTTCCCAGCAACAACAGATGATCTTTTAAGTAACTACCAGTACATTATGTTGCCTATTTGTTGGATGCAGCTGTCTCTAGAGGACTCCTGTGGTGTCCTGATGCCCTCTTTGGCATGTCCAGATCTGTGTAAGGACCCTGGGAAGACATCAGAAAGGCTGAACAGCTCCATCACTAAAAAGGTAGCAAAATACGTGTGCCTAATATATGTTTTACAAGTTAGTAACGCAGTAGGATGAAAGCTGATAAAGGGGAGGAACTGGTAGACTACCATTAAAATCAATTACGAGAATAGAATAAAATGAATTTACATATATATGTAACCACACACACACACACAAATATATATATATATACTCCTTGTTAATGAACCATACCTAGAATTTCGAATTTGTTAGCTTAGATAGATCTAGGTGCAAAAGACAGTAACTGTTCTTGCCATGTGAGTTCTGTGGGAGCGCTAAACTGCAGACGACAAAAAGTTTCTCTTTAGTAAGAGAAAGCCAGTGACAAGACACTATATGAGAATTTTTATGTGTGTGTCATCTTTATGTAAAATAGACATGTAATTTCTGAGTTCTTATAGCCATTAATACACAGATTAGTACATGTATTAATATTTTGAGTAAGGAAAATTTTGAGTTTTATAATTATCTACTCCTATTCATTATAGTAATATCTATATTAAAGTCCTCCTTTCTTGTTTCTTTTATGCACAAATCCACATGAAAAATACTTTACCATATTTGTTTTTCTTTTGACCAAGAGCATCCACTCTGCTATCTGGGTTGAGGCAAATGAAGCCATGGGTGAGCCTGTTGTAAAATTGAAGTGTATTTCCTTTCTGAAATTTCCACTTCTCAGCAGCCCACTAGTTTTGTAAACAACAAACAGAAAAGACTTACGAGAAGATGATACACAGAAATTTGTCATACAAAGCATTCAACTGACCTGATTCACTCAAAGCATAATTTGAATGTTTTAAATCAAAATAAAAAAGTGCATTCTTACAGTTTCTTCTCTCTTGAGTTCCAGCTCTTGTCCTGTGCAGACAAAAACAGTGTAATTAATTTACAGCGTTTCTTCATTCCATTTGACACAGTCACAGTGAGGCTGAGTTCTCCTCCTCACCAATTTTCACTTACTTCCTGGAAGTGTGCTGGCATCTGTCACAGCCAGTTCTCTAGCAATATTGCCATCATCCTGCCCCTGATCCAGCCACCTAAAAAACAGAACCTGTTTCAGTAGTAAGCTTGATTGCCTAATTCCACAGTAATGTATACATGGTACTTGGATGCTGATACTGGCTGTTCAATGTATTAAAGTCTCAAGGCTGACAAACAGCAATACAAAAATCCAGCTTTAGTGAAAAGAGATTACCATCGACAAAAAAATTATTTTGCTTACTTGCTCTTGATGAAATACAAGTAAATGCTTTCCTGGACTGAGGGCCTAACCCATTTAATACAAATCAGAGAACTCATATCAATAAAACCAGATCAATAACATAATGTGCAGTGGTCACGATGTTTGCTCTTCCTGTCTGCAAGAAGGCTACAGCAGGATGCAAATTGTTCCGTGCCCTGAAAATCCCGATATAAGGAGGCAAATCCAACACTGGCATCACTTTTACCATGTCTGAAAGACATTTTTACAATGCCATTGTACACATCTACTTACATCAGTTAAGTCTAACTCCGTTAGAGTCAAAAGCATTCACACACTCGAGTATAGTAGCAAGCACGGCATCAGGCTCTAACAATAAATAGCACATACCCTCTATTTTTCTGCCTGAAATGGATTTGAACTCTCCCTAAATTATGTATGAAGCTAGCATTATAGATCTCTTCATAGCAGTTCATCTCATCTAGAATACAGAATCAAAATTAGGTCAGGCAAGGATGAGGTGCTGTATCTGATAGGCAGAAAGTCCTTACTCACACATAAATCAGATTCAGTGTGCACATCGCTCACTCCGAGCTGTCTCAGGCAGTTATTTATTCACTCAGAGAAGTGAGAGGAGGAAATAGAATTGGGGTGCCACTGGCAAGCTGCAGCTAGAATTTTACGTGACTGGACTTTACCATTCCTAATATTTGCACTGATCTTTATCGATTAAAATTTTTCTGCAAGGTGTTGAGAATTAATCAGGCATAGATAAAATTGGAAATGAGTTATAGAACAGAAGATTCAGAGCAGAAGCATCTCCAGGCGGAAAGGAAGGGAAGTTAATACTGCTTCAAATTAAGTGGCAGCTCAGTGAAAGGCTGCAAAGCAAATGAGCAAAAGAGATGTGGTCAGGTGGCTGCATTTGTGATTACCATTTCACAGGATCTTAAAGTCTGATCCTGAGCTCACTGAACCCCATGTTAATCTCCATATAACTTCAGTAAACCAGGAACAGTTTGCTAGAGGGACAGCAACCCACTCTTCTGCCTTGCATAGCATGACATGGAAGAACAGATGGACCTGCTGGTGTCAGATACAAAGTGTTGAGCTTTAATACAAGACACAATCAATGTCTTAACAGGCAGACATTCTCCCTCTTCATAGTTTTTTCATAGGGATTAGTAAAAAAATTACTAGCAGATGATGCCCTTAACATATTGGTCGAGAGTATTTTGAAAATGAACACAAAATATTTGAAATCTATGATGATACAATAAGGTAACTATGTCATTTGAACAGTTTTCTTAGAAGCCTTTGTCTTTCACTTCAAAAATGCTATCACATATTCAGTTTTAGAAATACATATTGTATTTCCAATAAAAGATTAATAAATTTGCAGGCAGTATTCAGTGACTAGAGAGAGAGATTTCTGACCTGATCCAAGACCATTGTGTCCTATAACAATCTTGTACAAATGTCCAAGGTGCACAGCTTCAACAGCAAAGATGTCAGTCTGTAATCAATCAATGAAATTTCAGTAAAATCTAAAAAAGCAGAGAATTCCTCAGCCATGAAATTCTGAAGACCCATAAACCCTTATAACTCTTTTGTCAAGGTCATTTAAAATATCAGCTAATGATAAAGTGAGAACAAACCGTGAAGGTCAGATTAGCTGAAATAGAAGTAGTAAGTAAGCCTGATCACTTGCTAATGGCAGTAGTTCCATTCAAATGAATGTGATCAGTCAGGAAAGAGAAACCTGCTGAAAGTTTCACAGTCTAAACCATTACAAATTACAGCAGATTTCAACATTAGAAATTCAGATATAAAATGCAATTTCATTTATTATTCGATATTAAATCAAATTTTTAGAAGAATGAAAAACAAAAGTACACAGTTTACTTATGTTATAAATGAAAATTTGACTTCCAAAAGCACTGGCATACCTTGAGAAAGTATTTTGGGCTTAATTATGGAATTTTGGGAAGCCATTGGAATGCTTCCCAAATGGAGTAATTATCTCCTTTCTAATTGCACCTTTTTTTGGAATAACCACCCACCTGAGAGATAAAAGCCAGCCAAAGATATCAAAAAATTCCCTGTCTTTCACTTACTTGTCCTTTTAAAAATTTCTTGGATTTCTGTGACTTGAGCAGCTGTCTTGATCCTGTATCACCTCTTTCTCCAAAGACAGAAATATAGACATCAGCCTCAGTTCCAGCATTCCACAGGTCTCCTGTTGTCACATGCACTTCATAGACAGTCACTGACAATAAAAGATGACAACTTTTCTTATCACAAACACTATTACAGTTACAATAACATCTAGCTGGGAATGTGTCTGTAGAGACCAAATACATCTGTGTCAAAGACAGGCTACAAAACCTTAAAAATCCTATTCAGTAAAATAATATACAACTTGCTTTGGTGTTACATTTATGGGTTTTGTCCCAGAATGTCACTGTGGGGAACACAAACAGAATTAAACTTCACAATAGTATGTCTTTGTCCTGCAGCATCTTTTGAAATCATCATAAAACTGAAAAGTAAATAATATAAATCCAAGATTAGCTTCATCATAAGTGGTGAGATCAAAACAATAAAAAGCAACAGAACCATTAACATTTTCAAAGCACTAGTTAACCAAACAGACAAAAATGTAGCACCATAATTTTTGTTTTCTAGGACCTTGGAACTCAGAAATCTGCATTGTTTTATTATTTTAGTAATTCATGCAACAGGATAGAATCATAGAATGGTTTGATTGGAAGAGACTGTTCAAGACTGTCTAGTCCACATCCCCTGCCATGATCATGGACATCTTCAATTACTGCAGGTTGTGCAGAGCCCATTGGAATGCTTCCCAAATGGAGTAATTATCTCCTTTCTAATTGCACCTTTTTTTGGAATAACCACCCACCTGAGAGATAAAAGCCAGCCAAAGATATCAAAAAATTCCCTGTCTTTCACTTACTTGTCCTTTTAAAAATTTCTTGGATTTCTGTGACTTGAGCAGCTGTCTTGATCCTGTATCACCTCTTTCTCCAAAGACAGAAATATAGACATCAGCCTCAGTTCCAGCATTCCACAGGTCTCCTGTTGTCACATGCACTTCATAGACAGTCACTGACAATAAAAGATGACAACTTTTCTTATCACAAACACTATTACAGTTACAATAACATCTAGCTGGGAATGTGTCTGTAGAGACCAAATACATCTGTGTCAAAGACAGGCTACAAAACCTTAAAAATCCTATTCAGTAAAATAATATACAACTTGCTTTGGTGTTACATTTATGGGTTTTGTCCCAGAATGTCACTGTGGGGAACACAAACAGAATTAAACTTCACAATAGTATGTCTTTGTCCTGCAGCATCTTTTGAAATCATCATAAAACTGAAAAGTAAATAATATAAATCCAAGATTAGCTTCATCATAAGTGGTGAGATCAAAACAATAAAAAGCAACAGAACCATTAACATTTTCAAAGCACTAGTTAACCAAACAGACAAAAATGTAGCACCATAATTTTTGTTTTCTAGGACCTTGGAACTCAGAAATCTGCATTGTTTTATTATTTTAGTAATTCATGCAACAGGATAGAATCATAGAATGGTTTGATTGGAAGAGACTGTTCAAGACTGTCTAGTCCACATCCCCTGCCATGATCATGGACATCTTCAATTACTGCAGGTTGTGCAGAGCCCTGTCCAACCTGACCTTGAATGTGTCCAGGGATGAGGTAACTACCATCTCTCTACATTCCATGTGTAAATTCTTTAAAGGATGTAAATTTTTAAAGGATATAAATTCAGAGGGAAAAAACTAGGACTTAAATTCCATAAATCATTTATTTAATGGAAATGGATAATGCAAATAAAACTAAATTTGAGTCAAAATCTAATGAAACTGAAGTAAAGACTATGATACATAAAAATGCGTATCAATATAAAACTGTGCTCACTAAAATGCAAATGTAGGAACTCCAAAAAAATCAGAATTAAGATAAAAACTTGCAATCATAATCCTCAGTATAAATAGAGGAAAGGCAAAATTTATGCCCACATAGGGTAAGAATGATTTTTTAGACAAAGAGAATGAAAGGGCGAGAGAAAAACCTCATTTTCTGCCACACATGCTCTTCTTCCAGGTGTAGATGTCCTTGTGCTTCTCTGTCTTGCAAGTAGAAAAGAATTTCTGAACCACTGGGTCCAAAACAACATCAACATTATCATCATTCAATTGTCAGTTTCCGTTTGAAACATGCTATAAAGCTTGACTGTAATTCTCTGAAGGAGGTTGCTTCCACATTTCAGTCTTCTGATGGACAAACATCTTCTTTTTAATAAGTAGTGAAAATTCATTCACGATCAGTCCATATCTGCAATTATGCTAAGCGGTTGGTCAGTGTTTACAATTTCTCTTTTTATCCTTATTTTTCTTATGATTATCTCTCATTTACTTACATGGTAGTTTTTGTGCATGTTACTATACAAGCCATCTTTGAAGAATTTGGTTTGGATAATGGTAGCAATCTGGCTAAAAGGGCAAACTGTCTGCACAGGTTATTTTAATGTGCCCACAGAACACTAGTGGTAGTTTGCTTCTGGCATGAGAGAGAGCTTATTTTGAGATGAGCTCTGTAGCTCCTCTGAAGTATTGTGCCATAGACATATGCTATTACTAAATCCAGCAGAGAGGCTTAAAATTGCTAACTTAAAATTTCAAGCAACGTTCACATTTTTTTTACATTTCCCTTCACCTCTCATAAGCCTAGGGATCATCCCAGCTTTATAATAAGTATTTATAATGCTTACAGTTTTCATCCTAGGAAATTGTGGTTCTCTGAACGGAATGAAGCCGCGTCAGGGGAATTTCAGACTGAACCTTAGGACAAAAGTTCTTCACTACAGAATGGTTGGTCTCTGGAACAGACTCCCTGGGGAAATGGTCATTGCATTGAGCCTGTCAGAGTTCAAGGAATGTCTGGATGTTTTAGACATGTGGTTTAGCCTTAGGTACTACTGAGATGAGCAGGGAGTTGGATTAGATGATCCTCATGGGTCCCTTCCAACTTGAAATATTCTATGATTCTATGATTCTTTCCTTTAGGTATTTCATGGAAAAGTGTGCAGAATAAAGATTAAGAGAAGGAACTGTGTTTTTTACGTCTAATTTTCTCTGTAACTGTAGAACATTACATTTGCAAACATATAATTTCTGAAATTAGAAAGTGTAAGGGTTAAGATTATTTACAGTTAAGATTATTCAGTTCTTTCACCCACACCTATGAATTATGAAAGATAGAAGAAGGAGGTAAAACAAATATTGTTTTCAGATCAGCTATTGTTATTTGGGTAAAAGACAGCCACATTTAAGATACAGAAGCTTTTGGCAGTCTTTAGTTGTCAGCATAATCAGGTCCTATTTTTCCCAGAGTATGCCTGTCTCAATATTCAAAATAGTTTTCATTTAGGAACTGTTAATTTATACCGCATTTTACCCATATCATTTCACGGGTCACCACATGATCTATTTACTTGCCCAAATTTTTCTTTGCAGCACTCACATGAACAGATTCCCCATGAACAGACCATGACAGAGGCAGAGAATTCATTTCTCCACACCAAGAAGCCCATGTCTAGGACCACAACAATCCTCTCTATTGCTACAATAGCCTCCTTCAATAACTACCTACTTTCCAGTTTCTGCAAGAAGAAAAGCAAAGGTCCGCCAGCTACCGACACTGTGTAACTCTGATTCATTCCCAGCATATAATTAAAACTCATGTTATAAACCAGAGCAGAAGGGGACAAAAGCAGAATGGTAGATGATAAAATGTCAAATGAACGGTGCTCAGTCCTCCAGCATTACAGCAACAAAGTCTCTATGTA
Organism: Manacus vitellinus; assembly: GCF_001715985.3. Classification (NCBI taxonomy): domain Eukaryota; kingdom Metazoa; phylum Chordata; class Aves; order Passeriformes; family Pipridae; genus Manacus; species Manacus vitellinus. The sequence continues at coordinate 38,795,260 of NW_021939396.1, forward strand.
ATACTTAACAGTTTAACTCCCATGTTTTTCCTTTGAATAAAAAGAGAATGTTAAATCAGAGAGTGTTTCAGCCTCTTTTTATTCAGAAATTGGTTTTAAAGTGCCTCTTATCATCTCTCTTTCACATTGAATCCAGACCTCTTTACTGTTCTGTTATCAAACTATCTTCTCTGAAGTTAAAACCTATGTTCCCTCTTCACTGACTCATGCAGAAATATAATATTGGCAAAAAGACACAGAGGCTGGCTTTCAATTACTAAGTCAGAGATGAAACTGTCTTCTCCAAAGGCTTCAGCATGACTCCTCTTACACTGAAGCTGATAGAAATGCAGAGAAGTCCTTTTCTTCCTCTCTTGTGTGAGGGAGAAATTGTTAACTACAAATTGCAGATTGAGAGGATGGTTTTAAGTGTGCCTTTGAGCTTGTTATGCACAAAGATTACTGAATAGTAAAAATCTTCCATTGTATCTCTATCTCAGAAACAAGGAAACTAGCTACTCAGAAAGAGCCTGAAAATTAGGATGTTGTTGAGGTCAGTGTCCCAGAATATCTAAACAAGAGAACATTTGGGGAAGAAGAGATACTGCAAATAGGGAAACTGAGCATATTCAATATAATATGTTAATTATAATTAATTAACTTTTATTTAAAGGGATGGGTTAGGAGGTGCTTGACCTTTACACCAGCGTGCTTGTATGTCCCCCTGCAATAATAATACCAAAATCTCCTAACCCAAGAGACCAAAACTGTGAGGAAGCAGGCTGGCTGAGGCTTTTCATGCCCTCAAGGGTATGAAGATCATGACCATTCAAGATCAAAAGTCATTGTGGCTAATGTGGGCGGGCCTCTCTCTACAGCGCTTCATGAGCCATTTGCAGATGTTAAGTACATCACTGGAGGAAATCTCTCCTGCAATTTTGTTTCTCTTAAAGCATACTAATGAAACACAAACCTGTGTTTTCTGCTCTTCTTGTCGGGTTCTTAATCTGAGAGTTCATTCATCACAGAAAGGCATAAATTCAACTCCAGGTCACCCACCTTTTTATTATAAGAGTAACTGTACCATGGTAAGCTTCTCCACATTCATGGGCTATTTTCTGGACTTCTGCCCCTCCAATTTATTTACATCCTCTTACTCTAGCTGCACCCACAACAGCTGCTACCACTGAAACACCTGTTACAATTTCTGTTTCACAAGTTAAACACAAAGGGCCATATGCATACCACCAATCATTGCTATAACATTAAACATTCTGGAAAAGGGGTTCTGAAACTTCTAGAGAACTTGGAATGGAAGTTTCTCACATCCCATTAATTTTGTCCACTGCAGCTGATATGATTTTTTTGAGGAAGAGAAGAAGGCATGTTCCAGGTGGATCTTACTCTGGTGATAATCCTACCACAAATAATACCAGTGGTATTACGGCTCTTCCCCCTCTAGCATCACACCCTATAGGATGGAATCTGACCCAGCATTCTTATTTCCTCACCCATATCTCTCCTAGGACACACTGATCTTGCTATGCCCTTGTAATTTTCTTAGGCCAGAGAGGATCAATGCCATTTGGAGAGAAGGGAAGAAAAAGTACAGACTTTCCACCCCCTTCCCATTGCTCAAGCGTAGAGATCCTATAGCAATAACATCCAGCATGGTGACAGAGATTGGCGTAGTAGAGAAAGACATTAAAAGAGGGTAACAGCAGCAACACCCAATAATTTTTGTACCATTTGGCATCATTCACTTTTAGAATTACAATATAGCCTTCATGTGAGTAATGGAAATTTTAATACTTACAGCCTTCCAAAATATTTTTAAAGTTTTGTTACACATCCAGAAGTTAAAAAGCACAACGGCACACTTACACTTTTAATTTCTTACCAGAAAGAAACTAAAACAGCAGCTACAATAGTCATACTGGAGCTATAATCTTCAATTATTGAAAATAGAGTTTGCGATTTGACTCATATGTGCTGGCTTCAAGGTAGTTACATATATGTGAGGTGTCTTTACCATTGCCTTTGTATTAAACCAAACACACATGCTGAAAATCTTACCAAAGAATTAGTCCTCTTGAGGAATCTGTGAAATGCAAAGCATTAAAGACTCTCCCATCTTCTTTCCAGTGCTTCTTAACTTTTTATCTGAGTATGCCCAGTAACCACAGGAAAACAGCACAGAAAAAGTGTTGTAGCAGCCAGAAAGTAATAGAGGGCCTGATGAAAAACAATTAACTCACCTCTATCAACAGCTGTCTGTAGTCTGACTTAGCTGATGTGGTACTATGCTTACCTGGAAGGATAGGCTGACCCTGCTGTAAAACGGGAAGCTCCACAGGTATCTCCCCATCAGACTGGTCCTGGGCCAGCCATCGATGTGCAGGGAAAGAAAACTGCTCCCCTGAGGAAAGGTTCAGCAACTGCACCTAAGTAGCACAAAAAATTCCAATTTAACTTGCTGATCTGACACCAGATGGTACAGAACAGAAACGAGTGGGATGCTGTTGAAATCTGTGCAGGTAGAGCTCTGTGTATGATAAAAAATCAGTCTGACTTTTCACTCAGTAAGATTTGAAAGCACAGGGCAGAGTAACTCAAGTTACTCTGTGCAGGGTTTATCAGTTCAGGTTCACTCCCACAAAATACAGCTGTTGTTCCAGCTGGTACATCCACGTGGGCTGGCACTAGGTGGCATGGCTTACCAAAGACGGAACTTCTCAAAGTTTGGCAATGCTTGCAGCTCTATTTCTTACTTTCTTATCAGAACAGGAATTAAGGGAACAGGTTTTGATTCTTCAACACTACTTGTGACATAAACAAACCTCGACACCAGTCGAGGCCTGCGCAGTGCCCTACAAAATTTTCTTTCATGTCCAACTTCTAGCATGCAGCAGCAAAAGGACCATATGTATACCAGCTGAAGGAGGGAAGGAGGTTATTTTGTACTTCAAAGTAAACACTTCGGAGGCTGCTGTATATTATAATAGTCCCTACTTGTAGTTTCACTCTGTGCTTTGCAGAATCTAATCTCCTTAATTTGAACATTGAAGAAACCCAGAATTACTGGAAACATTTTTCTCTCTTTTGCTTCTTGAATATTAAAATTTTAAGACAGAGATTCATCTTGTCTGAAAAACTTGACACATCTTGGCCTGCCAGCATCTACTGATGAAACTTGAAAAGGGATTTTAGATTGGCGAAGCAGCACCTTCGTGGACGTTTTCTGGCCTGATATCATCTCAGTACAGTAACAGACATAGAAACTGCAGAACATTGAGGGAGGTCTAGTGCACCTAACTACCATAAAAGCTCTGCAGTTGCAGATCACTCTCTTTTAATTGCAGTTCTTCCTGAAAAAAAAAAAAGTAGATTTCCCGAGGAACAATGATGTTAAATGTCTGTAGGTTGTTTCTATTCTATGAAGTGTAGAAATCAATGGCTGTACTCCTTTGGCTCTCTGCTACACAAAGTAACCTGCTACAGGTTACTTGTATGGTCTGTTCAGCTGAATGCACTTCTTTTCTTTGACCTTCTGCCCAAAGTTGCAAAGAGGGAATGATCTGGCTGATGAATCATGCCCTAAAAACTGTGCCTGATTGACTGAGATTCCATAAGGAGACAACTAAAATTTATAAGCTAATAACTAATGGAACACAGTGAAGTGTTGATTTTTTTTATTTTTAATTTTATTGTTCATTTCATTTAATATACCCCAGGTGGAAAGAAGGAGAATAATAAGTTCTCATTTTTCATTTTCCTTTTGTTTTTTCAGACTTCCTCAGTTTCCCAGTTTAAATGTCCATCTTATACAAAGCAGGCAGCACAGCCTCTATTAACAGATGGTGACATACAACAAACCTGCAAAGGTTTATTTGTTGAGTCAGATTTTAGGATAACAAAAACTTCTAATATGAAGATTATGTATACAAATGAACCTTTTCCATTAGAGAAAACCCATTGTTCTTTTCTAGCTTCTTAACTCAGATGCACTGTAGAAATTGAAGGTAACCTGTCCCATTGTCTCATGGGACAAAGCTATGAGGTATTTTTCACCCTTTTACTGCTTCCACACACATATTTATGAAAACAAAAATAGCTTGAAACAGAAGAAAACAGTATCTTAAATGATATTCTGGCTACATCATTCTACTTTTTCAGGAAAAACAAATACCTATGTTTTCTAATCAGGCAATCCTCACCTGAATTGAAAGAGATACAATCCCTAGAATTCTATCATGAAAGCTCTTAGAGGGATACTACCAGTGACATGATATTTCAGAATAGACAGCCACTGGCTAGAGGTATGAACTCACAACCTGATGTTACCTTCAGTTAACATCATCCAGATCTTAGTCTTCTTTCTGAGATGCAGTCGCAGATAAAAACAAGCATCAAATAGCCAGAGAGTTTGAGCACCTATCAATGAATATTTTACTCCAGTGGACACTTTACATTGCATAGATATACATATACCTTGAAATATAATTTTAACATTGAGTTTACCAGCTGTTTCTAAAGCTCTTTATAAACTGCTGCCTCTTAACTGAAAGATAAGAAACTCTTGGCCTAAAGATGGATGTGTTTCAGGCATGCATAGCACAGAACTGGCATACATAGTACATCATGGACTCTAAGGATAAAAGTTACCTACTTTAATTTCCAGACCGAAAACATATATTATGCTTCACAGCTGAGGCTTGAAACAGAACTAGCTGATTCTCTTTGCTTTATTATATTTGCTATACCTGCATCAAGGTATAATTTCTGCATAAGGAAAGAGAAGAACCTGTTATTGTCTTTTTGTCCTCAGAGACACAGAATTAGAAACATTTGCAATGTAGCTCTGAGGTATTTATGCTGTGCATAAGGACCCAGCATCAGCCACGGGTTTGGAGATGACTTAGCCAGACTGGATTCAATGACTTTCTGGGTTTCAACAAACTCTAGGCACTCTGTAGCACAGAAAGACTGTAGAAACTGCAGCTAACTTAAGCAGTATTCCTTGCTGCCCAGCCACACATTTTTAAAGAAACGTAATGTACAGCTGTCACTAAATTGTTAACAGCCAACCAATACATATCATCATAAGCTGCCTTTAGTTCCACACAAAAACACTCCTTCATAAATAATCGCTTAAATGAAGGTGCAAGCATTTGATGATGCTAATATACTTATCCCAGGGATTTTTTCTTACTCATATTTTGACTCCACTGTCCTAGTGACTGCCTTTGGAAAGATAAACTTCTTTCTCACTGCTTTTACCTTTTCACAGTGCCAGGCAGGGGAATTTCCTGCATTCGTATGTCCTATGCGTATTTTGTAGAGATGTCCTATATTTCTAGTATTAATCTGTAAAAGAAATACAACTAATGAAACACAAAACATTTTTCAAACAGAAAAGACGTGCAACAGAAATTCACTTAGTAACTCTGAGACTTTTGTTTGGAGGAATTAAATACTCTGATATTTAAACAAGTGCTTCCAAACTATTTTACTTCAAAAAATCATTAGAACCTTTAGCCTTCTAAAGGACAACCCTCAAAAAACCCATTGGCCTGACAATTCCATTTAAATGAATGCTGCTGTAGCTGTTCCCCACTGAATATTAGCCTCAGTGGGAGATGAATATACTCTGTATGACTAAAACGCAGAACTGTCTTGACCCTAAAACCTGGCTCAGTTTAGCATTTATACCACTGACCTTCTACAAAATAATTTTTGCCACCCACCTACCTCTGAGTTTTTCCCTACCCCTCCAGGAGTGTATACCTTACAATTTGGAAACAATTGTGTTCAGCTTTGATGTTTCCTTTTACAAATCATTTCAATTAAACCAACTTTAAAAGCTGTATTTGAAAGATTAGCTCTCGGGCAGGCAGGATGAGTGTGTCCAGTGCAGATAGCAGGGTGCTGAGGGAATAACTTTGTGTGAAGGTTATTAAACTACTAGTATAAACCTAAGTGTAGAAATAGAAAGCTTATCTTCAAGGAACTGGAAGCATGCCATGAGTGTCTTCCCTCCTCACTGTATAATTTATTTCACTATAATGTAGGCTTGATTTTCTGTCCTTCTGTTGTTTTCTGTACAACTCATTTTCGTGTTTTCATTGACAGTGTATAAGTGGGTGTGAACTGAGTTCCCTGTATCATGAACTTCCCTGAACTCAGTGTTATAAACAGTAAAGAGACAGAGGAGGGAGGACAGACCACAGCCGAGATCTAGCATACAGTGCACTCGGAGAGACTTTTCTCTTTCTATACATTTCAGAGTAGGCTCTCTTTAACTGTGTTCAGTGCTATGCATATTTGCCTGAGAGGGGAATCCTAAATCCCAAACAATGTGACTGCCTCCATATTTTGCATTTAAAAGTCATTGGAGGTAAAATTAATTGCAATAATTACAACAGTAAAGAGCCAACGATATCTGTTGTGAAGAGGGTCTTTTTATATGTCAGAGAACTGGTTACTTGTTTTATCTACTTCTTTCAATCTGGGATTTTTTGATATCACAGGTGGACAATGACATACTATATCAGGAGTGCTTCTTCTGAGAAACTCCATCAGGCTGAAGAGGGCAAAGAATTGCATTTTCTGCATCCCAAACATCCATGAGGCTATTGTGGAAAAGGCGAGCTCTTAATCAATGCTGCCATTAAACACCTTTTCTCAGAGAGGGGACTTGCTATGCTGGATACTAATAATGGAAGCAATTGTTTGTCATATGGCCCTATAGTGGACACCTCCCAAAGACAATCTCTAACAATTCCATATATACACTCAAGCTATGCAGATTGTGATGAGGGACCTATTCTGGATCACTTAAATCACTATGCCACAAGACTGATGAGGAAGGAATTTGTTTGTGGCACTGGGAGCAGAAGCAGCTGCAGATAGTAGATTTATTACAGGTATAAAATTTGGCACTACTTCAAGAAAGCAGCAGGTATTTAACAAAATTAAAAATTTGCTCCATATCATAATTCTTCACCTCCTTACTTAATTTTTAATATTGTAGCCCTGTTTCAAATTTGTAAACTAAACAATTATCTGTTGTGTTATATTTCTTGGTATTTTTTTGGGGCACTATGTAAATTAAACAGTAGTTCTTCTTAAACAGATAATAAATATGTTGGATCAAATCAGATTTGGATGAGTGAGTGAGAAAGGATACTAAATTTAGCTCTACATTTAAGTCCCATTTACTTTTCTAGATATGTGTACCACGCAAAAAGCTGTCTTTTCATCACATAGATTTTGAAATGTCATATGATCTGGCAGAATGCAAGAGGGCAATACAATGAATATATATTACTTACTGTGAAGATGTCTTCATTGCCTCTCTGAAATAATTTTCCCTTGTCTCCATCAAGAAAAATAGGACCCGAACTGCCTTGATCCCCATACAATGTAATATAAACCTTTGAGCTTGTTCCTGCAGATGGCATATCACTGGTGAGGACTGACACATTCCATTTCCTAGCTACCAAAAGATAAAAAAGACTCGCTGAATTACTTAAACTCAAGATTCTCAAACAAAATGCATTTCAGTAATCAAAATTCTAAATAATATCATGCCAATGAATACAGAAATATGCGTTTCACGAAATTACACCAGGCAAATATTGTTTGCTGCGTTGGGCATGTCAAGAAATGTCAGGTTGCATTCACATCTTTTATTCCATGTGTCCTGTATGACTATGTCAGATTTGCATGAATGTAGATCACTTTTCAAACGCAGTTTTGAAATTTTTTATTAAATTGTATTGAATATGGTTTTCTGTTTACTTAGGATCTATCACCTCTTCTCAGTGCAGTGCTGTGTAATGACAGTCTTGACACTACTCACATCAAGCATTACGGTCTCAAAGCAAATTAGCTCTGCTAAAAAAGACCTCCAAGAAAGGGTCTGTATCTCTGCAAAGGTGTGATTGGCTGCATAGATGTAACAACTTGTTTGGAATCCACTGAAGTTTACCAGCACACGAAGGACTTTGACCTGTTGGAGTAAGTCCAGAGGGGGGCCAGCAAGCTGATTAGAGGGATGGAGCACCTCTCCCATGAGGAAAGGCTTATAGAATCAAGTTTGTTCAGCCTGGAAAAGTGAAGGCTTCAAGGTGACCTAATTGTGGCTCTTTAGTACCTGCAGGGAGCCTACGAGCAAGATGGAGAAAGAATATTTACAAGAGCATGTAGTGACAGGACAAGGGGTAATGGCTTCATACTGAAAGAGGGTATGTTTAGAAAATATATTAGGGAAAAATTGTTCACTATGAGGGTGGTGAGGCACCAGAACAGGTTGCCCAGAGAAGCTGTGGATGCCCTGTCCCTGGAAGAGTTTAAGACCAGGTTGGATGGAGTTCTGAATAACCTGGTCTAATGAAAGGCATTCCTGCCTATGGCCTGGGGGTTGGAACTAGTTGGTCTTTAAGGCCCCTTCCAACCCAAACCATTCACCCTGTGGAAGCTGTGTATCAATGGCATGGAATTAAGGGAAATGGTATCACTGAGGGATACTCTTATCAAGAAGTTAAACTTGATCATTACAGGAATTGTTGTAGCTTGAACACATTAAACTGAAAAAATAAGTATAAGCATAAGTATAAAATATAAGTAAGCATACGTATAGGTAAACATAAGTATAAAACATTTAAGTTACTCTAGGTGGGTGTACCTAACCTCTTGTATTAATTTAGTTCATTAAGGTATGCTGGTTTTTGGTGGGGTACACTTAAATGTCTTTATAGTAGCTAGTATGGGGCTAGGTTTTGGATTTCTTCTGAAAACAGGGTTAATAATACAGGATGGTTTTGGTATTGCTGAGCAGCACTTGCACAGCATTAAGGCTTTTTGTTGTTCTCATACTGCCCTGCCAGCAAGGAGGCTAGGAGCTTCAAGGGAACACAGCTGGGACAGCCACCCCCAACTGACTAAATGGCTATTCCATACCATATGGCATCACACTCAGCATATAGAGCTGGAAGGAGAAGAAAGAGGAAGGGGGGATGTTTGGAGTGGTGGTGTTTGTCTTCCCAAGTCACTGCTATGCCTGATGAAGCCTGCCTTTCCTGGTGATTGCTGAATACCTGCCTGCCCATGGGAAGTGATGATTTAATTCCTTGTTTTGCTTTGCCTGTGTGTGTGACTTTTGCTTTCCCTATTAAACTGTCTTTATCTCAACCCACGAATTTTCTCAGTTTTACTCTTCCAGTTCTCTCCCCCATCCCACTGGTGGGGGGAAGTAAGCAAGTGGCTGAGTGGGTCTGAGTTGCCAGCTGGGGTTCAATCCATGACATAAGGTAAGAAAATTGCATTAAATATTCCGCATAATTCTCACTGCGGATTAACATGGTGATTAACTATCATTAACTAATGATATTTGATATCACTAGGGCTATAAAAGACAAGTTCCTTGTTTAATAGAGATACATTAAACAATTAAAGTCTTCCTTTCCTCTGACATCCTTCCAAGTAAGAAAAATATGTCTTATACATTTCAGAAATTACAACCATGATGATTAGAGGAAATGGATAAAATATTTATGTAGGACAAAAAGTTAAGAGAATGTCTGATTTTGTTGACAGATATCAAGGAGGAAAAGGCATATCTAAGTATGGCTTTCAATAACGACTTTGGGATATGTATACACAAATTAACTAGGCTGAGGATGTATAGGGATAGGTATAATTTCAGAAGAATTTGTGGTGGAAAACTAGAACTCAATTTCACTCAGAAAGACTGTAAAATGCCTTCTCAAATGGGTTAGATATTTTTTTTCTTCCTTCTGCATTTCAGAGAAAGTTGCATGGAGAAGCTGTGAGCAAGCTCTCTCTGTCCCTGGTATGCACAGAGATAACATGTTTGCAGACATGTGCAAGGCCTCCTCGGGCTAGAGAGGGTGGGGAAGGAGAGAGAGAAGATACAAAAAGCCTTGGAGAAGGAGAGGCCTTGCCTTTTTCCCCTAGAGTCCTTGCGTCTGAAATAAACCTTTTTTTATTCATTCCACTGCCTTGCAATTCTTGGCAAGAATACCTGTGTGTGTTTTACCCTACAGGATGGAAACTAGAAAACAGTTAAGACAGATATCAAAAAAAGGATTCAAGCTCTAGAACATCCATCTAGTGGAACCTGTAGTTACTATAGAGAAAAAGTTTTAAGATGAGATTTTGTAATTATATGTATTTACTAACCTAATTCTGTGATTTCTTCCTAGCAAGGCACTAAACTAGATTAACTGAAACTTCCTGGGACTGTGATCTATGTTATGTTGGCTGGTTTTTTTTTTAACAATGGCAAGACAAAAACTGAATTTCTTCTCAAAGAATGGCATACTATATATAAATCCCTTGAATGTTTGCTGAATGGTTTTCTATCCTATATAAAGTAGCTCATGTTACTCCTCACGGTGTTTTTCCCTCTGTCAATCAGTATGTTGCTCTAGTCACCAACATTGTGAGATTCTCTCTTCAGCCTTCTCCATCTTACCTAATGAAAGCAATTTTATTTTATGTGTATATCTCAGACATTCGATATTCTTTATCTTTGTATATAGAATATATATACACAGGTGTATAGGCTGTAGCACACTGGAGGTCGGTCTCTTCTACCAAGTAACCAGCAATAGGACCAGAGAAAATGGCTTCAAGTTGCACCAGGGAATGTTTAGATGGGATGTTAGGAAAAATTTCTTCACCAAAAGGGTTGTCAAGCATTGGAATAGACTGTCTGGGAAGTGGTTGAGTCACCATCCCTGGAGGCATTTAAAAGACATGTAGATGTGGCACTTGGGGACATGGTTTAGTGGTGGACTTGGCAGTGCTGGGTTAACAGTTGGACTCAGTCTTTTCTAACCTAAATAATTCTGTGATTCTGTGATCTTCCCTGAACCATTAATGAATATATAAACCCTATGACAGTATGGTACATCTCACTGTCAATCTTTTTTCCAGCTCCGAGGTCACCATTGTATTCTTTGTCTTTCAGTTAGCATCCTGAAATCAGAACCAAGTCCCTCAGTTAGTATAACAATCTTTTCACTGCTTGCTGTGGTCTGGTAATTGTAACCTCAGGGAGTACCTCACATCTCACCTTTTGAGTGCTTAGTTTGCTCAGTAACTCTCAGTAACTCAGTAATAAGCATCTGATTAAAGGTTCTTAAACCTTGATCTGATAAAGTTAAGGTGCCGTGAATGCAGTACAGGGTGCTGTGAATCAGAAAGACTGTGAGTGATGGAGACATACCTGTTAATTTTTCTGTCTACACATTTAGATATTATTTACAGCATAGAAGCTTGGTACTCAGAATGCTATATGACATTCAGTTGGATTCTAGTAATTTTGAGCTTCATTTTCCAAACATACATTTTATTTCTGTATCAACATGTAAAAGGATGAAAAATACCATTGAGATTCTTCACTTGGAGCAGGAGGATGCCAAAAATATTGGAGATGAACAGAAGAACATCAGAACCAAGGACAGCATACAAAATAACACACAGCTATTTGGTATGAAACGTATTAGACAATATATCTTGCTTTAGGGTTGCAACATCAGTTTATTACACAGAATACACTGCTTCAAACAGCAGAAACATAACAGTTATTTATGGGGAAATATATGGGCCATTGGACTCCTAAAAAGAACTCCTAAAAAGAATGCTTCTAGGTTTCCTACCTGTACTGCAAACACCTTTTGCTTCAATTCCAACTTCTTTCCTCCACGTGCTTTCTGTCCCACATGGAGACAGTCAAAGCCTCTGGGCCAAAGGAATTTGCATCAGCCTTTTATTAGGTCCCCAATCTGGATCATCAAAGGATCATGACCCACGGCTTATCACAGCATGTATGTGCCAGTTATTCTAGGCACAGCCTCCAAGAGTACAGAATGGCCAAATTCTCATCGTCTAGCTGTAAAGTAACACTTTTCTTCAGGTACATCTCTGACTTCATTGACATTGAAGCAAGGTACCATGCAGTATTAGGAATTAAAATCTAACTGAAAAACTGAAACATTCTGCCTAATCACAATACACATTAAATATTTTCCAATTTTATATTTAAAGTCATTTACTGAAAATTGTAAACCATATATGAGTGCTTACGGTGCACATGCAATGTTAAAAAAATTCTGTAAACAGGTATCCAAAATAATTCTAATAACAGATGGAAAGATCCTGGAACATATTGCATATGCCCTGATTCTCACAATACAACATATTTACAAACAAAACAAAACAAAAGCTAAAAACACATGGACTGTGTTTAAAGTACAGAGGTTACAGACAAATGCACAACTAAAACTTGTAATGTATTTAGAACAATTTTAAGTAAGTGGTGCTGCCTCAGAAGGAAATATGGCAAGAGGAGCCAGGAAGTCCATTGACAAACAGTCTCTCTTCTCAGTTCCTAAATACGCCCCTTTTCTAGTGCCCTCTGGGTAAAAGAGGCAAATTTCATTTGGTGTCTGGATGATCCTAGACACAGACCGAAAAATTTCTTTACTCCCATAATTATTCTGCAGTTGGCCCTTAAAAACTCAAATAGCAATTTAATAATGTACATCTATGTAAAATTAACACGACTTCTGTTTCCTACTTGCTATTGCATTACAGCATTTGAATAGTATTTCCTACTTTTCATTTGAAATTAAACATATCAGTTGATTTCTTCCAGGGAAAGCATTTCTACTGAAAGACAATTTTCAAACTCCTTCTCAAATGTCATGAAATATAGAAATCTTATCTTAAAAGTCAGGTAGGTATTTCAAATCACAGTCCTCTGTTCTAACAAGCAGTATTTATTTCTCTAAAATTAGATGATTAGTATGTAACTATCTCTTGACATGTAATATTTCAGAGGAAAACTGTCTATTAACCAAGAAATCGTTGTCTTAGAACAGCTTTTCTTCTTATGTTGGTTCCCATAAAATTTTAAGTAATATTTGTATTTCAGCAATGATATACAATTGTGATTTATATTTATCTAGGTATTCATATTGGGAGTCTTATTGGGTGTGGCATTCAGCAGTTTATTATGTGATTTTTTTTTCTGAAGATGTTTTCACTAATCTAATGTTATAGAAATTCCAAGATCTTCATTACAAGTCTTTCTCATCTTTACTGTTTCCATTGTTTATTGTACAAAAGCAAACTTCTTCTTCTTTGTCTTCTTCCTCTTCATCTTCTTCTTCTTTTTCTTTTGTAGGAAAGGCATTTTCATTTTTCTTAGCTTCAGAGGCTTTATGTTCAATGCTATTTAAGGAAGCATCACACTTCAGAAATGTTTCAGAATGACAGGCTGCTGCTGGATCTGCCAACATGGGAGAAATTTTTTCTCCAACAATAGGAATTAGACTTATTCTTAAGGTTTGATACATTGTTTTCTTTCCATTGGGTAGCTCAGTTGTGCCTATTACAAGATCACTGGGTATGTGTTTGGATACATAATTTTGACAGTTTCTGAATTCCATGGATTTTACATTGATATCCTCTGTAGTATGTAACTTCCCTAAATTACTTGTGTCTTTCAGAGTTGCAGATGTAAGTATTCTGAAGTTACTAATAAAATCTAAGGTGTTATCAGCGTAAAACCTATTAAAAATGTTATTGGCAATCTTATTGATAGACTTATTCTTCAGAGTCACAAGATTAATTTTGTCTGTTAAATCTTCACCTGACCATTCTAAATCTTTGCTCTTTTTGGCCAGCAAATTTGGACCCAGCTGGTTTTCAATATCGGATGCCTTTTGATAGGCATATCCTCTCTGTTCCTCATTAATTGGTATTACTGTTACCATCAGTATTGGACAATGTTGGCCACATATAGCATGGAGTCTATCCAGAGAGTCTTCTTCCTGAAGAGCACTTCTGTTAACATTACTAACATCAGTTGGCTGAGACTGTATGGGTTCAGCATTTAAAGGCTTTTCCAATGGATGCACTTTGTTATCAGGCATTCTAAATTCTACAGATGAAAAAGCTGGAAAATTGGTATCGGGCTGTGTGGAAGTAGAAGCTGCCATGACTGATGATTTGACCTTTTCTTTGTTTTCTGCAGGAAGGATCTTACCATTCCGACTAGGCTTGCTTTTTGTATTTAACTCATCCTGTAATGGGTCTGAATCACTATTATGAGGCATATTGAAGTAGTTGCAAAGATTTTCAGGGGGTTTAACCATGTCTTCAAGTTCTGAAGAAGAGATTTCATCAAGGGCTGGGTAGTGATTCAGATTTCCAAAGTGAGAGTATGGAACTTCATCACTGTTAGTGTCATTTGAGGTTGTATCCAAATTACCATACATTCCAATCCGCTCAGGTGGTGATCTTCTTATCAAGTGATTTTCTTTGAGAAGCCATTTACCTTTATCTATCAATATTCCTTCATCTTCACTAGCTTGTATGCTAGGTTGACAGTGTTGCTTTGGAGATTCCCTTACACAGTCATTAGTATAATTTATCTCCTCTCTGTTAAAAGTAGATTGTGATGTTGGTAAAGTATTTTCTCTTCTCGATATACTGCCATCTTTGTTTGTGTTTACTGGATATTCTTGTAATGGTAGCGAAGAATGTGATGATTTCTCTGCAGAACAAGACATAGATTCTTGAGAAAAATAAACTATTTTTTCTCCCACTGCAGAGTGGAATCCTTCCGTATCTGTTTTAAATACTTTTGACATATAAGGAAATCCTTTGTGATAGTCAGGCTTAAATGAAGCTTCTGTTTTGCTGTAAAGCCGTTCAATAGTTCTTTTCACATAGCCAGTATTATATTGTTTTTCAAGTGCTGCTTCCTCCCCACTTTCATTGGTCAAGTCACTGGATGCTTGACAGTTATATTCACTCTCTTCAGTATCTGGTCTGTAATCTGACCAGTCTGACGTAGCAGGACTTTTAAAGCATTTTTTTAATTGAGAAGTGTCTGAACACATTTTGTTCCCCAGTTCTTCTACTTGCAATTTCTGTTCTCCTTCACTCGTGTCACATTCTGTAATTTGCTTTGATTCATAACGAAATGATAATGGAGAGACGGTAGATAATCTCTCAGAGCTTTCCTCAGAAGTTTCTGCATCTTCCTTTTCATCCAGTGCAGAATAATCCTCATTATTATATTCTGCAGAGGTATCGGCTGCAAGTTTAAGTTGTTTTTTGGAGGTTTTGTCATCACCTGATGACTTCAGATCAACATCCTCATCTTCACTTTTATCAGTAGTAACATGTAGAATATCTTTTTCACCTTCTAATTCAGAGATATCCTGATCTAAAATACAATTTTTATCATTAGAAGTTACACTATGAACTGTCGAGTTAGGTTCTACTGAAGTTTCTGACTCTTCATTAGTAAATGATGCATCAGTGGGTTTAACTTGTGGTTTTTCATATAGGCTATACAGCATTTCTTCATTTCTTTCAGGAGTCTCTAAAGCTGATGCAAGGCTATAGGTATTTGAATCAGGATTGGAATATTGACCATCTAGCTGTGTTTTGGGAGCAGTCAAGTCTAAGATCTCTGTTTCTCTGCAAAGATCATTCTGTATATCAAAACAGCTTTCTAATTCCCCAGATAATTTTAGAGCTTCTCCAGAATTGACGCTGTCCATTGGAACACAAGGCTCAACTGATTCTTCATGTTCATGCAAATGTATACAACTATGAATATCAGATATGGGTATATTCTCATGGTAATGTGGGGAGTCCTCCTTGTCAAGTTCCCTCTTGAAGTGTAATAACTTATTTTCTGTTGATTGTTGAAAATGAGAGAAGACAGCCTTCAGCTCATCAGCTTTTTCTGTAACTGTAGTTTGTTTCAGATGTTGTAACTGTGTAAATATTTCAGAACAGCTACAGGCAGTTTTTTGCATATCATCTGTGATTGTCCCAATCAAACTCTCTCTCAGATTCAGTACCAGTAGCCAAGCTAGGAGCATGTTGGAGGAAGAACCAAAACCTGAAGGAGAAAGACTTGAAAGGCTGCAAGCTTTTCCTATACATCCACTATGCTCTTTCTGGACACCAAGTAAAGTTGACTGTAGTTCATTCAGCAACATGCTAGACATGCAATTATTCTGAACATCAGTTCCAATTTTCTCATTAACAATTGTGCTATTAACTTGAACAGCAACTTCAGATTTTTTTCTTTGACATAGGTTGGTATCTTGAATATCAGCTTCTGCCATCTTTTCATCATTGTTGTGTGTTTCATGAAACAAGTGTAGCTTACTGTCCTGATGAAATTCTGACTTTAGTGAGTACTCGGCTGCTTCTACTATAGTTGTATTAGCATGAATTAAAGACGCAGTTTGTGTTTCACCTGAATTCTTTGCTGATTCTTCTGAAGTTCTCAATTCACCAATAGGCTTTAAAGTTTTTTTGGTTAGGTTATGTTCAATCAGATGGTTTTTTCCAGTCATATGCACTTCATTTGTGATAAATCTTGTTTCTTTATCTATAGAAGTATTGATATTTTCTTCAGGAAAAAAACACGCATTGCTATTCTCAACGATCCCTTCTTTTTTCTTTATAGGGGGTAAGACAGAATTTGATAATGATTTTTTCAGCCAAGATTGGACATAGTTTTCTAGTGAATGTTCACCAGCCTCCTCTTGAAAACTGTCCTCTAGTGTAATGGCACTCTCTGACATATATAACTTCTTTGCACTTTTACTTAGATTTTTCTTGGTTGCCTTTTGCTTTTTCTCTTTTTTTGATGGCGAATTTTCCAAATTATTCTTTTCTTTTTCAAAGCTAAGATTCTTTGGCACTTCTGACAATGGCTTTAAAGTCACTAATGTGTTAGGTGTCTGTTTGAAAGATTTGGTTATAAGATATGTTCCTTCTTTCTCAGTATTCAATGTGTCCTGACTGTGCTCAGATTCATTGTTTGAATTAACTGTCATTAGACCATCTCCACTCTTTTCAGATGAAATGATACTACTTTTTTTGCCTGACTTCGATTTTACCTTGGCCAACTTCTTGTTATTACTTCTTTTTTTTTTATTTGATAATGATCCATTTTGTTCCACTGGATGCTGATGATACAACTCATCTTCAGGACATATGTTTTTGTCTGAATTGACAGATCCATCATTGGTTTTCACTAAAAATTCAGATTCTTTTTTCTGAGGCATTTCAGAATAATTATCCATAGCCTCTGTTGCGGAATCCTGTGTGGTTTTTCTTGTGATATGCATTCCCTCACTTCTAGTTATCCCTGAAATTTCTTGGTCTTTTTGATTTTCATATGTACCTTGCTCTAAAAAACCAGATGATTTTCTCTTCTTCTTCTTTTTAGTGAGGGATGATGCAGATTGGCTGTTATCGACGAGCTGTGTTGTCATCACAGATTCAGTCTGGACACTGATTTGATTCTCACTTTCAGTAACAGTAGGAAAGAATTCCGTTGTAGGATTTATTTTCTCAGTAGGACCCTTATTACATGGAGGTACTGTCACCTTCATCTGGCTATGTCCAGGACAGGCTGAATGCACTGAATCTTGAGAAATAGGTATAAAATCAGCAGCTTTGCAGTTTATTTCTTCTTTTGACTGACGTAATTCTGAATATGTAATGAAAGAACTCAGTGATCTTTTTATTTGTTTAATATCACATGACTTATGGATGTGATCTGCTGAACCTGGTCTAGCTGTCTGGCAAATTTTTGATGCTGGTATGAAACCACTGATGTTAGCTTTGGAGGTTGACACTAAGCTACTATATGCACCTTGTCCCACAACTGATTTCTCCAATATATTCTGTACCAATTCCTCCTCGTCAGGCACTTCTAATGTCTTCCTATTTGTGGTTTCTATTAAATCACTGCTTTTATGGCTTATTTTAAAAAGCATTTCTTCTTTTATATTCTCTGAAGAAAGCTTTAATAAACCATTGCCATTCATGTCACTAAACTTTGGATTACTGACACTTGATTTTTTTCTGCTTGAATGAGCTACCATGCAATACTCAGATGTTTTTTCTCCATTCTCTATTTCTTCACTGTAGGAAAACTGTCCTATTGTCTTCTCTTGAACCTCTTTCTCAGATACC
The DNA here is from genome assembly GCF_001715985.3 of Manacus vitellinus. NCBI lineage: Eukaryota > Metazoa > Chordata > Aves > Passeriformes > Pipridae > Manacus > Manacus vitellinus. The sequence goes on from NW_021939396.1 coordinate 38,813,293, forward strand.
AAGGTGACACTTTCAACTACTGCTTTCTTTTGTCTAACACGCCTTGGCCCAGGGGTGGGAGGCCTGTAAAAGCGAGGCCTGATATTTTCCTCAGATACATTGCTTGTGTCTAGATCTGCAGAATTGTTCTGATCAGAGACATTACAATCAGCAGTTTTTATATCAGAGTCTGATTCTTTGTCTGACACTTCTGCATTGGATTGCTGTAATGAGTCTTCCTCTTCTTTATTGTAGCTGTTCAAAAACGGAGTATCTTGTGGATTTATACATTCTGATGCACTTACATTGGATAAACAGTCTTCCGCATTCATTGCAGAATTGCAAATTGAGATATTTTTGTCATCAGAAAGGCCAGCACGACTTACAGTGGTTGTCCATTTAATGGTTTCTTGCTCTTTAATTTTGAATCGAACTTTCATTTCCACTGTGACACTGCCATCTTGATTAAGGTGAACGGACTTCTCAATGTCATCTTGATACTGTGCCACAGATAAGTCTTCACCAGTAACTGACTGATTTCCTTCTATCCCATTATGACTGTCAAGAACATATGAAGAATCTGAGTTGTTATCATTGGAATTGTTATTGTTGCTGGATCCTTTATCGGAAGAAACCGAGAATATCTGAGATCTTGAGCTAGAGTCCATTTCACCTCTCACTACCAATAATTATATTGAAAGAACACAAATTCATTCAGTAGTTGGAAAGCAGAGCAGACAAATATCATGGATAAGGATCCAGATGATGAGACAGCAGACAGGCAACAAAGAAAGAGAAAAGAAGAAAGGAGAAAAATTAGTACCAAAGTTGCTAATGAAGTGTGTTTATTTTACATACTTTTCTATTTATTTTGCATTAGCAAGTACAGAGGAAAACATGATTAATCTTGCTGTTCATTTAAGAAATTGTTTGGAGAGAGAAATATAAGAAATTTTTAATAAATAATTAAGCATTTAAATACTTCACTTAATTTTATTTTACAGTAGGTTCTTTCTAATGAGTGAACTCTAGTCTTATTTGAAGCTCCAAAGCCTAAGGCATTCACAGGCCCTCATTTTTTTGGACTTCGAGCTACCGACTTTGCTTCCTCTTCATGCTTTAGTGATCATTAATATATCATTTCCTATTAGTTCTTATAGTTGTACTAAAACATGTCAGTCAAGGTGAATGTATCTCTCCTTGGCTTAACCCAACAATCTACAGTATATGATTAACTACCCTGTGTACTATCACATGAATAAAGGGTTCAGATCCAGTCCCCTGGACTGACCTTCTACAAAGAAGTAAACATTGAAGTTCTTGAACTCCTTATAAAATCTGATCTTAAATTATGACATTCTGAAACACATTTATGCATAAGTGCTGCAGACAATGGTGCAAAACTCAGCAAAACCAATGAGAATACTTCCAGACTTCAGTGAATTTTGAATGTGGCCCAAATATGTGTTAGCATACTGACCTTATCAGTGGCACAACTCTGTGAGTAATCAAAGGGAAAGTACGTATTTGTGTATCTTTTCCCAAACTTATCCAAAAAACATACATTGTAGCCATGAGGATATAGGAACAGATGACACACTGTTTAGACAAAAGCAGCTTCAAAAACATGATTAATTTATGAGTGGATGGATTAAGAGGCAGGTTTTCCTGTCTATGTGGAACATGGAACAAGGGAAGAAGTGTAAGTCATGACAAGCCAAAACTCCACTTGTTAAGGTAAGTTCTGAAAACATGCTTGGCCAAGAAATTCAGTCAGTTAAGAGCCTGAAGTAGCCTGTGGTTTCTCTCCTACCAGTGTCATTATTAACCATGACACCAAAAAATTAATAACAATAACAGTCAAGTGAATTAAAATAAAAGATAGATTTGCATCCATGTTCCAAGTAAGTCTGTCAGAAACAAAATATTCATACTAGTCGAGTACTTTGCAGAAACTTACATTTTAAAAAGAAAATTAACAGTTTGATCTTAAGCTTATAGAGGAGTCATACCAGATATAAGCAGTTTCAACTGGCCTTTTTGAACATTCTTGATCCTAGTAAGATTGTCACTGTTCATGTCTTATGCCAAGAGAGATAAACAAATTAATAAAATGCAAATTAGTTTCAAAGTACTTACTCTTTTCACTTTCTGACTTGGCATTGGCTTTTGGGTACACACGATTTCCAATTCCAAGCAATTTAGCAGGCCGTAAATACCCAAGAGTTTCATAATTGCTTGGCTTAAAAGGCTCTCTTCCTGCTGCGACTACAGCTCCAGAGCACAATATCAGGGCCTGAAGATTAGGAACCTGGGAAAAAAAAAGTAACATTAAATTTTCTGCCTGGATAGTAACAAAAAAATAATGTAAGAGATTTATCCCTTTCAAGCTTTAATATCTTCACTTCTTAGTCTCTACATTCATTTGCAGCAGACTCTTACATATGTATCATTGCAAGGAATTGATTTTTCAATTCCTATAAAGCAATCTGTGGGGGCATATCTTGTTATATAAATATATTGGAAAATGACTTCAAGAAGCAACTTGAATCCAGATCAGAATTTTCTCAGAATTTAAGTGTTTGCACATGTAATTTTATTTCATTGTTGCACAGTGACTGTTCATAGCCATGAAATACAAATATGTATTTGGAGGTAGGTAAACATATGAAGACATATTTGGAGGAAAAAATTCAGAATACACCGCAAGCAGTCGACACATACTTCCACCATTGAATAGGACACAGAACAATATACATTGGAAAAGACCTCTGAAGGTCATATAGTCTAACTCTCTACTCAAAGCAGGTCTGACTAGATCAAGGTGCTCAGAGCATTGTCTAACTGGTTTGAATTTATGTTCCAAAATATATTGCAAGATAATCCTTACAAACTGCACTTCACTAACTTGTAGGTAATATGGACAGTTTTCCAACCTAATACACAATTTCACCAAATGGAGGATAAACAGGAGATTGCCCTTGAACTCTTGGAGCTCTGCAGGGAATTCTTTTGCTAAATATTGGCTAAGTGTAATCATAAATGTTATTCTATGATTTAACAACACTCAGAAAAAACACTAAGTGAGATAAAATTATATAAAGTACTATGTGAGATTAAAATCTGCATTATTAGTGCTGCATCATCTGAGTTTAGTGGTATAAAACCTGGTCCATGTTTTGAAAACTATGATAGGCAATCAGGTGTCAGAGTTCCAAGTCATTAATGACAAACCACTCTGCGTTTGTGCAATGATAAAAATATGCCTGGCTATTAGATGCTTCTGTTCACATTTCTAAAAGATTAAAAACCACAGATAAACAGCACTAAGCCTAAAGAAAGTTTCTGTGTGAGTGGGTAAAAGTATAGAATCAAGACCATGCCTGAAAGAGGCCTAAGTAAGAGAAAAACAATGTTTTTTCTTTTTGCTTAAAATAAAATACCCTCTCTGACTGCAAGATTCCAGTATATTTCCTCCAAGCTAGTAGGTCTTCTGAAGGGGGAAAAGGCACGGAAAGGAAACATGAAATTCAGTACACCAGATCTTACACCAGGCCCATGTTCAAAGCTTATAATGGATAAAATCACCTCTTTAATTTAAAATAATCTAGAAGCAATCATAAAAAAATTGTCAGTACTCATCTTTGTTCTCACCTTTTTGCCATCAGTGGTATATAGTTTTGCAACTGGATATTGCATTAACTCGCTCATATGATCCAGAAAGGCCTCAAATGTTTGGGTATTTTTCTTTCCCAAAACTATGGTGCGCCTAAGTCTTATGTCTCCATTTTTGAAAACAAGCATCTTTTTGGGAGTCATTATTTTTCTTTCTCGATGGCCAAATCCATCTTCATTCCCCCTTGCTAATTGCACAGCTCGACGACGAGCACTGACAGGCCTGCTGATCTGCCAGGGCAGTGGCTTTTTGCTGGCCTGTTCCAAGTTGATGGGCTTCATTTTTCTCTGATGGGAACAAATATAAGATTTTCCATCTTCAAGATCCTCCAAATTGGTGATGCTGTGTCTCCCTCTTGGTGTACTAATGTTCCTCACTCCAAAAGGTAATGGGACCCGTTTGGATAAACTATCCAGCAAGGAATCAAACGTTTTGTAAGACCGGCTATTAACGACCATTTTGATCCCATTAAACTGGGGATCTCCACTCTTATAGAAGCAAATCCGTTTTGCCACAACAGGTTCAGTAACATTGAAATGGCGCGTGGATAAACTCTGTTCACTATCAGAGGAGTTTGGCTGATTCACTGAGTAACTAGTTGAAGGTGTTTCGCTCATTTTGACAGCAATCTGCAAGAAAGAGGGGATGGGTGTAAAACCTTTCCTATAACTAGTAATAATACAATCTTTATTTTGAAAGGTGTAGAAAGAAGATTTATAAGAAACCAACAGCAGAAAGTTGTGCCAAAAATCATTGCATTTATATGAATCCAAGCTGTTATCTTTAAATTCCACAAAGACTCCAATACTGTCAGATTAAGTTAGCATAGCCCTACTTGCAAATATTCCCAAAACTCTCCAGTGTAATTTCAAATCTCTTATCATTTTGCAACAAGAGATCTGTCCTTAGAAGAAGTTGCTTTGACAGTCCATCCTTTCCTGAGGATGAAGACAACTAATGACAACTTTTCATATTTCAGATATTAGAAAATTCCTTATTAGGAGGGAGCAATTTGCTCATGCATTGGCATGAGCCTTTTTCAGTCCAAAACAACAAAAATGAAAGACAATGCAATTCATTCTGATCTTACATGCTAGTTTCATACCAAAGCAAATCCACCAGATTCAGAGAAAAGTCTCTTGATTTACTTACACTTGTCACAAAAAAACACGCTGTAGAGTGAAATTGCATCATGAATTGACAGATCATTTGTTTTTCTATTCATGATACATATCCACTACAATATTTGCATTTATACTGAGGAAAAAAACACTGACCAAATAAGATATCTTAAGTACAAGAAAAGTCCAATCTAAATATAGATTCTGTAATAAAAACCCTTTAAATGGCTAACTTATCAATGATTGGCTTGTTTTGATTGGAACACAGGGTAGAAATGGTTAGTCAACTAATCAGCGTCAAGAAAGGAGTTTTAGTGGAGTTTTACTGAAAAGCTACATAGCAGTCTCAGGAAACATGTTTGTCAGCAAAATGATATAAATTAAATTATTTGATGATGTTACCTTGATATAGTGGACATATCGACCAATGGAACAATCTCCTCTGGCTACTATATATTTTTCTTAATCAAGCTATGGAAAACAGTATTTTGACTATTTTACTACTACATACATCAGTTCTGAAACTGATAAGAAAAAGTTGTTATTTTTCAAGATAGTCAAGGTCAAACAGCCAGATTTGATAAGATTTTACCTTACTCTGTTCTTACAGCTTTTCCAATAATGCAGTGCTTCAGTACAGGTGCATTACCTTTACTAGGAGTCAATAACTTTTAAAATTATTTTTATTTTGAACAATGATCAGAACATAGGAAGAAATGTCTCCCTTTAAGACATTATTTATACTGTAAATGGTACTCATTCTAAATGCTAAAATGAAAAAATGACCAAACAGGTCTCCACTAGAATTGTGTACTCCAAGATTGATTTAGGTAATCACAATTCCACTTAAAATAAATAATTTTTAAAAAAAAAAATTAAAAAGTAATTATTTACTTAAGGAATATGCAAGAAGAAATTTTCGAGTTTGGCTACAGCAACTTATACAACCCAGTCCATGATAGCTAGTGAAATGGCTTACTTTTAGTGTAGTAGGGAGGAGCTCCACTCCAAATGAAATCACTGAGAGCTATAGTTGTTCATCTTTTTTGACACATCTATTCATTAGCTGCCTAAATTTTCACTGCACTTCTAAACTGAGAGGTTGACAGGTGAGTTAAGACTAGGGACCCAATTTGAAGCAGTCATTTTATGCTTCATGCGTCATTTTATTTAGACTGATATTCCTAGAGGAAATACATAGGGGTATTCTTGCATTTTTGTTGCTTGCTGCAACACAAACTTTCCTACTCTCTTTGAAGAGCAGATGTTCTTCTACAATGAAAGCAGCAATGTGGTAAAGTTCTTGAGTGAACTGAACATAATGTTGCTCCATTTTAACTGGTCAAGGAGACTTGAGCTTTAGAGTGGAATTCAGGATCTCTGGGGACAAAAGTGTTATCATCAACAATGGCCAGAGACAGAAATAAATATAGCTTCTCAGCTACTCTATGCTGTATTTCTCACCCTTTATGAAAATGGAGTGGAATTTCATCTAACTGTATGATTTGATTACTCACTCTTACCAGAGATAAAATAGGTGGATTTTCTCATGAGACTACTGATATTAATCACTTTTGAATTAGCTTCTCAGAAGCTGATCTGGATATTTGTAGTTGTGTAAAACATTCAGCTACATAAGCATCAACATTTGGAAGAGAAATAAATATATTTTACATAAAGATAATTGTTAAACTTAGTCTTGACACTGTGAAAGTACTGAAATCCAAAACAAACAAAGAGAGAATACACATATCAATAGTGGAAATTGCTTATGCATCTTTCAGATACCTTATAATTGCATCCTACAAATAGAAAACATTTCAACAATGAACAATTGTTCAACCTATGGACAATGAACAATTTTTCTTTAATGTATTGTAGAAGTTACTTTTTCGTACTACAGGTAATCACACTGTAATAGCTTCATTTCATCTTAAACATACTAATGATTTTCATACTTAAATGATATTATTATAAAAATAGCTGATATTACATAATACAGAATGTCTATTAAGATATTTTGACACCTATATTGTTAAGAAATTTATTCTCAAAAAAACCCAAACAGAAATCAGAATTTAATCCCTTTCCCTGTGTTCTCATAAACAAAACCACTCATTCAAAGTTTATGCATAAAGATGCCAAATTTAATAAAGACATAAAGTGGAGCACTTTGTTCTAAATACATAAGAATACGCCTAATGCCATAGAGCTGGTAAGCATTGCATATAATTTTATCATACTCACCCACAGTCGTACGTAAATAAAAGAGAGTATAGCTTGTTTTCAGAGATTTATGAATTGTACATGTAGTTGTCTATACCATATGAAACAACATCCTTAGTCTTATTCTAAGTACGCTCAGCTAGAAAAAACATCATAATCCATTTGCTTAATCTCAGCTAATGTGAATCACCAGATTAGGTTCATCTCAGGCAGCCATTGTTCAGAGCAGAATGTCCAACATCTCATTCAGCAAGTCCTCTCATATGGTTTTGAAACTCTATTTATTTTCTAAATATATCATTTATATAATTTTCTGTTCACTTAAATTGCTCAAGAGATGCATAGAAACACATAAAATAAAAATGGGAGGGAATGTAGGCCACCTAATCCATCTTCATCAGAGTAGGGTTATCCTCCAAAACTAAATCCTTTAGTGATATAAATTTTTAATATGTTAAGATATAACACAATATAACTCACCTTCTGAGACTATTTATTAATTTTCTCTACTTATTAGCTTATTAATTCCTGCTTTTGTTCGTTCATTTCATCAAGTTGATCCTCCTTGTGCTAAAAGATTCTCATATATTGTCTATAATCAGATGTCAAAATGAAAATAGTTCCACAGTTTCTTTCCTAACATTCAGTAAAACATGACAGTCTCAAGGAGTTTTGTCATCCATGAGGCACTCTTTATTTCAACATGTTGGAAAAAGGGCAAAGATTGTAAATGCATGTGAATACAGTTTATGAAGAGACAGGAGGATTACATTTAACTATATTTTAACTATACCACTGACTGTGGGGGTTTTGTGGGGTATTTTTTTTTTTCCAGTGGAAATACTATGTTCCCAGATGGTAACTGTTCCATCCAATTGCTACCAGATGTATAATCTGATTTGGAGCTTCTTTGCTTAATCAGGATTACATCAAGCTCTCAAAACTAGCTGTGTAGAAGAGTAACAAAAACACTGCTCAGTAGACGCCACCATTGCATGCAGTAACGAGTTTCCTTGGAGGAGAATGCAAAATTTATAGAAGTTTTAAAATACCACTTCAGTTCCACTTTCATGAGATGCATAGATACAAACATTAAATGATAATCTTGCACAGATATTTTGTTAAAAATATGATTTTTTAATAATATATTAATATTATTATTTAGGCTCTTATATTAGCTAATGTACTACAGTCAGTATTTTGTTGTTTACACTTTTTCAGAATATGAACAAGTGCTAATTATATTCTGGTGTCTTATAACTTAACCATTAGTAATATGAATTTAGATTGCAGGATTTAAAATATCATTGCTACCCTCATTAGCTTTCCAGGGCATGCAAAGCCACTTTCAATAACCAGCTAATCCATCAGTAGCTTCTGTGTATCACTAGAATTTGAGACCCAAAAGATAATACTTCTGGAACCTGGTGAAGATTATAATCAAGTGTCACCATTTGATAATGTGAATGCTCCTTCTTTCTCTAAGACTTCAAAAGGCTTACAAAGTTCTGTCCAGACATATGTAACTTTAAAGCTCCACTGCATTCATTCTTGTACTGCAAACACTCCACATACTCTGAAAAGATAGGAGAAATCAACTTTATATTAAAAATAGCATCAATAGAATTATGCTTAATTCAGGCTTAAAACTAACAAGCCACAAAAAATTTTAATTGTCCCATAACAATCATTACCGACACAAAAACACTTTTCACCCATTCATGTTGGCAGCTTGACTGATGCCCATGGAATTATATAAATGATGTGATAAGAATTTAGCCCTAATATTTAGAGAGCAGTTTTATTTATATATAAACCATTCACAAATACAGATTGAGTAATATAAAACTAGTTCAGAAAATTTAAGCAAGAAAAATCAGGCCACATGAGAAACATACTAGTAATTAAAATTGTAACTGCAAACAGATTTACAATTTAAATTACAAGCCTGTCTACCTCTCACATCTTCAATTCTAAGTTCTGATACTAAATATAGCACTTAATCTGTACTCAGTATCCTTCTTAGTCTCTTTTTTTTGTAACGGTTATTGACTGGTCAGTAACTGAAATTATGACCATATCACTGTGAGACTGTCACTAACTTTGGTTCTTACCTCTCAGTGAAAAAAAAATAGCAAAGCTCACATTTGGATCTTTGTGAACACAGTATCAGATAAGTACAAAGGATCTACTCTACTGACCACAGGCACCAGTGGAACTTTTCCTTTCAATTCCAGAGGATGTCCTCTAGGAAGATAGTGGCACAGAGATGGCCAGCTGAAGGTCCAGTGCCTGAAGTTAACCTGCAATTCAGTTCTATGAAGCAAAAGGTCTAAGTCCAGCACCCTGAGCACACTTGGCCTGCAGACCCCGGGCTGAACCAAAGCTCAAGTGGAACTTTTCAAAGTCAAAATTTTCTAACTGACTCCAAAACTCATTGTATAAGACCAGAAAAGTACAGCATCAAAATAATTGTAAAAATTATTTTAATCACAACTCTTTCTGATTTTGATTAATTATTCTTCCTTTTCTATGGACTTCGCTTTAGTAACTGAACTAATTAAATGCTACAAGTACCTAAATATAACCTAACACTTTCCACCTCCATCTACAAGTCTTCAGTGTTTTTCAAGACCATCATATCAAGGAAACTGAAAAAAATTGTTAGCAATTACATTGGCTTGTTTGCTGACAAATTCTTTTTTCCTTAGTAGATAACCACCATCTCAGGTTGAGAAACATAAAAAACCTTTTCTGCAGCATTATCCAAAGTGTGAGCAGGGCCAGAGCTCTGTGTGATGTGGCCTTCCCTGCCTAGCAATCCTATGGCCCTTGAATGACATCCTTTGTTTAAGTCAGAGCCATATGGAGCAGCAGTTAACACTTGAGTATTTTTATCATTCAAGTGTGAGTCACTCCTTTAGAAAGGGCAGTTACTACACCGGTTAAACTATTACTGTTTATCTTATGGCCCGAGAAAATGCTGATAACGTACTTTACATTTCCAGGTCCCTTCAACCTCTTATATTTTGGAAGGGTTTTATTTTTTAATGAACTTGCTCAGTAAGGTACAGAACTAGGAAATTGCTATCAAGCTAAAAAGGAAATTATCACATTAGAAGCAGGGGGCCGGGTCAAGTTCCCTTCAGTGTGCCCAGCCTGTTTACATCCTTTCCAGCAAAGCCTTCCAAAAAATGTGCCACTGTTAATATGTTATCACTGATAAGGTTTTGGACCATTGCATTACAACAGCATTTTACTGTTTGATACATGTGAACTTCTTATCAAGTTAATCCCCATAGACTTTTATTCATTAAATTCTCCGACAGAGATTTGATAACCAATAGCTGAGGATGCAGAATGAGAAAAAAAAAAAAGGATGCCTCTCAGGAGGGAAACAAAACAAAACCAAACCAAGGCTCTGCTTTCAAGAGAGCTCTGCCTGGATGGTTAACTGAACTGTAAAAGTCCTCATTGAGCTGTTCTGGGTTTTGACCACCACTAAATTTAACTCAAATCTAAACACTAAAGTGTCTTCAGAAGACAGATTCCTATGAAAATTCTCTGGCCTTGCAGAAGTATGAATTGACCCATCACCTTTAAGTGGGCTAGAATTTAATTCTGGAGTGTACAGCCTATCTCAAATTTAAAGGTATAACCATTTTCAGATTAGTTTTTCTTGTTTTCTTGCCTCAGATGTATTTAACCATCTACACTTACCTTCTGTTCTGTAATATATACTAATTAAAGAGAATGGTCAACCACGTTCTCATTTTTTCTGAGTATGGGCATCTGAAAAAAGAGCCATCCTAGAGTACATTTTTATTTGTTTGCATTATATCTACATAATCTCCTGCAGTGATAGGTGGATGTTTACAGAGCACCTCAAATTCTTTAAACCAGCAAAAGAGTGACTAGAAATTTTTCCATATCCCTAGTTTTCTTCTTCTGTGACATTTCAAAAATTCCTTTTCTCCCTTGAATTTGCCTTCCTGACCCTCCCAGCCCTTTCATCAAATGCAGTCACCTGTGTACTGACCTTAACACATCACGATTTATAAAAACATTGCTACAACTAACTGCACATCTAATCGGTTCTGTCAGCATACTTAAGATTGACTTCTTCCTGTATTGGTTAGAAAAATCCTATGTGAACCTTAATGTTTTACTGAAAATTTCACTCATTAAGACATCTAGGGTTGTCACACATTCTCGGAGGTTTTTTTATGATCTTTTAACTTCCTTGTATTTCTTACCAATCTGTTAATTTATAACTATTATTCTTTACATTTCCCAAAGAGCATGGTCAAAGAAAAGGCTTAAGAAGGCAGCACATGAGTTTCCTGGTCAAGATGTTATCAGCTTACCTTGAAATTTTACCGCATGTGCCTCAGTTTGTCTAGCTGGAATTGCACGCAATGGCCTTGCACGCGATTTCCTATTTCATAGAGACATTGTGAAGCATAAGCTGAAGAAGCCTCCTGAAGCTCCAGCAGCTTAAGTGACTATGAGGGACATATCTTTTGATTCCTTCTGGAGGACATAATGAAATCTTTTGCTTATTTCCTTGATGGAGTTCAGAGATTGTTTTTAGAGTGAGTGAGTTCATAAAGTGAGGCCAAAAAGATAAAAAAGCTAGGCTTAAATGTATTGTACACTTTTGCCTCCTACAAACAATTTAAAGTAAAAATTTACATCTTCAAACCCCTGTTCTGATCTGCTGCCCACTCCTGTGCAGCCCAGGTTCCTGAGGCTCCCAAATTGCTAATAGCACAGCTTTGCTGTTGGGCACGTGTACAACTACTCCAGCTCTGACAACACTAAGCTGCTTAATGTCTTAGCTTTGGTGCAATGCACAGCTCATCGCTGCTTTGCAGATCTTGCCTGAAGAAACCTGACCAACCCCTTTTACAGCCCAGGCAGCCAGCTGCTGCTGTCCTTCATGTCTGTCTAGTAGTTAAAGAGCTCTCTTACTGCTCCAGAGATCCAGTTCACTGCCTGATTTAGAGCAAGGATTTGAGTCTGTATATCTTAACCTTCAACAGTGAACTAGCTCAACGCTCCTCCTCCTGTCTAGGTTCTGCATAAGAAAAGACTGCCTAGTGTAGAACATCTAATTCCACAACAGATTTCAAAATGCCCAGTGGCAAGACACTCCTAATTTTAAGCCTGGGTTTAGATACCCATTTCTTTGACAGACATGGAAATAGTATCAAATACAGACCTGACCTAAAGGCTTTTTATCTGCCTGCGATTCAGGGGACAAAATACCTAACTCAGACCTGAGGGTGCCCAGAGGAAACAACCTGACCACCTCCAGTGCTCTATCACTGTGCCTGAATCCCCAGGAAAAGTCTAGCTCACTCAGTTGTGTTAAATGTAGGGAGAAGCAAGAAGATCTGGGAAAATATATATACTACTGAATTATATTTGACTGTCATGCTTGGAAAACTACATGTGAAAAACTGAGCTGAATGTGTGTTCCTACAATCAATCCAGGGTTCCCACAATGAGTTTTAAATCTGAAGACAGTCACCACTTCTGTTATTGTAGTTCTCCAGGATACTTGGTTTTGCCCTTTCTGCATTTACTCTCACTTACACTTATATACAAACATTAAAAGTAGCTATTTCTGCATATGCATGTTTATATTTAAGTATATGTACATACACAAACACACACACACACACACAGAGGAACTCTACTCAAATATCTGTAGGTACTTTTATATCCTTTGGATTAAATTGTCATTTTCCAGTGTCTTGCTTGCATATTCCCAGGCCTGTTGTTTCCCTTTCATTTTATTTTCGTTTGGAAGTACATTCCTCTAAACTCCCTCACACGCAGAACTGGTATTTTACACTTATATTGAATTTTGAACCAATTAGATGCACGAATTATTTTTTTTGTATGAAGACATCCAGCCTGTATTTCTGTACTGTACTTCTGTCATAGCGCCAGTTTCTAACCTCAATTAGTGCTAAAAGGTATCATCAGATGAATAAAGATTTTTTGACATATCATCAATAAAAAATAGAAAGGCAATGTCCACCTCCTTCAAAAATAATCAAACTGTATTAGCTGTTATCACCAGCAAATTTCCATATGTCAGTCTTTATCTAAATGAAGCCTCAGATCTTGCCAACACAGATTTTTCTACACACAGTAATACTGACTAAAAACTATGTATGAACAAAATGGTACTTACTACTTCCTTTTAATTAAATGTTCAATAGTAAGATTTGGGGGGGGAGGTGTTAATTTAATAAAATACTTTTCATATTTATGTTATTAATTTTTAATGAAGTTATAATTAAATTAGCAAAAGCCATAAAAATATTTGTAAGTAGGAAGTCTGTGAGATGAATACATGATCAAACAGAATGGTAAAAAGTATCGCTGCTGTTTTCAAGAAGTCCTCTCAGTAAAATAAGAGAAAGTAATTCAAAGTTTCATTATGCGAGGTACTGAAATTAGACTAGATAAAATATTAAAATTTAAATTAAAAAAAATTTAAAAGCATACATTGGCAAGGCTAAAGAATAAGAGACCCCCTAGTATTTTTTTTCTCTCTCTTAAGCACATTAAGTCAAATTATTTACTTTGTGCTTAAGACAGATAAAATCCAATACACATAACTTGTAATAGAAAAGATCTGTTCATTTCCTCACTTATTCAGACTGAATCCCACACACTGATCCTTGTGGTCTTTCTCCAGGGAAATAACAATACAAAGCCAAGAAAGAGCAGATGAGTTAACTTACAAGACAACATATCATCTACTATTAAAAACTAAGGAGAGGTCAGTGATGAAAAGGCCTGACTGTCAATAAAAATTTATAATGTTTCTGCTTCTGCTGCTCCACTGCGGCAGAAAGTTGATGCATTTTCAAGCTTCCTCCCTCTTACTACTATTATCCCTCCCTTAAGACAAACAAAAAATTCTTTTTCTCCCATCAACTGCTAGTTTCTGAGTTAGGCTCTTCTCAGTTGTGCCAAGCAGTAGGGCAAGAGGCAACAGGCAGAAACTGAGGCACAGGAATTTCTGCCTGAATATGAGGAAGAACTTATTTACTGTGCAGGTGACTGGAACAGATTGCCCAGAAAGGGTGTGGAGTCACTCTCACTGGAGATATTCAAGAAGTGTCTGCACACAATCCTGTGCAGTGTGCTCTAGGATAAACCCGCCTGAGCAGGGAGGTTGGACCAGATGACCCACTGTGGTCCCTTCCACCCTGAACCATTCTGTGATTCTGTGATTCTGTGAATGTGACTGCATCTCAAAAGGAGGTATGTTCAGATGCTCCACTCCCCTTCAGGATACAGCTGCATTATATTGTGTTATTCTGTGAAGTGCATTCATGCTCTTATCTTCACTTATCTTCGCTATACTGAATATTGAACAGTATCTATTTTCAATTTATTTTCTAAGTTAAAAAATTACAAGTTTTAATTATTTAATTTTTATGTTATTGTACCTTTATTTCTTGACAATTTCAAACACTGATCAAGAAAAAATGTTTAGAATTTCAGACCATACTGAAGGAAAATAATATTCTTATAGAGATCTAGAACTGTCTAAAGGGATGCTAAATTGAAGAGATACATTCAGGTGAACTCTTGAAATCTTTTGGTAATGGTGACATAAAGGTTTTTATTATAGTGACAAAGAAGGTATGATTTATAATCAAATATTGGCCATGCCTCTATAAGATTCTAAAGGCAAATTATGCAGTTATACTTTTCTTCAGAAAAGCAGTAGCTGACATTCTCTTTTTGCAGGCACAGCAGAAGACAGCACAAGGCCTTGGAGAATGAAAAAAATCTGCAGAAATACAAAACCCCGCTCCAGAGCAACCTCTACTTGGAATCACAATCCTCATGGCTTTCGCTTGGAACATGTAAAGAAAAAAGCAACTTGCAAAAAGTTATTTGAATGTTACTGAAAAAAAACCGACATTTGCAAAATCACCTCTGATAAGGTCACTAGCCAAGGTCAACCTACGGCAATCTCTCCGGGTGCTGTGACAGAACAATAGACCCTCCACACGGAGCAAGCGGGCAGGCGCGGGCTCTGCAGCTCTACCTCGGCAGATAAGCAATTCTTGTGACTTCAAATAAATCACGGGGAACAGCTAGCGGAAAGAGCGATGTCAGATAGGCCTCTTCTCGTGTTTTTCTTAGAAGACTGCCACAGGGGAATACTCAGATGCTGAAGGATGTCTGTTTACTTAGAAGAGACTGATCTAAAAAGAAGTGACATACTATAATCTGGTCACGCGAACTGACTCTAAGCAATTAGACTGTCTTATTGCTTTAATGCTATTTCAGGCTTATTTTGCTTATGGAAATAAGACTTCCTCCTTGGAAAACACAGTACATGTTACACCACATCATCCGTGCACTTATGATGGTATCAGAGGCTACTGTAGTCATTGTATCATTTTTGTGAAATGTATAACCTCAACCTGAACTGAGCTACTCTTTTACCTTTTTGAACTATGGAGAAAAAGAAAATGTAGTAGGCTTTGTTCAGAGAGTTTTCTGGATACTAATCCTTAACTTTTATCTCCTTTCAGAAACACTGAAAGGAATGGAGGTGAAAAGTAATTTTTGTGTGACTCCCATTTAAAGGCTAAAATACAAATTTTCATTTAGATACTTTCTTTTTATTGCTATTGCTATTCCTTAAATTACAAATTTTCCTAGAATTTTCTCAGAGTAAAAATATAAATTGAGAGATAATTCCTAACATACTTGGAATTGTTTATCTTGCAATAAATAATAAACTTGTTATTTACTGAAAAAAGCTCCCTTTGAAGATGTAATCTAAAATAGCTGCTGCAAGAAGGTAAGACGAGAGTGCTAATTAATAACATTATATTTGTATACTACAAAAGGAGTTGATTCAAAACAGGCTCTTTTTTTTTTTGTGAGAACCATTTCTATCTGCTTGCAAACTAATGTGTTAAACAAGAACCATGACTGAGTCCCCTCAACAAATGGACAAATCCTTGCATGAAAAAAGTACAGTTGGAAGTATATTCCTGAAAGGTAGAAGTAAAAAGCATTATTCTTGAGACTGATGCATCTCTTAGTCACATCACAATTATTTCTTACAGCAGAATCCAGATAATTTTCTTTAGACTGTGTTCAAGTGATCCTCGTGATGTATTTCTCTGAGACCGAGTTAATGTGAATGCAGCTCAGTTACAAAGTTCTTCTCACAGTCACTGGAAATTTGTCTTTGTTGCCTTTCCAAATATTACCTGTATACTATTAACTTAGGAGATTCATCAAATAAGTAAATCCTTCATTATTCAGAAGAATCATTACACATAGGTCTAGCACAAATGCTGCACAAATATAGATCTCTATGCTACCTGCAGCGGTCAGAAATACCTGTAGCAATGGTTTATTTGTTATGCTAGCTGAAAATTGAGGGTCTGTAAGGTCACCCTATTTTTGGATCAATGTTTGTAAACTTTGAAGATCAAGTGAGAAATTCAAAATATTTCTTTGGAAGGAAGAAAGGAAGATTTTTCCCACACACACACTTTTTCAAAAAGAGATATGGTTTAACTTTAAAACTCTCCTAATCTTATTCTTCATCTGTGCGCTTAGGTCCTTAATTCCCTTAGTTTTGCTTGAATTTTACCACTTTTATTTACCCTTCCCCAGTGCAGCTGTGCATTTTCTTAATTTGAAATACATCAGAGTTTTGTTGAACTGATATATTTTTATTTATCTTTTATCTATTATCAATAATTCAATTTTATTCTGTATTGCATATGCTCGCAATCACATTACAGGTACTATATGAATATGCAAGACATATTATGATACAAATGTTTCTGTGATCAGTCCAAGCGAGAACAGAAGTACAAATCTCAAATTTGGAGAACAGGATCAGGGAAAGTGTAGTAATAATGACTCATAATTGATCTGCTTTCAAAAAGCATGTTTAACAGCCAATAACAATAACTTTTAAAGGGACCAAATAGAATAGATAGACAGATAGATAGATAGATAGACGGATAACTGTTATTAGATAATGGAAGGCTTTTTTATGCTGTCAAGTTCAAAGTTTGTTACTTCCTCGACAGTCTTAGACCATGTTACCTTTTATGTTGTATAACAAGGGTATATCCCTTGACTTATTTTTTAAAAGTATTGTCACGGTTGCAAACAAACGAGGTCATGCATTGGTTGTCCATGTCAAGGTTTTGGTAGCAGGGGGGGATACAGGGAGGAATGGGAGGAGGCTGAGGCTGCCCTGTGCTGGACACAGCTGGTTCCAATCATCTCCAACAGACCTAAGACAGGACGTAGCTGAACCCATCATGTGGCACATCTGTAATAACATTTTTAAGAACGGTCAAAAATGATGGACAGACAGGAGAGGAAACAAAAAAAAGGGAGTGAGAAACAGCAGTGTAAATATCCATGTGAGAGAAGAAGCAGGAGAGAAGGTGCTGGAGCAGAAACTCCCCTGCAACCCCTAGAACAGCACAGACTGGAGCAGAGATCTGAAATGTGGCCTGGGAAGACTTCATGCCAGAGCAGGTTTTTCCTGTATGACTGCAGCTCATGGTAGGACCCACACTGGAGCAGAGGAAAAGTATCAAATGGAAGGAGTGACTGAGAGGATCTGCTGGGGACTGACTATATCCCCCACCATCCCTGCACTGCTTTGGAGGTGATTGTCAGGATCTGGAGGAGTGAAGTTGATCCTGAAAGAGGGAGAGGAAAGGTGTTTCATTGTTTGTCTTTATTTCTCGCTGCCTGAATCTATTTTCATTGGCAATACACTAAATTAATTTTTCCTCATGCCAGAGCTGTTTTACTCAGAACAGTAACTCTTAAGCAATTTCTCTGACTTTATCTCAACCAATCAGTTTTCTCATTCTATTTTTTCCCCTGTCCCTTCAGGGGGAGTCGGTGAGCAGCCGAGTAGGTGTTTGGCCCTTAGCAGTGGCTAACCTGGTGCCACTCCCCAGGAGAAACACAGATCCCTGAATTCAGAAACTGCATCTCCTCACTTGTGCAAGTCATCTAGCTGTGTTCGTGAGAATTAGTGTCTCATAAATATTCCTTTTTTAAACACAATGCCTGGTGGCAGCAGATGCAGATAAGAGACAAATGAGGCTGAAAATACTTTTTGCTTTAGTTATCTTCAAAGGATTCAGAGCTAAAACCCTCACTTCTATAATAGTAAATCTCTAGTCACAGCAATATTTCATTTGGTACTGGAGGATTTCAGACAACAGGTCTACACACTGACACAAACTGTCCTTTGGCCAAGTAATCTCACTCAAGTAAATGAAACTAATACTGTAACCAAGGGGTTTGGACTCAAAGTTGTCTAAGGTGAAACAGTTCAGAGGAAGTTCAGTTCAATGCATTTCAAGACTTGAAATGCTCAAAAGAAAAAAAAATTGAAGCTGTCAAATACCATATTCTGCTATTTTCTAAGTGAAATTTCAGTCCTTTTGTTCGAAGGCACTTTTATTTTAGAAACTTACCATATGGTTAAAATGGTAAAATAAGAAAAGATCATAATCAAAATAACATATCAAATCATTTAAATGGAATATTTTGAAATGATCAGAGCTTTTTGGTGCCCAGTTTCCCTTTTTTTCCCTTTTTTAGATTTTAACCCTGGTTTCACTTAAAATGAGAAAAAAAAAATTTGAAATCTCAAAAATGCTTGTATGATGGGAAAAGGCCATGATTAGCTGTTTTTCCTAACATTTAAAATTAGAAAATAAAAATTGCACAACTGGGAGCCTGCCACGTGGCAGCTGACATAAGCTGGCACTACTATCCTAATTCCCAGGGACTTGGAGCAAATTACAATGGAAGATCAAGTGGATCTTTCTGTGATAACCATGCCATTCAATTAATGTCTACAAGTAACTCAGTATTACTGATGCATGACAAATTAAAACATTACTTTAGAATTGTGTACGTGTAGTAACAGAGATGTTTAAAAGAAAGTTAACAAAAAATCAGGATTAAAAGTACTTCTTCAAAATGATTCCCGCACATTGTCAAAAGAAGGGTTAATATTTTTATGCTGATAAACAGTAATGTCTCTTTTATACAAACAAAGAACATGTCAAATCACTGTCTCAATCTTTTCCTCTTGACAATGTCAGTAGGTAGCCAATATACTTCAATTTAAAAAGGCAATTTTTTCTATTTAAAGAAAATCAAGTGTAAGTTCCCATGAAGTCACTGTAGAGCAAATATTTATCCATCTAAGGATCAAATTTAGCCACAACATTCTGTTCAGTTCAGAATCCTAATGTGAAGTCAATGGACAAATACAGAGAAAAAAATTTTTGTCCTAGAGTTTATGATGAAGTAGTAGCATTGCATTACCTGGGCTTTTGTTTTGTTATTAATGTCCTAAAGTAGAAACTCCTATAGCATAACTAAATATTCACAAAACAAAGGGTTGTATCTAAACAAGCTGCCTCATAGGGACAGAAAAAACCCCTAAGAGATCTGCAACATGAGGGAGCAATCCTGTCCATTCTAGGGAGGCAAAGCTAAAGTAAGTTATTTTCAGCAAACAGAAACGTTGATGCAAAATCCATATAAGGAAAAGAATCTCATTTGGCTTCTCCTCCAATCCTCTGCTGTTTCTTTCTAAAAGGAGATATTTGAGTGAAATAAATTATACCAACAATGAATTTGACCTAGTGCTTTCAAGAGCTCTCTGTTAATATCTAAGAATGAGGTTGACTTGTTAAAGCATAAAGTTTGTAATATTTCTGGAATGCATTCTGTTGCAAAATGCTCTGGGTTGTACAATACTCAGACATATTTTCTCTCTCAGCCCCCACCTCTGGCAAAGACACATCTCAAAACATATAAATCTAATAAGTGTTATTTCACAGTCATTTGTGGCTCCGTATTTAGTCATATTTTTGCTATCAAACTGACAGAACACTAAAAAGGGATACTTTTGAAATTTCATATAAAATTATTCATATCACTTAACTTCATCAAAATATTTAAAACTGATGACAAAATTTGCTCCTGTGCTAGAACTGACTAATACTGTCCCCACCCATAAGCCTTTTGCAGCGTCTCTTTTCAGTTTGCCTTTGATACCAGAGCCTTATCTATGAAACAAACCCATCAATTTTCAGACAAAAACTGGAAAGAGATTAGCTCCCTCCCTGCTGAGATAAATCACTTCCCCATGTATTCACTTGCAAACTTCAACATTTTTCATAAGGTTTTTACTCTGACTCAGTCTGTAAAGGAAGCTGTTAGCTTCAAGACAATTAATACTTCTGTGACACAAACATAGAACTTCAGCTCAATTTTCAGAAGTGATTGGTAGCAATATTCTTTAACTACATATAAATACAAACATTTATTTACTTATTTCACATGAATGATCATACTGTTTTTTAAACCAGGCAATAACGGAAGAAAAATACACTTTTTTCCATGTGTTCAAATTAAGTTGATAGCTAAACTTTAGATGACAA
The DNA here is from genome assembly GCF_001715985.3 of Manacus vitellinus. Taxonomy (NCBI): domain Eukaryota; kingdom Metazoa; phylum Chordata; class Aves; order Passeriformes; family Pipridae; genus Manacus; species Manacus vitellinus. The sequence continues at coordinate 38,833,806 of NW_021939396.1, forward strand.
CTTCAGAAACTCCTGTTGTAAAGCAGTAAATATAGTTAAGACTCTACTTCTGAACATCATAACACAAATATGGATCTCACACGCTTCCGGAAATATTCCAGCTCTCTAGGACCCAAGATTCCAGTGCAGATGCCTTTCTCAACTATTATGAATGCTGTGCAAATTCTTGCTTTAAAAAGGCAGTTATAGTCTTTCATTACTCCAAAACAGATGTAAAATTAAGTTAGAACATGAAGTTAAATGCACTGAATTATGAATATGGAATAAAGAATATTGTTTCCTTTTACAATAAAGAAAGTACCTTAATAATAATTTAATGTCTAGACTAAATTATTTGTCCATCAAAAATTAATTTATTTGTTACAAGTGCCGCTTGAGACATATAAACAAGGAAATATTAGGGTCCATTCAGATCGTTATAAACAGACTACTAAGACATAAGGGGTTTGACTTGGAATGATAGAGCAGCTGATGTTAGAAAGTGCCTCTAGAGATCACCTAATCCAACCCACATCTCAGAGCATGGTCAGCCGGAACAAGTTGCCTGGAACCACGTCCAGATGGCTTTTGAATACTTCCAAGGATGAGAAACCGCTGTCTCTGAGCAACTTGTGCCATTGTTTCACCCCCCTCAGAATAAGAAAATTTTTTCTTATGTTCCAGTGGAATTTTCTGTATTTGTCATGGGATATAGGTTTGTGCAACAGCTGTTGGAATTTAAGGACCACAGAGCTTAGTCTGAGAACAGCAACAAGCCTGTGACCACAGAAGCTGTGTCAGTATCTGAATAAATTAGTTAATTATTTTTCCTCTATTCTTGTTATTTGGAAACCATTATTAAACAGTCTGCAGGTAATTCTCACAACACTTTGATTCTCATTTCTCACTGATATAACTGCAGTCCCAGCCCTTAAAGGCTGGTGTCTGAGCAGCTCGAGTAACAGGGTTAATGACCATTCAAATCCTGGATCTGTTAGTTTTGGAAAGACTAATTGGAAAGTGAAGAGTATGCACCACCTAAACTGTTATGAGTGTACTTCTTTGAAAAAAAATTTTATTGGAACACAAGCAAGCCATCTGGGTCTCCCTTGTTATGAAATGACCACAGTTGTATTTGTTTACATTTTGCCATGGTAGAGAGGTCACTAGTTTAACAACACAACCCAAACCACAAAATATATTTTGATTTGTCTAAAGTTTGCCTATTAGTTGATAAGACATACTTCAAGCAAAACCTTATGTCTATCTAAAAGTGAGGCTGGAAATATACTTTGCTTTTCTCATTCATCAAGAGTAGGATGTGATAAAGTAAATCCAACATTCTGGGATTTCTACAGAAGTACAACACCGACAGTCATGTTATGTGCAAAAAAATTATGCAGACAAACATCTTCCATTAAGTTTCCACTCAGTTATTACAAAGACTGGCTTTTGATGTGTCTGAGTAAGATAATCAAGACTGACCAAACGCCTTAAATTTCCTTCAGTCCAAAATGTAATTGTTATGTGCATATTTGTCCATCATATCAAAGGTATGAAGATGTACTTGTGATGACAGTGTATGTACATCCCTCAATATTGCAATGAATACTTTGATTTTCCTGTGTCACTTGTTGTTTTTTCCTTCCCAAAGGCAGAAGTATGCATGATGCAGACTCTTGCTTAATAACAAGCTTTAAAACAGGTTTTTGTTTTATATGCAACACTACAAATTGTTACTAAATTCTAGATTGGAAAAACAAGCTTTCTTCTCGTGAAAACCTGTATCTTTTCTACTGAAATTAGTCCTCAGAAGATGAAAAGTGAGAAAGGTAGAAGCTGTTCTATTCACATATTTGAACTAAGTCTAAAAAATTGTGATTTCCCCCACAATTTGAACCATTTTGTTAGAGAGATCCTTTTTCCATATGAAGGACATTATTGCTTTAATCTGTATTTAAGATGGTCTGTGACCAGGCCATCAAGTGTCTTTTACATAACTTGATTGAAAACTCTATGGGAAGCTGACAGAAGGCAAGCTGGCACGTTCAAAATACATGCTGCTGTTGAGGAGATCTCAGCAGCATGCAACTTTCCCAAGCAATGATGTCTAGGTTTGTCTCATACCTACAGACAGACCAACATTCAGGCCACAGTTCACCAAGACAGAAGAAATATAGAATCAGCAAGGAATACAGAAGTCCTCAAATACAAAGCTACAGATGAATGTGCACCTTTCACTCAAAGATGACTGCATCATGGGCAAGAGCTTCTCAATATCTAGTGTTCACCAGTATCACATCCATCCTGCCCTGCTTCAGCTTCGCTTACCTGGGATATTATCTACAAACTAATACTACTTAATCTTCTGAGGCAATATGATAATAAATGTAGAGCTGTAAATGACCAAAACATGTAAAACTACGGCCAGTGATGATATAAGAGCTCCTACTATCTAAATAGTTCAACTTCTATTATAATACTCAACAAATTTATCTAACAGAAAGAGCCAGTGGAATAAAGGACTTAAATATCTGATGGCTTTATGTTTGTAGCCTGGCCTACCTGAGGACAAAATTAAAGGGAGGCAAACTCTCAAGTAATTAACAAGATCAAAGCCTAAGTTTAAGTCAGGCAGATCACATGCAATGTTGAACATCATCAGCTACTATCAAACTTAGCATGAGCTGACTAGTGTAGCAGCTCTCAACAACATTCTTTGTCCCCTGCCCAAACTTTTAGAGATGTTACGCTGTTCAGGCTTCCTGTAAAAACATGCCTTCATCTTTTATCCATAGCAGTGTTTGAATGTTTTCTAATCACAGAAAAAATAATAAATGAAGCTCTACATCATTTCTGTCTTAACTATTTTTATAAACATGCCAAAATACAAATTCATAAACATTTTCAAAATTCAAACCCAAAATTATGTAAATGTTAAACAACCAGAGTTGGTAAGCAACAGTTAATATTATGCAGAAAGACAAAATAAGGAGAAATATCCACATTTCTGATCTAACTAATTGTATATAACAAACTGATTAAACAAGTTTCTTAAACCAGACATGAAGTTGTTAAGTGGGAGAAAATTACACAGTTAGCATACTGCATATTCTGTTTACTAAAGTACCACATGGAGAGTAGCTCTAAAAGTACAAAATCTTAAATTATTCAAAAATTATAAAATGCTTTTATCTAAAATTGTACAACGCATAAGAGAATCCCTTGAGGGATTCTGAGAAGCTGGTAGAACTGTTCTTTAGAAAACAATTGAATTTACGCTGATCAGAATGAGGAAATCCATTTCTAAAGGTTTGTAAAATTATGAAGGTTTAACTCTTAGTTCTTGCTTCAACCTTTCCTTTCTCTAAATATTGGCATTTTATAGAAATTTAGCTTCCTGATTTGAACAATGAAGTATATTGTTTGAATAAAACCCTCAGCACCTTTTTGCAGAGACCTGAGGTCAAAATATATTTTAGAATGAAGTGCAAACATAACATTGAACATATTACACTGACTCTTGTACTAAAACAAAACATAATTTTGTTCTGAATTTGTCAAAATTTTCTCTCTGAATCTGGGGACCTAGATCAGTACGTAACAATAGGACCTTTGCTGACTGAAGAGACTAAAAAAGATGCAGAGTAAATACTCATTTAGAACAGGATCAAAGCATTCTCATACTGAGAACACTGCTTTGTCAGAGAGTTGTCAAAGTACAAAAAGACAAACTCAAAGCTGAATTATTTTTTAGATTAGTGGGTCTGTATATTCAAACAGTTAGGAAAAGTAAAACATTTTTACTGCTTTGCAAATGTAAATCACTGGGAAAAAGATCTGTATCACAGATTTGCTGTTCTCAACTGCAGGTAGTAGACATAGAACCTGTGGAAGGAATGTATTTTTCTTATGTTGTTGCATTGTCTTTGGTCTTTTCAGTTTGACTCTTTTCTATTATTTTTTTGTACTCCTGATGATTATGTTCTTATTGAGGCACAGATCATATTCATGACATCTTTATGACATTAAAATATAAGGACTGAATTACCTGCAGTCTACTAAAGGAATGTATCACAGTGAGCAGCGATGACATGAAACACAGCACAGCAGAGTGTGCTTTGGCAAAGGAGCAGAAGAGGCATGTACAGAACAGAAATTATGTGGAATATGCTGCTTTAACGGAATGTTACTCTGAAAGGCTACTGCTAACGTGTTATGTTTCAAAGACCTCACCCCAATAACGTGTGGTAGAAGGGAACTTGTAGACAGCTCTACCTTGACGTGTAGTCTTCAGAAATCCTTCAGCAGCAGAGATGCTAGGTGTCCAGATTGAATAAAATGATCCTGTTGGGTCATCTGTCAGCAACAAAACCTGGGGGTGGAGGAAAGAGCGTTGGCTTTAAGTCACTGTAATAAAACACCATGACTGAGCTGGGCATTCACAGCAACAATACCCAGTTTATGTGCTACTATCCTCCTTTACCAGGATGGCAAAACCAAGGTTTTCATCTTTATGAAGAAAAAATCTTTGAACTTAAGATCCCTGGGGTTAAGCCAGACCAAAAAAACCCTTAGCAAGAAGCTCTGACCATTGCCAGCAGAGTCTTAGGGAGGAAGGCCATAAAAATAGCACCTACAAATAGCACCTCTGGCCCATCTAACTTGCCAGATTCCAAATACTGAGTGGTGTCGACCATAAAGTTCAACAATTGTTGATGAACATATTCTCCATTAGTTTTTCCTTATTTCTTCCTTTATCTGTTTATACTTTTGAGCATCCATGACAGCTATGGCAAAGATTTTTACAATTTCAAGTTCTGTGGGAAGAAAACCCAACCTTTTCCTTTCAAATTTGCTGCTTGAAAGCTACAATGGCCTAGTTATGAGATGTGGTAATTAATTCTCAATATAATTCCTGGTTTACTTTTTTTTATTTTACTTTTCTTGCTCATTCCTTTTGGTTATTCCTTTTTGTCTACTGAACCAGCACAGCACAGATCAAGTTAGATTTAAGAACTGAACAGACCACCTATTATTCTTCAGCATAGTGAAGAATGTACCACTTTCATGTTTTAACCCCAGCCAGCAACCAAGTGAGCTGCTCACTCAGTAAGATCAGTGAGAGATTAAATGGACCAGAAAAGAATTCCTGAAATATGCAACTGAATGTAGTGACTTTCATGAAATCTAGAGGATTATGGCCATCAAAACTCAGGAGAGCAGGACAGACACAGAAAAGAGTATTATGAGATTAAATTTTTTTTAAAATGTTATACCATAATTTAAGTGTCTACAATAAAGCTGCAGTGCACACCTTCAGTTTCTTGGGAAATATATTCTATTTTACCAACTGTTTTTAAAGTATCAGCAGATACTTCTTTCACATGTCCTCAAGTTTTGTCCTGTTTATTTTGCATTATCTGTTTGAACTGTGTACACAACATGTGCATGTTAGAAACAGGATGAAATTCTACAACTATTTACTCATTTGAAGCATTTCATTATGAAAACAAGAAAAACAGAGCTCAATCTTACAGTTTTGATATCATCTATTTTTAGTCATAGTTCTATTGTTACAAATAATTTGTTCCTTGCACAGCAATAAATACGTCTTCTGCACTGTGATTCAGGTAAAATCTCATGGATGGCAATTTGTGTCACTGAATATTGTACTACTATGACTTGACAAGTCATTCCCAGGTGATCTTTATCACATATCAGAACACAAAATGCAATCACAAGCTATATGGCATCAACGGTGTTCCCATGTTTAGTTTACAGTTTCTAAGGATACTATTTATTTTGCATGTGGTGCTGACAGAAGTGATACCAAGGCAGTAGAATATGTACAAAGAAACCAAAAGCCTGTGTTGCCATGGCACAAACAGAACATTCACTTCAAAAAGGAGGGGCCCATTAGGACATTTTTAAAGGATTATGTCTGGACAAATAAGCTACTTGCTTTCTGATGTGCAAATAAAATTGCTTGTATCACAGAAAAGAAGGTAATAAAAGCTGAGAGTGTGAGTTTTTCTACCATTAGGTTAGTTAAGATAACTTCAGCACTTTAAGCATGAACAGGTCTATGTCATTCCCCTTAGTATTAGCAATCATCTTCAGGCACAATCAACAGAAGTAGAATATATTTTCCTCTTAAGCATATCAATAGGAGTTAAATCCTCCTAGCCACTGTGTCTGCAGTCTCACAGTAAGTATCTAGGAACTTCATTTGGAGTCTCCAGAACTGTTTGTCTTTAAAGGCAAACACAAACTTGCTGTATTTGTACACTCAGCTTTGAGAGGTATGTCAGCTCCAAATCAATCTCTGCATAACATAGCTGGAGCAAAATCAAAATAAAATTGTACCGCTGAATTCAATTCTGCAATAAGGCAGGTCCATACCAGCTCACATCCCTGCAAAATGTATTCTCTACTGCCTAGTCTGGAGTGATTAATGGTTTTTCTTGCTGGATTTTGTACTACTTGGCACAAATTTCATATTTTCTAAAAACAAAATTTCAGTTTTACTTTCAATCAAACCCCAAGTCAGGTCTCTGTCACTCAAAAGCAAAATAAAAAGTTAAAATCTTTCATGTAATTGTTTCCATTTTTATTTACTGGCTCCAAAAGTTAGTTCAGCGACAGTGTCATCCAAACATGCTCTTTCATCTTTGTTCTGTGGCAATGGGGACAACAAAATACAAATATCTCTGCATAAGAATTATCAGGACAAAAATCCTAATGTAAGGAAAGGCACAGTTTTCCCAGCCTAGCACTTTGTAGGCTTGTATACAAGAACTTATTACAACAATTCAGTCATACTAAAATCAACACAGAGCAGTTCCTTCAATCAAACATCTTTCATCTTATTAAACCACTATATATGTTAGCCATAAATCGATACTGCACTGATTTACGGTAAACAGACTTCATGCACTACAAAACAAAAATAAAGAACCTGACCAAAGAGGTTCCACTTAACCAGTTAGATGATCTCCTAGTCTGCTTTACAACCTTAATCCTTATGGTTCTTCAGTTTTAACATTCCTAAACCATGTCACTTGTACTGAAAAATAGGATCTAGAGGGTATGGCAGGCAAAAAGCTTCTATCCCCTCATCACACTTTTCCTCTCTATATTCAGACTGTGGGTGCTGAGACAAAATCCTTGTTAAACAAGTTGTTCATACATGGTAAGACCCGAATTTCATAATAGTAGGTAGGTTTTGCTGTAAAACTGCAAGTTGCATGTTACTGTTTATACTGTTATAATAATGGTCTGCATCAGCATGTGCTGTGTGAAAGCTGTGAACAGTTGGTAAAGAAAGAATTGTGTAATTTAAAAAAAAAAATTAATAAATTCCAATGAAAAGAATATAACTGTTGCTGCCCAGTACAGAACACTTCAAGCAGAACAATGGAAACCAGTAGTAAAGTCCAACTAATACAGCACGTGTATCACAATATCTGAATTAAGAAGCTTCTAAAGCAAATATCTGGCATCTCAAGAGGTTTTTTAAGTTTTTTTTCCTCCAATAATCACACAAAGCCACAGCTTGTGTATTTTGTCACTCCTATTCCTAGAGGAGGTACATAGCCATAGGTGCAGTCTCCCAGAATATGAGTTTGTGACACTCAAAGATGGAGTATTTTGCTGCAAATCTTTCAGCCAGGGTTTTTTTCTGGAAAGAAAGCAGAGGCTTTGGTGCTTCTTTTTATCTGATGCTGCAAGCAATATTTTTAAGATGTATCTGGCCACTCAGCAATGTTGTTCTCATGTATTTTGGACAGAATACTCTTAATATATTTTGCGAGGCTGGAAAAATCCATGAACTTGAATTTATAATACTATAAACGTACAACAGCACTGACAGATAGCTACCACTTCTTGGTAATGTAAATCCCACATTCAGCCAAGAGGCAATAACACTATGTGTCAGGAAAAAAAGAGGACAAAATAGACAATTAGTATGCTCAAGCTCACTGCTGGCATTCACAATTATAAGAATCTATCTTTTTCATGAACTCACTTAAACATGAGAGAAAATTTACCAGATAAGCTCCTAAGCCAATGGTTTTGGTTTGCCTATATCTGAATTTATAGGATTCTTAAAAAATTTTGCCAAAATTTTTATGAATTAAACTTTTTATTTCATTTGAGTTGTACAAGTGGTGAAGTTGTAACAACTCTGAAAAAATAGTTTTCAAAAGGGTAAAGTACTTCATCTTGACTAAAAATGCAAAAGAAGGGTAGGTAAGACTGCAGTTGACAATTACAAAGTAAAATATAAGCTGTTCTTTCTCATTTATATATTTTTCTCAACCTTATGGTCTAACAGAAGGTGCAAATCTGAAACATGCCCTATAACTTTTTTAGGTGGCTTCTCTTAGTCTGATCTATTTTGAAGGTGTATTCATAATCACTGACACAAAATCTTTCAAATATAGGCACCTAAGGTTAAGGATCTAAATAAAAATATTCTCTTTTTCAAAAAAAAGAGACTGTTACTGAAGTCAAAGAAAACTGCTAGGCCTCTGATCCTGTGGAGATGGAATTAATCAGTAAGAAAATCACATTACATGAGGTAATGTTATTAACTTTCCTAGCCCAGTTTAAAAGTACTGGTACACATATTTTCTCAGGTTGACAGAAAAAATGTCAGGTAGAACAATGAATACATTAAAAAATTAACATTTGTCAAAATATTAAAAGCAAATATTTTGTACATTCTCTTAAAGAAAGCCAAACAACCACAAATATAATATGCTGCAGTGTAATCAGAATATAAATTCATTCTGATATATTACTACTCTATGCAAAGAACAATCGGGAAAAAAGTAAAAGAAGAAGTACTACCTGATGCTCTGGAAAGCAAGCTGCTAGCCACCAAGGTGTTTGAAGTGTTATAATATGTGAGAGAAAAATTTAAGTCACATAGACAGTATTTAAGTAGCAGACACTGCTTCTTTCTGTTCTCACATATTCCAGCCACAGTGTGTTCCAAATGCTTTTGCCCTAGCTGAAAACAAATGTTGATGTTAGTTTAGTATCATTTTCTATACTACCTATAGCAACAGCAAACACATATTGAATACTTAAGCAACAGACTGATTATTCCCTTATCATAGTTTCAGTTTTTAATCTTTGAATGGTGTGCAAATGACTGATATTCTGTAACATTTATCTTCTGTGCTGTAAACTTTGCCTTTTACAAACATTTTCTTTCACAATATAGTTCAACACTGTAGAGAAATATCTAATTTAAGCTTTTAAAAACATAATTTATTTAAGATCTTATTCTACACCTCCAGTACTCATAACAGCTTATGGGTATCATAAAAAGTTTGGTATCTCTTAGAATCTGACTTTACCTATTAATGAGATGGATGAATTACAGTAGCAAGACAGTATCCAAAACATTGCACAAACATGTTTTAGTTTAGTTTATTAACATTTTCGTGCAAAACTGTATTACATGTATTAAATATGGAAAAATCAGAGATATAGGCACCAGAGAAATAAAGTATTTGAGGGTACAGAGACTGAGAGAAAAGTCATATTCCCCTGTCCATAATGGTACAGATTTCATTTGCTTAAGTTAGATATCAGTTAAAGGGCTTAGCTGTTTCAAGAATATATGACTTGTTGAAGGTTCAGTAACTGTGGAAATCCAAGATCAGATTTAGGAGAGCATAGGAGTAGTTCCAAGTCCTACACTTAGGCCAAACAGCCCATGCAAATTACCAAATTATGTAACAAAAAAGCTATATTACTCATTTTGAATTACATGACAGATGTGATAACGTATTACTAAGAAGCATTGTAGTTTAGAATATTGTTTCATTTAAACTGCTGCAATTACATGAAAACGGAGGAACATGCTGGTGAATCGGGGTATAATATAATGCCTAAAATATACCACACAACATATTCCTATTTCAGTGTGTAGATTAATAATTTTTTGTCTGAAGTAGAGTCTGGTTTTGAAGATCAAAACACCAAAGCATATATCCTGGCAAAAACCTGAGGTATTTTTTCTTCTCTTTTCAACATTCTTTGTAGGTTTTCTTCCCAGCACCAGAAGACAAGGAAAACTTCAGAGAAGCATGAAGTAAATTAAAACTAATTTTTTTAAGAGTTCCAAAATTAACAGTGATCTACCATTAAAATAAATAAGTAGTAGTATAGCTAGCAGGCTCAGCTCATAAGATTTTATTTTTAGATGGAGTAAGAATTCCTCCTTCCCCCACTGAGTGTCTGATCCTCTTCAGAGCTCCTCTCACATCCTACCTCTGTATTCCATCAGTGGATCAGTAACAGATTATTTCAAATGCAGAAATAAGGTGGCCTCTCCCCAAACTAAGTAAATGACAGTAGAATCTAAGAAACACCATAGCTCTGCATCTGAACTAAATTTTTCTCCCACTTAAATAGAGCACCCGCTGTTGAGACGGGATCACAGAAGCAAAGGTATAATAGGTGACTGTGTGTACAACCTGTGTCTAGGCAACACAACCAGTTGTCTCAGTTTTCTTGTGGCCTTCATAGCCCGTGTTGTCTTCCTTAAAAATACCACAGTAAGTGAGAGTTTCAGCTTTCATTAAAAACAATTACAACTCCACTCATTGTCGTCATAGGGACAGTTCTGGAGAGATTAACACAGAAGTGCCCTGACAACTGACAAGCCAGATGCAAACAAATTGAAAACCAGAAATCCTTCTTTCTAATATCGTGGTTTTCAGATGCTGAATTTTGACTTTTAAGAAGCTCAGAGATGTCAGCTCTAGACTTTCCCTGATAGTGGAAGGGTATAATATTTGATATATGTAAGATCATATATCACAGTATCTGTCTGGAATAGGTAAATGATCAGAATCGTATTTCCTGTTCTGATTCCCCCTCACCAGGTAAGTATGACTTCATATAAACAGGGCATGTAAAACCTGTAGTAAAATCTTTGTCAAGTAGCATACAGAAAAACAATCAGAATACTAATAATATGTGTTCAGAAAAACAGCAATCTGAAATCGTAGAATATGGAAAATAGGTACAAAGTGACAAAACCCTGGAGCTTTCTCTGTATCTGTGGTTTGTGATCAGCAGCTTTCACAAGAAGTCTCTGCTTTCCTTACTTACCAGTTTATCTGTTGTGCATGATGATGCAAAGTACTGTAGTTGTGAAATGCGTGAAGGGCAGTTTCTACAAAGAGCCTTAAAGCAAACAGAAGCTTTTTTAAACAGTGCCATCTGGAGGTGAGACTCTCTCATCTCCCATGGCATCAGGGCTCAGCCGTATAATTTAGCTTTTACAGTAGCTGTAATGATTCCATAAATGCAAAACTCTCGTAATGGTCTGAGAGACCTGTCATGGAAATAGTCCTGCAGAGCAATCACAAGTGGGTGAGGGGAGGAGTGCAATCTTCACTGAGCCAAGTCCTATCCTAAATGTAGAGTGCAGTTTCTCACCCTTGAGTCCCAGAGCTGCAGTAAGGGCAGAATCACAAGGTTCATTCTGTTGCACCAGGAAACAAATCTCTTTGGTCTGTCAGAGGGCTGTGCTTTTCTTCTGTGCTGTAGCAAAATCAGAATTCAGACCTTTCCTCCTTAAACGTGCTGTCCCAATGAAGTCACTGCCTTCCTGGCTACCTTAGGGGCCCTTCACTGAAGACACCCCAGTTCACTGCCTTTATTTTACTGGGGTCCTAAAAATGGATATAGTATTCTATCTGCAAGCAGATAAACTCTGCCAGGGGTGACCATGCATTCTTGTGAGGAAAATGCAGAACCCCTTGAGAACATATTCTATGCACAGTGCAATTATACGCGCCCTAACAAAAGTGAAGTCTGAAGTGTTCTACCTCTGTGTGGGACTGCATTACCAAAGAAGAGTCTGTGTTCAGCACCTATAACAAAGTACCTGCACTGGCCACCTCATCAAAGTCTGTTTCCAACAAAAACTCAAAGCAGCAGCAATCTTTGTCATGCCACCTCTGCCATATAGCACAGTGTGGTGGCATGTTCATTTCAAAAAATATCCCTTGTGGCCTCCATATATGGACTTATCATGTAGCAAGCACATCTTAGAGTAGTACATAGAAAGAGTCATAAGAAAATATGAAATAAAATAAAAATAACTGAAAGGAAAAAAGGAAAAAAATATTCCATGTTGCCAGAAAACAAATTGTTCCTTCCCATTATCAACACAGTGCAATGAAAAAATGTGAATGAAGGTAAAAAAAAATAATGAAAATATAAAATTTGGTGTTAAGGTAAAAGAGGAGTTATTTGAAAGTCTGATGCATCAAGTTAATATACTCTGCCAAGAGACAATTCCTACTTAACCAAAGAAGAAACAAGAGGAACTGTGCAGTGCACATTTCTCTTTAATTAAAGAGGGCAGAGTGTGTTCAAACCCTGAGTACTGTGCTGGCATGAGAAACTGGGTTCAAAATCTGTAAACAGATTATGCTCAGTGTGAATGTATATATGGGCAAACACTTGACACAAATACTCTTTTGCCAGACTGTCACTGAAATTTCATTATCGTAGAGAATGTTTCTATTTCAATAAACAAAATTAACAAAAATATTCCGTCAGTTATTTTTCTATGAACTTCTAGTTAGGCCTTGCAAAAAGTATGTTCTTAAAGCATTGATCCCTGCTGGCTCCAATTAGAGTCAACTGATATTAGAAACAAATACACTGGGTTTGTATTTATTAATTTCAAGAAAAGAAAATATTTTCAAGCACAGCTGCACCAGTTTAACCACTAAAAATTAAAGGGTTTACATAAATGGAGTTTCTCATTCCCCTGCTAGGCTTTGGCCCTCAAGCACTTCCTATTTAGCAATTGATATAGAGAGCATCCCACACTCTAGTAAATAAAGTCATACCTGTTTGTAGGAGTGAATTACAAAGTGGCAGAAGATAAAAAATTCAGTGGCACTTTTAACACCTTTCAAATTATCTCTTGCAACCAGGATATAAGTCTCATATAGCAGCTGTTTTCCTCCAGAAGAAACCTGTGCTTTTTACCAAAATTATAGTGTTTTTCCATATTCCCAAACTGACAGATGGTTTTGAATTCTTCCCATGCCTTTTTAGCAGAGTCTATCCTGAGAACTGCAAGAGCAGAAAACTCAAAAACATGAAGAATCAAGTCCTGCTGAGCTATTCAATGCTGGGGCATGATTTTATGGCACTAACAGGGCTCATTGGCCCTGACCAGCTTCACCCAGGAGCCACACTCTGTGCAGGTCTCAGAATCTGATCTCAGCTGTCAGACTGTGCTCCAGTGCAGCCGTAGCAGGGCTGGTCTCCATCCCCAGGGAGACACCTGATGCCTGGGGCTGCCCTGGTGTCCCCCAGCAGCTCCAGATGCCAGGGCCTCAGAGAGCCACCTGCCTGTGCCACGCCCTGATATTCATGAGCATTTAAACAGACAATTTGTTCAATCTACTGAGAGAGAGAGCTATGGCACAGTTTCTCTACGTAAAATCAATGAATGGCATAATAGTCTCAGTTGTGTAATTCCCATAAAAGCCAACATAGAAGTACACAAGCACAGTGACGTTATTGCCTGTCAGATGCTATACCTCAAATCTCTGCCACTGCAAATATTTCAAATGTAAGAAAGATGAAAACAAAGTAACAGGAGAAGGAAGGCTGTTTGATGGCTATTTGATGGTTAACAATGATGGTTAATCTTTAGATACACCCTGCTAAACTGTACAGTTGTTTTTTGTTTGTTTAAGAAGTTTTCTGGCTCACTCTTTAGTGTAGGCAGCTATACAGGACAGACTGTTTCTACAGTCCTGTAAAAGTACGCTACCAAAAATAAATGTGTTAATTATGCTCTGAAGGTTCTGCTACACCGCAATAAAAGTATAAAGAAGAGAAAAATTAAGACAGGTCCATACGGCACAGACTCCTAGAACAGTGAAGAAAATCAATTTCTAAAAGAGAATTACATCCAAATAAAAAATATTTAGATTCATGATTTCAAGTTGTATTAAATCATACACATTTTATATGGCTTTAGAATGTTGCTCCTTTGTCACTGAAAAGTTATGTGCAGATTTATAAAGACTTTAAAATTAATATCAGTACTGTCCTTATGATATGCCGAGTTTTCTGTGCTCTAAATAATAAAGGTCTTACATACCACCTTTTTTTTGAGCAAGTAGTCAGATCAATAAGATGTTGTATGAACTTCCATTTACAGGTACACATCCAGCAACAAAAGAAACATAAGCAACACATTTTGAAACAGTGAATCCCAAATGTTCCAATTCTGTCTCCTTATTGGTGATATATTGATGATATAAGCAGCAGAGTGTACTGGAGTAGTTGAAGAACAGCTAAGAGAGACGGCAGAACACTGAACTCAGATGAATCTGCTGCCAAACACTCCACTCCTCCCTAAATTAGGGCTTTTGTATCCACCTACATCAATTTTTAAAACAGGTCAAATAGTCTGGAAGACACTAAGCTCCATCAGGATGCTTGACTTGGTGCCACAATGGAACACAGTGCTTAAAACAACACAGAATTCCTTATAACTCTGTTGATGCCATCCCTCAATCCAACCAACAGCAGAAGAATAGAGCAGGCACAGAGAAAGCATCTGACTTAACTGTTGGGGGAACAGGACACAACTATATTACCGATGTTTTAAGAAAGGACATTCATCGTGTCATAAGTGCTTCTCCTTCATAAATCATTCTTTGCTTCAGAGAATATATGTCATTGGACAAAAATGCTGATCTGAATGTTTTCTTCTTCCTCTCCAGAAGAAATCCATATCACAGATATCAATCTCACATCCTTAAAGCTTCACGCCATGGCAAGCAAAGGAAAAAATATGTTCCCGCTCTAGAATCCTACTAAACGATTTTCATGAGTACGGCACAAGACCAGGCTTGTTCATCTTGGAAAGGGCAGAGCTGGGCTCCTAGCTCATTGCCACTGAAGAGAAACATTTTCTCTGAAACAAACATCATCTTCCATGACTGCAGATAAGTCCACAGTACTCCCACAAGCAAGTACCACAAAGGCTTTGGGTTTTGCCTGCACAGTGTTTTCCACCTCACAGAACAGTTCATCTGTAATAAGTTAAATGAAATTGCTAAGTGTTTCGCAACATTTTGTTCTTAAAAGAAGAGAAGCATACCTATCACTTCAGCACAGTTATCTGCAATGGTTGCACGCTTCTGTCTGCATACAAACATTATAAATCATGCAACTCACATTTGAATTACTTCCATCAGATGTAGCAAGCAGAAGGTTTCATCCATTAATGCCTTTCATTAGGCATTTTTAATTCCAAAAGACGCAGAGGCACCACTCTAATCCTGAGTGAGCCTTCTTGTGCACTCGAGACCCAGGTAGCAGTGGGACTCCTCAAGCACAACAGCCTGCTCAGCTGTAGAATATCATCACACTACAAAGAGTGACTAACAAAGAAGTAGTTTTTCAGGTCAAAGAGAAACTACGTGTGAAATAAGCAATAATTCACCTGAATGAAGAACATTACGTATTTACCACAGACCCAAAATTTACATCACGAACTGCAGCAAGTGCTGCAATATCTTTTTAGTAGTCTACTCTTAATGTGCTTCCCTTCCTATTACACATACAGTTTCAGCATTTTTGTTACCCCAGGACAACAAATTCTAAAGGATCAAAATATTAATTTTTTGGTAAGCAACAGTAGCATAAGAGTAATCATAGTCTTATGCACAAAACCACTGAAAAGTTAGTTCACACTTCTGTACAACTAGAAGAAGATGAAAAAGTACCTAGCTTGCAGTCATGACATTCAGCATGGTTGCAAGGGAAACCCTTTCATCTTACATTGAATTTCCTCAGGAGTAATATCTGCAGACCTTTGATAAAAACAGTCAGGTTTGGCAAACAAGTATATTTGCTTGAGCCACGACGGAACTTCACACCCTACCCTTTGCCAAACCTAATTCTACAATTTCAACCAAGTTCATCAGTCTAACAGATATAAATCATCTTTGTCATTCCCTTTCTCAAAAAGGGCCTTTCAAGACGCTCAACATGTTGTTGTTACCTCAAATCCTGTTTTACTGTACTATTTGTTAATAGACTTGAAATCAGTGCAACCATCCTCATCTCCCAAATAACTTCACTCTGTTGTATGAAAAAGATGTTGCTGTCTCTAATTATTAATTCTAAGTCACTGGGTCATTGAAATATTGAAAGTCATTGAGCTCTGAAACCAAAGATCACAACTTTTAGCATATTACTGGTACTCAAGGTATATGTACATTATTAAGTCTGTTGACTCCATTCTTTCTTATTTCTCATTCCAGTACTCTGCACAACACCAAGAGCTTCTCTGGGATGAAGAGACCACTTGGTGCTTGACCACTCCAAAGGCAAATGAAAGATAGCAAGGAAGACCTGCTTTTCAACAGCCAGAGGCATGAAGACAGCTGGTATTTAGGGTTGTGGGATTAAAAACTGAAAAAATAACCATGTTTAGAAATAGCAGTCTGATGGAGGCAGAAGAACAAGGAACTCTTGAGTCCTTCAATGAAAAAGGAAGGTTGAAAAGAATACTCTGTGACTGTCCCAGAACTACATTCATCAACTTGTTCATGCTCTTTGAAGGCACAGGACAATACTACTAACAAATAATTCTTTCCTCAATTCAGAAATGTACTAAGTTTCTTTTTTTCACTGGTTACACATTGTGAAGACTAACCTGTTTTGTTAGTTTTGTTTGTATAACTGCTAAGGCTTAATTTGTCAAAATAACCATATAGCTAAAACAGAGAATTTTAACATCATTATACCATTAAGCATCCCTTTACAATCTTTTCCTTTAGTTCATACCAATCACATAAAGACATTTAACAGGTTCATAGCCAAAAATATCACTACAGACCTTATTTCATCTCTTCATACATTCCTTCATTTTAATATGTCTAACAGATATCACAAATTATTTAAAGTAACTCTTTGCCGCTTCGTGCAAACAAATTTCTTCACACAGATCAATTATTTCTTAAAAGCAACTGTAAACATCTCTTTCTGCTTGTATCAGACATCTCTAGACACATTCTAGAGCATTTCTAAGATGATCAACACGACACAACAGGTTGGGTAATATTCACAGGTTCAGAAGCAGTATCTTGTCTGCTCAGTTTCTGATAAGTCAGAGTAGGTGTCTTAAGTAAGTCCTGCAGCCTTCTCTACGTGCCCTGGACAGGCACATGCCTCCAATATTTTTCAAATGTGTTTTCCCTGATCAAAAAAAGACAAATGTTGATAGTACTGTCCCACTGAACTTCAAGCAACTCTTTCTAAATTCTGCCAAATGCAAGTGCTTTGGGAAAGCGTATTTCTTGAACTCAAGAAGAGTTACATTCTACAGCTGTGATGACAGTATGAATATAGAACAAAGCCCAGCAGACCTTGCATAGCTATTTATAGTGCTGGGATTTACCCTAGTGACATATCCTGGGTTTCATTACTGAATTCAGGTTTTTAAACTTTGGTGCAGATATTGCGTTTGTTTTTACTCTATCACTAAATTTCCTTGACTAACAAAGTAATAGCAAAAAAACCCATATTAATTGAAAGCTGTCTATTCAATAACATTTTCTTTCCACTATGGCTTAAACCCTCTGTATTCTTTTAAAAATGTTTATATTTAGCCTGGCTGCTGAGCTAGACATACTGCAGCAAGTCTTCCACCTGCTGGACAAAAGGCAGCACTAAGTTTCCTTAACAGGAAACAGATGCAACAAATGTCTGAGAAGGACACAATGGCCCAAAAAAACCCGCAGCATCAAGGTGCCCTTGTTCTTGTCTAAGAGCAGTAAGTAAATAAAGGTGAAAATGCAGCCATCTGATTAAAGGGATACAAAGAGGCCAAGAACTTGTGGCCAAGGAGGAGCTGTTCTACTTTCCCAATATTCCTCTGTTTCTACAAGGTCTCTTTATTTGTGCTTTTACAAAAAAATTGCGTTACTTGAAATGGAAACACTATGGGTCTCCTGCCTTTCAACCCTAATCAAGCAAGTAGAGAAATTTCCCTCTTTGTGTTTTTTTGCCTAGCTCAGGTGGCTGGCTAAATCGGAATATCATGAATTCTGTGATCCTAAACCACCTGGGCAATTGCCAGATGCCCATGCCCTCAAGCAGATTCAGACTGGATGCCAGGCTAAGCGCTGAAGGCTTTTCAGTCCCGGATCCGGCTGGAGGGAGGGCTGTTTTCCTGCGCTCCCGGGGAGATGAGCGGCGGTGCTGTGCCTGGGGCACGGGAAGGGCGGCGATACTGCTTGCTGCTGAACCTGCATCTCAATAAGACATGGAAAAGGCTTTTAGCAGCGTACAGCTCTGTATCAAACTACAGGGTGTTATCTACTCATCCAAAGAAAGAGGAAATGTTATTTACTGAAGTTCATTTAGTTCTTTCAAGCTAAACTACTCTTTTTATTATGTAGCTTTCTCTCAGACCCCCAGCAGAGGGGGGGGTCATATTTTTCGCTGACGTATTGCCTGAGCTTTGGAGCAAATCAAGGTGCAAATGGAGAGGCTGCAGGTTTCCTGTGATGTTATTTACCCTCCTCTAAAACCTACACATCATCAAGAGGGTTGTGAAATTGCTAACCGAAGTTAAAAAAAGATGGGTTACAAAGTCTTGTGGGAGCATCCAGAAATCTTAAATGCATTAGCGGGACCAATAATGAGAACTGAGTCATAATGTGAGCTTTATAGTTCCTAGATCTTGATAACAAAAGTTTGACCTTTTTTTTGCATAAAAAAAATTATACTTATTACACTGTCCTTAGTGATAACAAGCATAAACAG
Source organism: Manacus vitellinus (assembly GCF_001715985.3). Classification (NCBI taxonomy): domain Eukaryota; kingdom Metazoa; phylum Chordata; class Aves; order Passeriformes; family Pipridae; genus Manacus; species Manacus vitellinus. Next base: position 38,852,637 of record NW_021939396.1, read on the forward strand.
GGCTCAGTGTTTTAAAATTTATGTTCAGAAATTAAAGACCAAACCAAAGGCTTAGATAAAGCCTGTTGGAAACCTCATATTTTGTGTTGCCAAAGGCCCCGCAGAAGACTCCTCCATGTATATATGTACACATCTGCATGAGTATGCATATAGAGGTTCATATCTGTATCAACTATTTTAAAGGGCCAGTTTCACAAAGCTGAACGTAGTTTCATGACACTAGCTGCAAGAAAATACGTTTTAAAAGGCATAATAATTTGGAAATGTGACTTCCTCAGGAAGCCACAATCTGAGACAAATATTCCAAAAAGTAAATAAAATTACATAGAAGAAAACTAGTTATAAAAACCATCATAAAAAATCATAACAGTATCATAAAAGAAATTTAATGATAAAAGATTGAGAATTGTTTTTAAGTAAACTAAGAATAAAGAATGTAATGGTATTATTATAAATTCTCAGTGACAATGTGGGTACAGCAGGAATGTACAATGGTTAGTTCACTAACCTGTTTTATGCATGACTAATCAGACACAGTCATACCATAAGGATGATGAAATTCTATTTTATTTCAGTGGTGTTGAAGGAGGCTTCTGTACAAAGCTTACAAGTTGGATATTATTTGGTCAACAGATTGGGACCATGAGTGAGTAAAACAAACGGCAGAGGAACTCTGAAGAATGCTTCATAATTTTCAGGTCACAGAATGCCATGAAGTATTCAGGACACTGAAAGAAAGTTAGTCTGTGTCATTAATAGCAAATGTAATTGAGATATCTTCAATATTATAGGGCCTGTTAACTCTTAAAAATCCTGGATAAAATAAAATAGTGCCTGCAGCTGCACTCAATCAATAAAAAATGGTAATTATATGGTAACTTATGTGTTTACATTAGATCATGGGAACTAGTTTGATAGAATTTTTTTTATGTCATTACAAGTACAGCTGATAGTAACAAATAGTGTCAGTCCAGCATATTCAGGTCATCAAATTAAAGCACTTTCATACTTGCTCCACCCCTACTCTCATCATTCATACTGTGATGGCCAGCCAAAAGCCAGGCTGGCTGTATAATTTCCATCCAAAAGCATTGGCATGTGCTTATAAGCAGGATATGCTCAGCACTAGACTAACATAACTACACAGTATCTGGACATAAACTGTATTTTTAATGGGAATTCATAGGATTGGTTCTTATCTCCTCCAACTTTACACTTCTGGAAGAAAACAACATCGTTAGAGGAGATGTGAAGGCTAGGAAAAAAACAAATGACAGAAAGTGTAGTTTTCACTGATGCAGAGCCATCAAGATCACATGGTAACATGGACATAAAGCAATCCCAACCCGTTTTAAGATAAGCAAATGAAAGTCATGCATAGGAACAAAGACAAGAGCTCTACTTGTGCTCTACTAACTGGAAACACTGAAAAGAATCATCAAATTAACATGGAGTCTTTGAGGATTCTGTGATTCTGGGATGTTTAAAATATGAAGCAGGAGCAGAAAATAAGATCACAGTAGTTCCATTACCTCTGTGTTTGGCAGCGCTGCATCTTCTTTTTAAACAAAGCATAACCTGTTTTCAAGCCAATATATTATAAAGAACATTGATCAACTAAAAAGACATCAAAAATGTGTACTGGAGTGACTCGGAGGTTTGATGGTGCAGGACTCAGAGACTCAATCTTTTCAGCTTAACAGAGAAAAGCTGAAGCAATGATTTGATCACGTTCTTTAAGTATCCAGATGGAGAATAGTGGCACTACAACATTTTTCAAGCTAGCAGAAAAGATATGACAAGATCCAATGGCAGAAAGCTTAAGCCAAATATTCAGAAGAGAAAAGATAAATTTTAAAAGTGTCAGTACTTACCTGTTGGTTAAACCCATTTTTTCCAATATCGAAGAGTAAATATCTAGGACTCTAGGTTTATTTTGAATGTTGAATATTGAAGCAATATATTTTTAAATTGATGTACTAATATATTACATCATATATTATTCAATTATATGTTACTGTAATTTTCACTACCGGACACAGTTTTAAAATTATAATTATATTAACAGCATCAGATTCATCTAATTATGAATTACATAAAGCTGTCCTACTTTACTAAAATAGACAAATGGTAATAATAATGTAAAAATAAATGGATTCAGGATGCAAATGCCTGGATTAGCTGCCTGTCAAGGTATAGTTCAATTTTGACCAAAGACTACTAACAATGTCAGACAGTTAATTGTTTTTGCATAGACTTCCAAAAAAAACCATTCTCAACTATAGCTGATATCTGGAAAATAATACTTTCAAGCAATAAATTTTAATAATGGAAGGGAAAAAATGTCCTTAGAATAAAATTCTTGGGAAAGTTTAGATAAAAGTTTTACAGTATGACTCAGAGAAAAAAAAATATTAGGAAGATAACGAGCACTGTAAGCAAATAAACATCCTGATTCACACACCTCAAGCAGCTAAAACTCTCAGCATTTCATTTGCAGAAAGAAAATTAAATATCTAAAATATTTTCATATCATGTTCATTCACATATATATGAACATCTGTGCATTGAATGCACTAAAACACTATTTATTTGTAATCAGTTGCATCACTTTGTAAATTCTAAATTAAAGCCAAAACAAAAAGGTTAAAATATAAATATCGTTCCTGTCCTCAAAGATCAATTGTTTGGCCTTTTTTAAACTTCCTGTTTTGCTATATAGGAACTCTTCTTTATCACACTCGATTCACGGAACATGCTATTATTGTTTTGCTTTGCTTTACTCCCCATCAGCAAAAAGCTACTGCACCTGAACAAGACACTAAACCCCTTTTCCATGCAAGTTTTCTCACAGAATAAACTGACATAAGTAGATTGTTTGCTTTTAACCCTGACAACCCCCCACCCCAGCCTATTTTTGAAACAAATTTTATTTTAGGATGTCCTGACTCTGATACTAAATTGGAAACCCTGGTGTGAATTTTATAGAACACTATTTCCTTTTATAGAGGATGTTCACAGCTAATCTGTCATCTACAGGGCAGACAGAGGCCAGAAGGCTAGGAAACTAAGACAGGTGGCCCAGCAGCAGCCTGAAACCTAAACTTTTTCAGCATTTTGTGCTAAATTAAACTGAAGGGAATCTGAATGTGTACCATGTTTTATTAGCGCTAAAAAAATCCCAGCTCTGTAGCAGAATAGGCCAACATTGAGCAGAAAAACTTTCTTCAGAAACAGTTCTTCCACCTGGGCAAAGATGGGTAGCAAATTCCTTGTTTCCCACAGATCTTTTCACAAGAAGTTATACCAGGAAATGAAGAATCTGGGTTTGTTCAGGCTTCCCCCTTCCACCCCAGCCCTGCAAACACCCACATGTGTTTCCATGTTTACAACGTGCTTTTAAAAACCATATTTACCTAGTCAGCAAGTGATGTCAATCTCACCTCATTTTATTATTATTAATAATGTAATTGAATGAAATTATTATTCTATTCAGTACCACTTTTTCATCATTAAAAACTACTCATTTTTTATTTTCCATCTAACTCAATGCGAATGCATGGCATGGCAAAATTGTCACCAAAGCAGCCATAAACTGAAGGTCTTCAACTCCTCCCTTTCCATAGCACACCAGCAGTCTCCAGGAGGCAAGAGGCACAGGGTATATGTAGTACCACACTTATATCCTGATAAGACCAGGTGATTCTGAAGATAAAGCACTGTTTCTCCTTGTGCATACAGAATAGCTTGTTGAGGCGGGACCTAAGTCTGAAGGAATGATCTTGAGTCAAGAACAGCAGCAGAGAGAAATGGGTGACATTAGACCACATGGAGCAACTGTGCCAAGATTGTACTTAACTCCATGAGCTAGATCATTTAGGCAGTAATCAGGAACAGGGTTTCCACTGAGGCCCACAAAGTCCAGTGTAAGTATCACGCAAATTATGCAGTGGAAACCTTCTCTTGCTCCCAACAAAAAGATGTGGGGCAGCAGCAAGTCCTACTTTGGACCTAAAACGACACATGAGCTACCCAGCTCAATACTTGCAAATCTACATCACCCATAGCCTCAAACACCAGCTCAACTGGGAGATGGGGTTTCCCCACAACCCATCAGAACAGTATGGAGGACCCAAATATGCTCCAGTAGCACATTTGCTCCTTCTCTTTCACATCAGCCTTCCATTGTATTGAAGGTCTTTATTTAGGCACACAATTTGACTTTGAAGGCCGCAGTTAGCAAGTCTTCAGAAAAACTCCTGCTGTATACAGTGCTTTGCATTAAAGCAGAAGGCTCAAACTTGCATAACAACTGTGCTGAATGCAAAGACAAAGGAAAAGATCCCGCTAAAGATACAACCCAGAGTAGTTAACTTACTGAAAAAAAATCCCATTTTGAACACAATAACACTGTTTTATACTGTTATCTTATTAAAGACAGACACCAGTCTAGTATTTGGGGAAGGGGCTTGCAAAACACAGAAAGAAAATATAAATGTCTATGTTTATATGTATGTCTGCAAATGGGATGGAAGTATGTGTGTCAGTAAAAATAATTGCCACTACACAAAATAACTGTTCATCTGCATTACAGCATTTCCATTTATTATCTACAACATATAAACTATTTTACCAAAAAGGATACACACTGCAGACAAAGCACAGAAAAGCAAGATAGGATGTACATTTTGAGAAAATTCCTGGCTTTCTGTCCCTGGCAATTTTTCTGTCTTCCCAGACATGTAAGATAAACATACCTAGACTGACTTCAGCATTTTATGGTTTATAGCCCTCAGTCCCAAAATCTGCCAAAATTTGCATGTACAGAGACAAGATATCAAGAATGAAACAAAAAGAAAATGGTTTTCCCTTCCGCATTTTTCTGCACTATCCCACTTGTTAACTTCTCACAGAGGTATATTTTATTTGTAGAAGGATTACTTTATTTAACTTTCCATTTTGGACCTTTGCTAGTAACACCAATTTAATTTATATATCTATTTAAAAAATGCTGTGGCATTGTGAAAATGTATCTTCTTAAGAGTTGTTCAACACTAACTTAACTTCTGATTTTAACCTGGGAGGTCTATAAATACAAGAATACTATGGCAGAGATGGAAGACAAACTTTAGAAACCTGAGAACCATGATATTTGATCCATACATGCCAAACTAATAGGCTTTTTGATTGTCCCCCCTCCCACTGGTCCTACTCATTTTCTGCACAAACTTCCTCATCCCTTGTTTAAGGTAAAAGTAACAGTTCTACTAAGGTCCTACAGTGATTATAGATGTTCTATTTGCTGTATTCAGGGCATGCTATGTTATATATTACCTTGGAACATGTTTTTAAACCAGTTAAATATATTTGTCAGCAATTGCACTCATATTCTGGATTAGCTTGTCCTTTGTTAATTAGAATAGTCTCCTAATGCAATTTTGCCAAGTATTTCAGCTCTGGAGTTTGCAAGCCCCTAGGCTATCATCAATTTCACAAGTTTCTTAATTTACACCTGCTGAGATAGGATCAGCAGACTTGGGTTTGTTTAAATGAAAATTTCTGTTTGGATTACAGACGAAGCTGCCTACCCATGGGCATACACATTGGGATAAACAGCCACCATAGGTGGTCACTCTCCAACTGAAAAACATTACAGAAAGTTGGCTGTACAGATAAAAGAAAATAAATGAAGGGATACTACAAGACGAGCATTTGCATTTTCTGTATTTCAAACAATACAACACTGATTTTGTTAAATTCAGCATCTCGCTTCCATAAGCATTATAAAGGTCTTTAAAGATAAGCTGTTGTAGTGATGTGTATGTCCATGTGAGAACAGTTACACAAAAACCAAAGTTTTCAAAACTGACTGGCAGTTGTTAGCCTATTTGTGTCAATTTAATGTCTTACTTTGAAGAGTCCAAGTATGTACAAATCAAACAAAATTTGTGTCAATTTAATGTCTTACTTTGAAGAGTCCAAGTATGTACAAATCAAACAAAATCATTTCTACATATATATGCCATAAATGCAGTTTAGAGTATTTTAAAATTAATAGGAACTTTATTTTCAGGTTTCTTATTAATAAGCTTTAACCTGAAGGTTGAATCTTTGCAACAGGAAATATCAAGAAGTCTGTTATTCATGAATTATGAAAAGAAATTCAAAATGTAATTTTCAGAAAAGTTTAATGCTGGGGGTTTTTTTTAATAAAACTATTAAGAAAAAATCAGAAAATATTTTTATTTTGTAAATGAAAGAAGTGGTCAAGTATTATAAAGTCAAGTTTCCAGCTAAAGAAATCTGCATTAAGTAAAACTTTACATTATAATATTAGCTTTTGTGCAAATGTATTTATGATGAGAACAACTAAATTAATCCAATCTGAAATGTTTGGGTTACTCTTAAGAAAATTTACTCCTAACTTACATTGCCTGAAGACTTAAATATTCCATTGTGATTGTCTATGTCAATTCCTTGTTTATATTGTTGGGTTTTTTCTAATATGATTCAACTACTATGTTTGATTTAGAGATTTGCTCCCTACTGCAATGTGTTTAAGTTAAAATTGGCAACTAGGAGCATAACATGATAACCTGGCCATGTGAAAGCTTAAAATCAACAATTACAAAGCTTTCAGTTGTGAAAACAACCAGTAAACCTTTGGGCAAGCCAATAACATTTTCTTCTATTTTCTCACCAAATAAGTGAGATCCTCTTTCCTAGTCTGAGGTGCATGTAGGTTATCAGGTGTGTGTGTGTTTTTAGGATTAACCATGTTCATGGCAATACAATTAGCTTGAAGACTTGAGAAGAGTTTACACAGTCCAAGTCCAGCTTTTCCATAATTCATTTCTCACGTCACAAAATAATACACAGTCATTTCATTTCCCCTGATTGCTGCCTGAACATTCAACAATGCAGTAATAATTATGATTCATGGTTAGAGTGCATCAGACAAGGTCAGTGTCTCTGGCTCTAATAGATATTAAACTGAATGACTTACCATGTCATCTCTGTTTCTCAACCTATTCAGAAGGCATGACTATGAAAAAATTCACAGATACATGGAGGTAAAGTCAAGAAAAGCATCCACAATGAGCAGGCTTTATCAGCAGCAGAAAAGAGTTCTAGGGCTATGATAATTTTCACTGCAATTCACTTATTATTTTTCTTGAAAAAGAACTGCTACTGCAGTAATCCTATATCTGGCAGTCCTGAGGCTGCACCTCTAATCCTGTGTTCAGTTTTGGGGCCCTCACAAGAAGAAAGACACTGAGGTGCTGAAGCGTGTCCAGAGAAGGGCAGTGGAGCTGGTGAAGGGTCTGGAGCACAAATCTTATGAGGAGTGGCTGAGGGAGCTGAGGTGGTTTTGCCTGGATAAAAGGAGGCTCAGGGGAGACCTTATTGCTCTCTACAACTACCTGAAAGGAGGTTGTAGCCAGGTAGGGGTTGATCTCTCAGGTGACAAGTGACAAGACAAGAGAACAGTCTCAAGTTGTGCCAGAGGAGGTTTGGACTGGATATTAGGAAAAAATTCTTCACAGAAGGGGTTGTCAAGCATTGGATCAGGTTGCCCAGGTTGAGTCACCATATGTAGAGGTATTTAAAAGATGTTTAGATGTGGCACTCAGGGATATGGTTTAGTGGCAGATCTGGCAGTGCTGGGTTAATGGTTGGTCTCGATATAAAAGGTCTTTTCCAGCTAAATGATTCTATGATTACAAGGACATGCCCTTCTCTGTTCAACAGCTAGCACTTTGCTATTAAGGAACTCGCTACAGGAGACTGATAATCTTAAAACAATTAGTCATGTCATATGAGTAAAAATATAAAATCCAAGACAATTTTGTTCTGACAATTTCCCATGCTGTACGACATCAAATATAAATTCAGAGTCTGATTTTTGCTTTAGAAAAATTTCACTTTAAATTTGCAGAAACAACCATGCCATAGATGACTAACTTTCTGACCACATATTACAGAGATTAGTGAGTTCAGGTACACTCTAAGGACAAGATGTGGCCCTGCATACATGACTCTTCATGTTAATGAAAATATTAATATGAAAATATTCCTGCAAGTTATAACATGGAGTCATACAGAGCATGTATGCTGGAACTGATGAATGGTTATTCAGCAGCATGTGGTGCTCCCTGTGAAATACTATGTGAACTATTTAATAAACTAATTTCCACAAAATCCACATCATCTCATGAATGACACAGTACATTCTCTACCACTGCCAAGAGTAGGTGCCTGCTCCTGCACAGATGCTCTCAGGATGGGGAAGAGTATGTGAGGTTACTGAAGGTTACTGATGGATGAAGTGGGGAAGATGTCTAAGGGGACTGAGCACCTGTGATTAATCTACAGGAGGAAGTGAAAAGAGAGGTGCTGGAGTCATTTACTGTACAGCTAGGTGAGAGGAATGCCCTGAGGAGCCAACAGATAGGAACTCCCTGTGGTATTTAATTGTTGTACCTAGTTCAGTTCTTTTCCTGCAGTCTGTTCCATCATTCCCTAAAAGTTGAGATCCAAGTCAAGAAACAAGGGAGCAGCCCTACTATCATATCGTATCCTGTTAAGACATTTTAAGAACATGCCATTTTGTTGATAAAGAAAAATACCAAAATGCATGTCGTGACAATCTCTGAAATATTATTTGATCACATTTACCATGCCTTATATTGTGAAAGCAATTGCTTACATCTAGAACAATTCCATTTACATTGAAAACACTAATGGTACTTTATTTATGTTAGAGGGAAAATAAGTTGAGATAAATAATTTTGCCTTATGACCAAAGAGAACAGTTGATCACCATCCTTTCATTTGTGAGCAGAAATTGAGCAATCACTCTCTACTCACACATCATGTTTTCAAATCTCTGTCCCCACCCTTAGCTTATCTCTATCTTTCTTCAAGTGTGATGTACAAACATAGATGCAGTACTTATCTGAGATCTCATAGCTACTTCTTATAGTGAAACAATTAACTCTTGGATGTGACACATGTCTTGCCAAGATGACTTTTGCTTTTTTGCACAGCTGCTTTGTTGACTCAGATCATTAGGAATGTGATGAAAAAAGAAAGAGATTAAGGTAACATATTTTATTTTACACTGCAGGGGACTGGGAATGTAACTGCAGTCAGTTGTTATGTCTCAGCTGAGCTGCAGTAATTCCCCACTGAGGAACAGCAACTATTCAAGCTGTTCTGACTGAATCATTCATAACCAAAGTATTCTGTTGGATAAGTGGCTTGGTTCACATGCCACTGTTGCCTTAAGATTCTCTCCCTTCTCTTTTTTAACAGCATGCATATAGTCAGTTATTCTTTTATTTATATTTGTGTTTTCCTTAATTGAATTTCTTCTTGTTGATATCAGGCTATTTCTCCAAATTACCAGGATAATTTTAGCTTCTAATCTTATAATTTATAATGTTTTCAGCCCTACCCAGGTTAACAAAATCCAAAAATTTTATAAGTAGAGTCTATGCATCTGACTCATTATTAAAAGTAAAAAGTAAAGAAATGGATCTGTATAACGACTCCATCTGAAAGAACTTTTCCTTTTATAGGTGAAGACACTGATAACTATTCTTAATTGTGATTTAACCTGGACCACATCTCCTCAATTTAGGAGAAAGTAACATATAACAGCATTACAAGTTTTACTATCGTCAAGCTATATATAGTTCCTCTCCCTTAAACACTCAAACATTTACTCTGCTAAAACAGGAAATCGTGGTGAATTGACAAAATTTGTTCTTGAAAAATCTGTTTTCTTTTAGTTTCTCTATCCTCTCACTGCTTGTAATGATAACTGTTTGGTTTAATATCTTTCTGATTATCAACATTAAGTCAAATGATTTGCAACCTTCCAGGTCAGGCTTTCCTTTGAGAAAACCACTAGGCTTGTCCTTTTTTGTTCCCAGGTTGTGAAACAGAATGCCATGTTTATTCTCACTGAGTTACCTCAGATTTTAGATTTTTCCACCATTGGTTTCCCTCAGTTCCAAAACCATTATTTTTAGAAAATTGGAGATTGCATAACAACCAGTTTTGAAAATTTTAACTAAACCTAGCAACAAAAAACTACTGATTTAAAGGCCTAATGCAGATATATCTAATTACCTTCCCACTTGGATCATTTCTCTCCTCAGTTCTTGACTACTGTTATTTTTTTCCATTAGTTGTGTTTTCTCAGCGCTTTGTATTTAAGATGCTATAATAACAGTGCAATGTTTCAGAGGATGGTCTCCTTGCTCCTGCTGTAAGAGGAGGGAAAACTTGTTTGACAAAGGAGCTTTCCAGGCTGAGATACTCATGGTTAAAACTGACACTGTTTGCCTTCCTGTTATCAAGGATAACAGGGGCAAACTTTGGAAATCAGTTAGTTTCTCTTGCTTTAAAGTAAGTCATGAGAACTCATGGAGGTTACAGATACTGGAAAATATCTGTAATTCCTGGATATTACTCTAGTTCTAATTTAGGAAGCATGAAAAGTCTAGTTAAGATGGTTTGTTTATACAGGACATCACAACACTTATTGTTATTCATCACTTGGCATAAAAGGAATCTTGGAGTGTTTCCAGGAAATCTACAAACTGGGGTAATTTCACATAACACTTGAGACAAATGAAGAGGTAACATGAGAAAATGAGATTTATCTAGCTCAGACACTGATATTCACTCCCAGGTTTTAACCGAGGAACACTTCAGATCTATGACAAATTTAGCTCCAGAAGGAGCTACTTATTTTGCATGACCAATTGCATACTCCGGCCAACATGCTGCTCCACAAGGATGAAGGTCTTCAACAGGTCCTATGTGATATCTGCCAGCCTTGTGTTATTGTCTTGAATACCTCTAGGACATCTCAAATGGTGTCAGACCCTCAAGTTTAGAGACGTATAACATCATTTGGAAGGTATTTGGGTCACAGAATCCATCAATTGAAATATATTGTAAACCTTGAGAGAATATTTCTCAGGCTGCAGATGAGAACATAGCACACCAGAATGATTTCAAACTTCCAAAAGACAGGAATATGCTATGGCCTTATTGGTAATGTCAATTCAAAGTTAAAGGCAATCTTACTGTCACCTGGCTATTTAAAAAATATTTAAAATATTTAAAAATTCTGCTCCTGTTTTGAGATGTACAGTTATAATCTTTACAAAAGTAAAGATTCTCTAAATTATGAATAAAAATCAACAGAAAGTCTGAAAAAGCATCTGAAAAGACTAGTACATAACACAACACATATTTGCTTATAAAGGCCATTTGTTAAACTTCTCTCTATGAAACAGGAATACAATTTTATGTGTGATAGCAGATCATAAGAAAAGTCTGTTGGTTTTTCTTTCAGATCTTTAACATCAGTAAAATTCAAAAACATTCACATTGACAGAAAAAAACCTGGAATGCTAAAAATGTTATCTAATAACATTATGAAATATATATATTTACAGATCATCCACATCATGCTTCAGACTTTAACCCAAAAAGTAGTGTTTGTAATGGCAGCACCACAGTTACAGTGATGAGCACTAAACTTGTTTAAAAGCAAAATGAACGCATTTGTCACTACCGAGTGCAGCCGGCAACATGTTCTGAAGGTATTGAATGGCAAAGTGAGTAATACAGGAAACACAGCAATGAAGAAAACAAATCTTTCCCTGAGGAAGAGGAGACTGCTTGGTTTCCAGGTTGCAGAGGTGAGAAACAGTGTAGATTACACTGCAGAAGGAATCCCGTGAATTTCTAATATTTCATTTCAGGGAAAATTCTAATCTTATGAGCACTTCCAGCCCCACTTGCCCTTGGCTGATCACAACCAAAGGAGACTAAAAGCAGCCAATAGTTCTCGCATGTAAAATAGATTCTTAGCAGTGTAAAGTCAAAAGCTATGTTATTAGCATAAATTCAAAATAAAATATAATAAACAAATGGATTCTGGATAACGTGGGGTAGCTAACTGTCCTGCTGAAGTTTAGGATTTGGGTAGTTATTTCTGCAATACACCAGTCATGTGTGCACAGCAAATTATATGAAGGCCATTTGGGAACAATAAAATGAAAAATCTTACCCAAGTGAACAATCTTGTGTGTTGTAGCCAGGGACTGTTACACAAATAGAGGAAATAGCACAATTATGTCAAGGTTGTCAGGCAACAGAACAAGCCCGAACATGCTAAATTCTGTTACTGCTGCAGGCGGCTTCTCTACAGCAGTAAGTCCATATTGACTGAACTATTCACAGATCATATATTTTGACAGCAATAAGTAGTCATTCTGAATTACTTTAGGTATTCCAAGTCAATCTAGATACCTCATCCTGACTGGCAGAAGCATTTTAAGGTTGTTAGCAATGAAAGAACATTCATTTCCAATTTAGCCCTAAAAAGTTTCAGGTATCTGTTACATCAGATTTTTCAAATTCTGCTAAAACTTGAGAATTACCTAAAAATACTCTCTGCTTCTAAACATAGATTACACACAACCCATCGCAAATTTTTTTCAAAGAAATCTAATCATAAATCATAATCATAAAATCTAATCTAAATCATAATCGTCATTTATAGAAATTCAGAGTATGCTACTACAAATTGTTGTAGAGTGTTATTTATATTTTCTTGGCCATCTAGTGGTCATGTTCCCTGGCAAGACTTCCCCTGAAGGCAGGCAGCACGGCTGTTCACATCAACCTAACTACATTCTCAGCATGAAGCTTGCTGAGGGAAAGCAGTCATTCAGACTGCATTGTGTATATTTGATTTTTTTTATTGTTATGAAAAAATATAATAGACGAGTTGTGAATTCTGCTCCACACATTTAAGATGAGCAAAGCATGAAGCCAAATTTGTGACAGCAGTTTGTTTTCACTCCAGAAAAGTTATAAGGTGCTGCCGTCTAGCTACACTGGTACTATCACCAGAGGTAAGTGTTGCATAGACCCAAATCCTCAACAGCACTTAGCTGCTCCTCTGGCAATTTAGTAAACACCAATAGGCTGAAAGCTACCCCTCAGACCACTTGAAGTGTTAGGCCTTTGCATGTCCACCATGAGCCACAAAAAGCTCCTAGTACTGATACAAACCCAAGTTACAGCCCCGTGAACACTACTGTCAGAGCAAAACTGGAATAAATCCAAAAAATAGTAATTTAACTTGGATCAGTGTTACTGGGTATGTCACCATGAAAAATGACGAAGTAGTAACCTCAGATCTGTCACTCAGGGTCAAGACAGGACACAGGATTTTCAAACCAAGTGTTTTCATTTCTTAGAAGTGGTGCTCTGAGTTTGATCTCCTTGAAGCAAATTTTATTTAGATCTTTTACTTGCCATCTTGTCAAGGCTCTCAAGTTTCTAAAGAAAGTGTTTCACTGAGTAACAGGCTGTTTTGGAAAATTGTCTGACCTGGCATTAAATACAACTGAATTTTTTTTTGTAAATTTTGAAAGACAAAGCCTAGTTTTCTGCCTCTTCCAACCAGAACAGACTGCAAATGACTACAGAAAAGATTATACTGAACAGACAACAAGTGATTACCTAAGCTTACTTACCTAAATATGCCAACCACTCAGTACAACAAACTCATCTTGACTGAGGTAGCTCTCCCCCACAGTAATGATTCAGAGTACAGGTGATGCTACACTTGCTGGGAAGTTAGCACCTAAAGCATGCTTTAGGTGCTGTAATTGGAAATCGGACTCTTCTCATGGATGAAACATCCCCTGTCTCTCTGAGACTCCTTGCAGGATGCTAAGAAATGGTTGAAGGAGATGATCTTTTTCAGGCATTTAAATTTACAGCAGCAAAATAACAGCCTTGTTATTTTTCACATTTCCTCAGGGGATTTCCAGACTATATAAGAGTAGGTACAAAACAGTGGGTTATTCCCAGAGACATTACTTTGATTTCTTCAGGAATAGCAAAATAGATCTTCTTTTTTTGCCTCAGGTTTGTACAAGGTCTTCTTATTCTGCTCTCTAATAATATTTTAGTGAAATAACTTCGATAATTCTGTCTGAGAATAGAAGCAACAGAATTTGTATCTTGACAAATTCTAGCAAGTTTTCCATGCATAAACCTCTCTACAGGTTTAACCTGTAATTCCAAATCATTGGTAAATTAAGTCCATTCTTTTTAGAGCAAGCCCAGTATGCTGTGACTCAAGGTTCTTATGTCAATAGTAGTGAGTATTTTTTCAATATTACACTTTCAATCATCACACCCAATTCAAACTAACGAAAAATTCATACACATTGCATTCTTCTGATGACAAATCTGCTTCACCTTGCTCATGGAAATGATTCACTGACTTCACTGTTGATTTTGCACAAGCAAAATTATCATACATTGATATATAGAAAGAATATGCATGTAATCAAGAAAATGCATGTAGTCTAGCTCACAGTAACTTTTAGAAGTGATACTTTTCATTAAATTAATAAAAGCATAAAACAAAAATCAAGACTACATAACCTGACTCTTCCTTAGCTGTTCTCCAGTAATACTAATCTGTGCATTTGAAACCAGGATTTGTATTGTATCAAACAATTCAGGTCCATGAATTCACAAATAGTGGTTCACCTTTCCAGTTAATTTGAACACAACCTTTAACCACAAAAACATATTCTAATACTCTTTATCTTTCTTCAGCAGAGGACAAATTTTTGTTTTAAACAGGATGTGTGCAGGATAAATTTTGTTTCTAAATGGCAATAACAAGAAGCTTTAAAGTAAATTAGACACCGTAAAGTAATTCCACAATGCCTTGGATAGAACCCAAGACTTGCTGGTACCTAAATATATTCTCTATGGGTAAATGGAGCAGCCACCCTCAATGTGAACAATAACGATATTCCCCTGGTAACTCATTTCATGGAGTATTCCGTAGAGTTTTCTGTCTGATAAAGAAAAGGAGGAAAATTTATTTTCTCCAAACTGCTCTTTATCAAAATCCAGAAGATGTTGGAATCCTACTTTAAACAACTACATGGCAAAAATTTGTATTGATGGAGAACTTTGTTTCTAAAGCCTTACTTCAGCATTTTTCAGTGTCAGATACCTGGGATTACTTTGTATCACAATACAGCTATGATATAAAGATTAATTATTTAGTAATGAGAGGACATAGCCATAACAAAAGAGCCTCAGCAGCTCAAACATTTGTATTTCACTTGTTACTGTCCCACTACAGGTGAAAAGCGTCCCTAAAACAAGCTTTCTGAAAGCATGAAAACAGCTGGAAACAAATTTGTAATTTGTTTAATTGTGAAATTCCTGGAAACTGCATTATGTTTCAGATATTTACCGGTATCTCAAATGGCATTTCTACATATGCTTTAGAAATGTTCTGTATTTTTCCTCAAGCTCTTAATTTTGAGATTCTTTTTCTGAAGGACTCATGACATCACTATTAGTGTTTCAGTTTTATCTGTGAGAGGGGACATATGTCATGATCTTTGGGTGTTTCAGTTTCTTTACCTCAAAAGTTCAAAACTTATGTCATTTATATTCTAAGAGCTGTGACAATTCCAATTTGTAGAGATACATATAAGTTATATTCATGATTTAATTAAATCTAAGACAGACACCTTAGAACCACATTTAATCTCAAAAAAGTACAAAATATAAAAGAGTATTCTACAATGTGTTACTGGGACAGTAAGACACCCAGTGAGAAATCCCCAGTCTCCACATGACCATGTGCCCACTTAATTAAATACATTTTTAAATCATTGGGGTAAAATGAAGCGCTTATTCATAACTTACTTGATAAAAAGTATAAATTGGACACTATTTAGGACTACAATGCCACAGTTAAATTGTTTCTGCTCCAGTAGCTATCTTAGCCTCCTGCATTTCACACTGCAATCTGTAACCAGAATTTAAAATCAATTTATATTAATGTAGTAATCACTGCATACACAGCCATAAAGATATTGGTTGTTAAAATACTTAATATAATCCTCTTGTTTGTAAATCCATATTCATTTAAGAAAGACTTTCAATAAGAAAATCAATAGCTTTAATAATACCTGCAGAGGGAATATCATTGCTATCACTATATTAACACAGAAACTAATCAAAGCAATGTGGTCTCTGCAGAACAGCTCTAAGGAGTTGAAAAAATAAATAATGAAATCTAATAAAGTTATTTTATATGTATGATCAAAATATTTAAGAGTTCCCACCCTGACTTCCAGCTTATCAGACTGGTGGCCTCGCCTGTATGATGACGCTTGATTTATTATGACAGAAGAAAACACAGTCCCTTTAAAGTCCCAGAAACATGCTCAGATAATCTGAGTGGATTAGGATAGACAAAAAACACCAGAGATTGACATGTACACCACTTAATCAGCCCATAAAATCCTCATGGAGCAGTTCAAGGAAAACAATGAATCAGAGTGTGGAACACCTCAGTCTGCACCACCCACGCGTCGACACCAGTGTAGAAGCAGGCGCTGCACAGGCAAGTCACAGCCACCCAGCAAGGAGCCAGACAGCCACACAAACCAGCTTGGTACCCAGTGGACATAATGGAAGCTGTTAACCACCTTTCACTTAACTGAGAAAATGATCAGTGTGGCCTTTGAATATGGGATAAACTAGAATATCCCTGTATAGGATTGTTTTAAAAATATTTGGTTTAACCTTTAATCAATATATCAGTTCAATGATGTTCCCATTCCTAATTTAGTGCCCAAATACATTTGAGTATTATACTCAGATGATTTTGAATGTGGTCCGGGTACCTGCAACTTGCAACTAAAGTCATCTCAGACTTTCCATTTCAAGAACATGAAGTCAGCTTTCTATAGCTTTAGCAACATATTTGGACCATCAGTTTTTCATCCCACATAGCTAGCTTCAGCGGAGTACAGAAGTTTCAGCTAAAACTCTTCAGGCATTTCTGAAAATAAGGGTAGGGAAAAATATGTTCTTTCAATTATATGAAATCAATCTTAGGACCTTTTTGCAGTAATATTAATATTTAGCCTGGGATAGGCATTCCCTCGGTGTCAGAGGTATGATTACCATTGTCCTCCATGAAAAGCTGCCCAGGTCTATGGCTGAAACTCTAAAATAGAAGTTATAAACTCAAAAAACCATGAGCAGCACTGGATCATGACACATGAAGAAGGAAGGCAGGAGAAACAGCTCAAAGATGGAGCTACCTCATGGGCTAACAGCAGGAACCAACAGTGGGAAGAGAGGAAAAAATAAAATTAAAGATGAGGGGTTGCAAGGAGGTAGAAAAGAGGGCAGAATTGGGACTGAAACAGAATCAGGAGATACTGAGGAGCAGAGGTAAGGATAAAGGGAGTGGGTAACTTCAAACAGGAAACAAATAGCCATGAAAAAAAATGTCACGCCATGAAGGAAAGTGACAGAATAGAGATAAATTTCAGACAAAGGAAAGAGAACAGACAAACCAGGTGGGAGTGGTTAGCATGCTACAGCAAAGGGAAAAGGTTTATGTGAGCAACAAAAGGAGCATAAACTAGGTAGAATACAGTAGAAGGACACTACAACAAAAGAGAAGATACAGAGGCAAAGTAACAGTTGTTATTTCCAAAATGGGAACTGAACAGATTAGAGTCCCAGCATCATTTTGCTGTCCTGCATTATTACCTCAAAAACCAACTGTCAATGTTTGTTTCTTCCTCTTGTGGCAGGTTGAAATATAGGCTCACATAGCACAGAAGAATAGAGGTTGTTATTTGATGAGGTTTCCTCAGTTGCTGTTTCATTTCATGCAGCTGATGGACAAAGTTCTAGGTAGAAATCAGTATTAGAAGGTGAACAGCAAGAGTAGAAGCGACCAACAAGAGCAGAGATCAAATGAGGCAGGAAAAGAGTCACCGCAAGGTTAAGGCAATTTAATGATACTTTGAAGAGTTGTATCCTGTAAAAACTAAGATTCTGTGCAATAACATTTTTCCTTTTAGATGGATTGCATTGCACCAGTCTCTTTCATTTCACTGAGCAATCAGTTTGGGATGATGTGCAGAAGCACTGAGCTCTCATAACCACAACCTGAAGGCAAGGGAAATTCGACTTGGGGAGGAAAAGGTGCTGTAAGTGCTATAATTAGGGAGCATTTTGGTTTCAATCTTCATGTCTGATTTCTGTGCAAGATATGGACTAACTGTACTGGAGTTCTATAGAAAATATGTATATAATTTACAATTAATACTGATATAATAATATTACTCACTATAGATTAATTAGAGCTGCACTGGTAACCTTAATTCTGGAATTTGTTTAACCATACCTTGGGATTTCCTAAAGTAAGCTTACTTCTCTTCCTTACTCTTCTTTTACTGGAGGATTTTTTTTTTAAATTTTATATTATAACTCAGCTACATACTAGGCTATACTACTGTATTATAGGGGAGGGAAAAAAAAGGAGTCTTAGGACACATGTAGTGAACGATGTAAGAAAAAAAGTAATACAAACAAAATTAATATTATTTCAATATACCGAAACACCTATTCAGTGTTAAGTACCTAGTCTGCTATTATTCTGAGGGATTTTTTATAACATTTCTGCCATTTCATGAGCAAGAGCCCCTTGTGGCCAGTTTTAGCTGTCCATAACTGAACGAGTATGATTATCGCAACGGTCCTCCCCCAAGCTGGTCACCTAGGAGCCACAACTGGAACAATCCAATACGAACAACTACAGGGTTTTCAGTGCTGTGAAATTTCTACTAGCCTGTAATTATAACATGCTCAATATTTCTTTCCATGTTAAAGTGCCTGTTGTTTTTAAAACACTAACATATATGCAGTCTTAGTTCCCACCTTGCACCCAATCCCCTAATATCAGAAAACTGGCACTGGCCTTCACACTTTTCCCATTGTCAGGTTGTGGGGAAAGAAGATGTTACAACACTGAGGCAACGACTTCAAGTGGTTTTTTTCAATATTACACTTATATGCTGTGAAAAAGTGTCACTGATGGCAGTGGACATAATCAGGGTTTCTTGTGACCTAAATAAAATTACATTGTCTGAATTAATAAACAATTATCTGATCAAGTATGTTTTTACTAGATTTGTCTGAACATATAGTTGGCTGTGTGTACCTAATGTGCTTAGAAAATGGTCACTGTCATATAATTCTTATAAAACCAAGCATGAATTGTGCAAATGGCATGACTGCAAGATTTCTCCACCCACAATTTAGTAGTCTAATAGTCTAATGCAAGATAAAGCACACTTATCTAAAAAAAAGTTATTGATATCACTTTTGAACTTTTACTTGCAAATTAATTTATAGTAATAGTAGAGAATTTGATATTTTAACTCCAGTCAGCATCTTCCAAATGGAAGAGACATCAGAAGTGTTGATAGCTTCATGCTTACCTGATAGCGTCACGATAAGAACTAGATGTAGTTGCACTCTTACACCGGCAGAAAAGTCACAGCACAGCAGTACAGCTGAACATGTCAAAACCTCCTGCTTTTAATGGCCAATTGATACTGGCAGTTGAGTGAGAGTAACTGAGGTGACCGTTTGGACTGCAGATTTTTCTCCTCACTAGTAAAAACCTGAGCCTGAACCCCACGGCACTAAATGGCATGAAGAGACTTGAAAGTAAGTGGTAGAAAAATATTATAACTTATAAATACAGCTCCAATCCTATTCGTGAATCATTTGGTTCTAACAGAAATCACTAGGTACAGGAAAATCACCTTCACATCTACAACTATCCAAATCCAGTAGATTTCCAGGTACCCTTTAAAATTAGTATCTCAACCTTACCTAGCTTATTTTGTTGTAAAGGCTGAAGTTTTTCCCCAATGCACGAATGAAAGTTCAGTTGGCACTCAGGAACCAGAGGGGGGAAAAAAATCAACTAGAACAATCACAGAAGTACAGTCACATGTTCTGTACTCTAAGAAACAAAGAGCAGCAAAGAGCTAGCCATTCAGCTATGTAAGGTGAATACAGCCACAGCCGGGGGGAAAAAACCTCGTTTGTCCTGGAGATCCTTTTTAGAGCCATTGTCATGGTGAAAGAGCCAAATCCTATCTGCATTTGCTACACACCGCCTTAGGGCATGACAGATTTAAGTTTAGATTAGTCTCACTCAAGGGTCACATGGCCAAGAAGAATGACAGAAACAGCTGTGCGTTCATTTATTTTTCTGAAATACAAAAAAAAATATATAGTTAAGAAGACTACTAAAAACGTCTTCTGGGCAAACGAGTAACAGTGCTGATAACACACGAATAACGAGAACCTTAGGCACAGACAACAGAGAAAAAAGAAGATGTAAACATTCTGTCACACCAGTCGAAAAACAGTCCGAAATATGCTATTAACCTGCAGGACAGTAGCGTATTTCCGTCCGGACAGAGTTAGCAAAATTGTCCCGAGACAAATAAAATAAATTACATAAATAGGAGAGGGGGCCGAGCACCTCTCTGTCAGTCCGCGCCGTGCCTCAGCCAGTCCCTCACACGTCCGGGTAGCCACAGTAGTAGACGGCGCTGCTGGCGTCTGAGACGGCCGAGGAGATGGGACCCGCGCCGTCGGGCGCCGCCAGCCCGGCCGCGTCGTGGCCGGCGAAGGGCAGCCCCAGCTCGGGCTTGCAGGCAAAGCGCAGGTACTGCTCGAACTCCGTGCGGTCCACCTCGCCCAGCA